>NC_050466.1:4293444-4626514 GCF_903995425.1 Onychomys torridus
CCTAAAAGCATAAGAAGATATATCTCTTTTAAATATGAACAATAAAATGTTCATCTGTGAAAAGAGGGAATGCATCAAACAGCGTACCAACAGATAACAAAGGCACGGCAGAAAAAGAAGACAAATGAAATCTATTATGCAATGATGCAGCATGAGGGTAAAAGGAAAAAGAAGAAAAGCAGGCAGTTAGAAAGAGTGACTTAAACCAGTAATGGCAGAGCTCTGAAATGCTACGGCTAACAAGGGGCTATGAATGGAGCTTTCAGATCTTAGAAAAGAACGAGAAAATAAAGGGGAGGAAAGTTCCAGAAACAAAGACTCAAACACAATAGCAAATAGACCCCACGTCAAAGCATAGTGAGGGAAATAAAGAGTGTGGGAACAAAATGAAGCAGACAGAAAGAAAATACTCCTGTAAAAAAGCAAATTTCAGAATATCGCTTGACAACAAAACCCACGCCGTTGAGTTCTCTGCTTTATTTGTTGAAGTTTGATTAATCTCATCCAAAGAGGTTACAGTTAATTAATTTTTTTAAAATCGAGTTTCAAATAGATAGTCCTGAAACCAATTTTGTACCCATATTCTTCCCAATTCATTTGATAATTTGAAAACATTAACAAAAACATTTTTAATCTGTTTTTCAAAGGGAACATCTGTGCGTTATTGTTCATGACAGTGGCTTTGTTATAGTAAATGAAACATCTGGAGAGACTTGATTACTTGTTGACAGAAACTCCAATGCAAAACATAGGTGAATGATAATTTATTCTCACTGGGCTCAGATGAATAAGCGTAGCCAATGAGGTCAACCTAAGCTAATATGCGGGGGCCACAACAGTATTGGGTTTTTATTTTTCTGAACCATTCCTTGTGATGAGCCTGTATCTGTCACCAATTTGGTTTCTCATCCAACTTTAAAGTACAAGAATAAAGATCTAGTTTGTGGTTTTTCTTCTGCATATTAAGTACAGCCCATTTAGTCTTGTGCTTACATTGACACTCTCCCTAGCAACAACAACAAAAAATGAATGCCAACAATCCAGATTATTTGAGCCCATGTTGATAGCAGCTTTCAATTTTTTCTTTTAATGTTGAGCTCCAACTCACACGGTTATTATTGTTACAGTGACTCCCTGGACCCACAATTTTGGTTTATGCGGTTTTGATCACCATGATCCAAATATATTCAGTGGAAAATGACATGTTGAGAGAGAGAATAGATGCTGATTTTATTAGAGTGTATTATAATACTCTATTGTAGTAGTCTTTTAACATGATACATTGTAATTCTTCTATTCTACTACTAATTGTTACTGTTACTCTCTCACTGTGCCAAACTGTAAAATAAATGTTATCATAGGTTGGTATGCATAGAAAAAAATTCTTAGTGTTTGTAAGGTTTGATACAATTTTCTGTTTCAGGCATCCACTGGGATTGAAAATACAACTCTCATGAATAGGAGACAGGTTATTAGACAGTATTCTTATTTTCCAAAATAAACATTTCTGGAACTATGAAGATACATGGATGAAAAAGTAGCTTCTGGGAACTTGTTGGTCATTCAAACTTTATCAGAGCTTAATTAATGCAATTTCATATGAAGGTTCCTGACAGGGGATTAGACCTGCATTATGGAAGTTAAATCTAAGTGTGGTAGATACTGTTAGAAGGACAAAGGTTAATTCCTCCTCTACAGTAGATGGGAGAGAACAATCTTAGACATTGAGGATTTTGAGAAAGTTTGTTTTGTAAAAACAAACAAAAAGTTTGTTTCCTGGATAGAGACTGCTCCCTTTTTCCGTAGGACATTTGTTGTGTTTACAGTCAATGCCTAGAACACTGGGGGCCATTTTGTAACCATGATGGGACACGCACCATCACCTAGAGAATACTCTGAAGAGGGCAGAGTAAGAGGATGGAGAGAGCCTGAGTCCCTGGTGCTAGGGTGGAGCCACTGAACCAACCATCCCTGGATTCCTGCTGTAGTAAATTAGAAGTCTCCTTAATGTTGGAGCTATTGTAGTCAGGAGTTAAGTTACATGCATACAAAAAGCACTAAAATTAATACAGCAAGTGAGTGCTCCCATTTTTAAATATTTTAATAGAATCAAACCTCTATTCACTCTTACTATGCCCCACAAAATGTGTGATAATAAGCTGTCACTTGGGAAAATGGTTCCTGCCAAACTTCAAGTCTATCTCCACATTAACCACTGCTTGTCCTTAGATCTTTCATATCCATAAAATGAGGCTGGATTCTGGTTTTCATAAACTCATTAAATTTATGATGTTTATGATGACTGGAAACCTAGCTGATCTGCAGTCCCCCAAATTAAGGACACTGGAGACTATTTTTTGATATTTATTTATTTTGATGTGCCCGAGTATGTGTATGTATGTACATTATAAGCAGGCAGAAGCCTGAAGACATCAGAAGAAGGCATTGGATTCTCTATAACTGGAGTTACAGACTGTTGTAAGTCACCATTGTGGGTGCTAGGAATCCAACTTGGGTTTTTTGCAAGAACAAGAAGTGCTCTCAACTGCTGAGCCTTCTCTCCAGCACCCCCTAAAAGATGTCTTAAGTGAATCTTTCCCGTATGAGCTTTGCTGTACTGTAATTTATGGGCATAGTAACAGAGGAGAGGACTAAGTGATAGGTAATTCACTTGCAGAGCCCTTGTGAGGCTGCAGAACATCTGACCATCACACTCATAATAACCATTAGACACACTGGTGGGCACTGAGTGACTCCTGTGCTTTTGTGCTTGTCCCCTGCAGTGGAATGAGTCTGATGGTGACATCCCAATGAGATCAGGGTCCCCAGAGCCGAGGTGAACACTCAGCACAGTTCCACATGATCCAGCCCAGATTTAAAAGCAATGAACAATTACAAGAGAGCAGATTAATATTTAATGAAGATGTAAATGAGAGTCAATACTGAGTTGCTTAGTGAAATCTATTCCAGCAAGAGAAAACTGCAATGGTCCTTAGGAGGCAGAGGAAGCATCTTTCTTATTAGCCATTGTCTTTAACTTCTCCCCAGCTCTAGCTGAGGCCTGGGCTCAGGTTCCCCAAACAGCTGACAGTTGCAGCAAGAGTGAAATCAATCTTGTAATCCTCCCAGCCATTTGATTCCTAATTTCCTTCTTTGTATGCCCTTCTTCGCTGTTCAGACTATGCTCTCAGAAACCAACTGCATACAGGGTTTCTGACATCAGACTCACCTATTGCCAACATTCTGTCTGTCCCTCTGTCAGCTGGGTGTCTGCAGTGATGAGAAAGGCATGATAACTCCAAGGCAATTCATCACTTCTGCAACCGAGGGAGAGCTTCTGAGCCCAGTTGTGTCAGAGGAAGCTGCCAATGCCTCTGTCAGAGCTGGGGAATGGGGCTGAGGTGCTGGTCCATGAAATCACACAGGAGAAAGGGAGAAGCTGCCAGGAGCAGTGGACCACAGGGCATAAGTGAAGAATGATTGTTGCTGGCATGGACCAAAGGGACCAAGGATGCCATGGGCTTTCTCTGTGGTTTGTTTACTCTTGAGCCTCCACCCAGCAGAGACAATAATAGTGCTGAGGGCTGGAAGCAAGAACAGTTTCCAATGAAAAGGGTTCCCCTAGGCAACAGCCCCTCCTCCCCACCAAATAGGGATGAAAAGATGAGAACCCAATGTCAAGGGCTTCTTTTCTGTTTTCCTAGACTGGTCTAGGGAAGAGGTTCTTCAGCACCCAGAGGGACAAGAATGCACTGGACTTCCTAGCGCACTAGTCTACCTCTACTGCCTTACAGCAGTCTGTACAAACTATGGTGCATTCTTGCCCACAGCAGGCAAGCCAGACTACAAGCAGCATGATCCCTCAGGAGTGAGGTTTGGCCCCATATGATCATGATCCTGCCCTGTGCTGTGCAGACTACAACATTGCCTGTCCCAGCAGCATCAAAGGGGAATCCCAAGGACTGATGCTGCCATTGGAGAGTACATATTGTTGCTCACATGTCTATCCCTGCTCCATAATGTTCATGGTGGAGAAGGATGGCTTAGTCATTCTACCGTCACCTCTCCCAACTGTCACTATGCTGTCTGTAAACTCACCAGGTGGCTTCTGCCTTTTCCTGTTTTATTTGTGAAGACTGATTTTAGGGCCTCCAGAACATTCTCCCACACTAATTTTTTTCTTTATCTAAACACACTTATGAAAGCTCAAAAAAGCTATGTGACAGCTGGGAGGCAGTTGCACACACCTTTAATCCCAACACTCTGGAGGCAGAGGCAGGTGGATCTCTGTGAGTTTGAGGCCAGCCTGGGCTACAGAGCAAGATCCAGGACAACCACCGAAACTACACAGAGAAACCCTGTCTCAAAAAACCAAGAGAGAGAGAGAGAGAGAGAGAGAGAGAGAGAGAGAGAGAGAGAAGAAAGCTATGTGACACAGAAGATGAAATGCTCCTACCCAATGTTAGAAGCAGATACTGCGTTAAGTGTTTCAAACAGAGGGAGCTAATAACAAAAGAAGTTTAGACTTGAAGAAGGAAAGACCATCAAGAAAAACTGTAAGGCAACACAGAGATTGAACACAGTGGGAAGTTCTACTAACTTAAGGCAAGACTGTATTTGTCTATCATGTTAACAAATGATACCAAACCTTAGTTGCTAAAAACACAGGACTTAGTTACCTTGAAGTGCCTGCAGATCATGAATCTGAGTAGTTTATTTAACTGGTGGTTCAGGCTCAAGGGTCCTCATCTCTTAGGGCTGTAGTTATCTTTACCTTCAACTAGGCGACAACATTCTTCCAGGCTCAATCACATGGACAGGGCAAGCCTCCCTTTTCTGGATAGTGGAGAAAAGCAGTTTTTTTCTCTAAGAGAAATGTCAAATGACAAAAAAAAGAGCAAAATAGAAGGCACAGTGCTTTGTTTCTAACACTCTTGGAAATGACATCCCAAATTTTGAGCCACATTCTCTTTGGTAGAATGAAGCCCCTAATTTCATCCCATATTGATGGACAGTGGACTGATACCTAGAAACAGGAATCACCAGAGCCTCTCTTTGAGGCTGCCTACCACAGGACTAGGGACACAGAGGTAGGGGAAGCTCCGGGCTTTAGAGATCAGAAACTTACAAAATCTAGGGAATACTTTTCAGGAAAGACACAAAATTACAAATGCAAAATCAGACATAGGCTTTTCAATGGGTGAATATACCAATAAAATAAGAAATGTCCAGCCAATGAAACTGTATTTGGCAATATAAAGGAATAAATTCGTGATGTCCATTCCTATGTGGATGAACCTCAAAAATGCCTGGCACAGTGAAGGAAACCAGTTACAAAAGACCCTGTACTACAATGTCATTGATGTGAAATGTTTGAGATAAGCAAATCCATAGAGACAGAAAGCAAATTAGTGGTTACTAGAGCCTGGGGTTGGGAGCCAGGATTGACTGAAAACAGACACAAGGGAGTTTGGGAGGGCGGGGGTGATGGAAGTGTTCTAAAGCTGGATTGTGGTGATGGTTGTACAACTCGATAAATTTAGTAAAAACCATTGAACCATATACTCACAATGGGTGAATTTTATGGCACGTAAATTATATTTCAATAAAGCTGCTCAAAAGTATGCACACAGGGCATTGGAAGAGGCCTGTGCAAGTGCGAGGCCCTGGAGCCTCAACTTCATTAACTTTGCAGGAAATGTGTCTCTGAGGCAGTGAGAGGGTGGAGAGACAGTCAGGCCTTTTCCAGTTTGCCCCTACTCTTGGTTTGCCTCCCATTGGCCTGAGCTCCCAGTGGAGGACTTTAAGGACAAGGAACAGACCTAAGAACTAAGAAGCAAGTAACAATTTAGCCAACCAACTCCCAGGGTGGCACCCCCATGGCCATGTGCTAACAGTTCACAACAACCCTTCTTTTTGATATTGAAAGACATTTTGAGAGGAATTCTAGAGAATGGCCATGTTTCTAAATTAAGGCCTGAGTTGCTGGTTATTTGTCTTAAAAGAATGTAAGACATTGAATTTGTCATTTAGCTGCCCATTCATTCATTGGTCACCTGAGGTTCAAAATCATGAGTGTGCAGAAGAGATATAGAGAAAGAGATGGCTCACGGGATAATATTAGATATGCATTATCCTGGCTTCTTTTCTCATATAACTCCTAGAAACAATGAGTACAACAACAAGGACAGGATAGTGGGAATAGTCATTCTGCCCCAGGTAAAAGCAATAAGAAAATCCATTACTTTTGGAAAAATTTAAAAGAAGGATAAACCAAATACAAACTGATCTTTTGTGTTTTGTTTTTCCACATGCCCTCACTATTTTAAACATCAGTAATACAATGTTCTTGCCTTCACCCCCCAGTTACCCTGACTAAGTTCTACAGTTACAGAAATTCCTGATGACTTTTAAATTACATATGTATAATATGCATTTTATATGTACCTCAATGTGGTGCATTTACATCACTTACCCTCTAATGACAAGTGTTTTCTATGTGGAAAACAATGCAAAAAGACTCCAGTAGTCCAGTGACCCATGTGAACCCTGCCATGAACATACAGTTCTCGAGTGAGTTGGAGCTGGTCTGGAATCATTTCTGCACACTTTTTATGCAGTTTGCCTCTCCAATGTTTGTGCTTCTACATGCTGCTGTGTTCATGCAGTAACTCTGAAAGCACAAGAATACGGCGACTGTAAAAGGAAGAAACAGAACTAGAGATGCTTATAGCTATTATTCTACATGTAAATCAACCCTGAAACCCTGCAATCTTCACTCAGTGGGATAATTTTAATTCACATGGGCTATTCCTTAAAAAGTATGTTCATGTAAACAAAATATTAATCCAATTTCTTTTCCTTTTCATGGTAATATTTGCTTCTATTTTCTTTTGCTTTTTACTGACATGCATGTTTAATAAAAATATTCTCATGATCTGTGTTTCTTTTGAGTCATTACAGTTATTAGCTTCATTTCATGATTATTACTGGAAAGATTTGTTAGATAGCAGGAGAGTGTGCTAAAATAAGTCTGCTCTGACTGTCCAACAGGCTAGGTATGAGGAATTTGTAAACAAACAAATATTGAAACTGAGGCTAAAAGAAGTTAAGAAATTTGTTTAAAAATTACTCAAATATTAAGCCATGACTGAAGGACTCAATCAATGGTTGTCTGGTAAATGAGTGTTAGCCCACCTCTTCAAGACGCTCACGTAAGGCCAGGAATTTGAAGTCAGTGTAGGCAACATCTGTTAGTATTATCGTCCCGATTATACAGATGAGGGAATTGAAGTGCGGGAAGGCCAAATGACTTGCTCAAGTTCCTACAGCTAGCAGAGGGCAGAAGAAAAACTTGAACCCTGATGGTATTGCTCCACTCACTAAATGTGTAACCTTCACTCTGGCTTTCCTCGTCAACTGCAATCTGCTTTAAAACCCAGTGCTTAGTCTTGTGTTCAGTTGTAGCTGAGAGACAAAGATCCTTCTCAGTTGTTCTCTTCCATGGCCTCTTCCATCTTGGAGAGATTCTCCCAGCAGATGGAAGTCAGGAGGAGAATACCCCTCCTTCCATTTTTTGTTTTTGTTTTTTACAACACTTGCTGTGGAATGCAGGTCCTTGTACATGCTAAGCAAGAGATGTACTACAGAGCTTCATCCAAGAAGAGGCCCTGGTCTTTTATGACAAGGTCTCACTATACATGTAGCTCAGGCCAGCCTTGAACTCTAATAGCATATGGCAGGGTGCTGTTCTAAGGACACCAACTGTGAAGTTGAATTCAGGAGGACTTGGCTGTTTATTAGACATAGAAGAGAATAATGGGAAGGAAGATTGACTTTTATCTAATAGTATCTATGATCTCTGAAGTACAGTTAAGGACTGCACTGGTTTTTGTGAGCTCCAACAATCTCAAAGGAGCCAGACAGGAACAGTGCCCATAGCTTCCACCACAGGTAATACCGACCCACAACACTAGATGGCAGAGTGGCGCTATGCTACTGTGATGTAAGCCGAAAAGAGCCAAGCAGAAGTTGAAAAAAAAAAGTCTCAACCTACTATTCTGATTTTCTGGCTTCTTTCTTTCTTTTCTTTTTTTTTTTTCTTTTTAATTTTTAAGTTTATTTTAAGAAAACTGATGTCTATGTAAAGTTAATATCTTAGTTCTTAAAATCATTGTTCAGTCTCTGTCAAGTAGGTAAATACAGGGCTCTCTGCCTAATGGCTGACTGGTCAAAAGCTACCTCCTAATTGATCAGATAAAAACAGAAGATAATGAAGAACTATGAAATGCACTTTCCAAAGCTGCATGTTAAAAGAAATGTGACAGAAATGTGACAAATGAATATGGCACAGATGTCATCTGTCATGGCCTTTCTGTTTAAATAAACTTGGGAGCAAAAAACAAATTGGACACATTGGTGCTCATTTCATTCAGAAACAAGCATCTCTTATTTGCTGGAGGCAGCCTAGAATTTTAAGGGGGAGGAGTTCTACTGTGGCATTTAGAAATCTGCTGTAGAGGCAGAGGAAAGACCAATGCATCAGTACTGTCGCCCGTCAGTCCCTGAATCATTCTTCCTCTTCAGACTTGTGATTAGAGCTGCTGGGTCCCACCACCCTGGATTCTCCTTCCCTGCAAGCCTTTAGACCACCCAGGGTTCTCACCAGAGCAGGCAGCATATTCATACAAGGCCCCATGTGTTTGAATTGTCTCATCAAATCAAATTTGCCCAATAACTGTTAGGAGAGAGACCGAAGTCAGGGTGTGTAGCCACTGAGGAGAATTGGTCTAGAAGTTTTCCCCAGACAATGACAAGATGAAGTATTACTAGCACAGGCAGAAGCGGGAAGCCTGATGTTGAGTGCAGGGTCCTTAATATAGGCATACCATCAAACATTTACTAATAATAAATCATAAAGAAATTTGTTTTTAAAAATCCTTTAGTATATATGTAGTTTAAACATTTGTTAAAGATGAATGCATTTTTTTTAGCATAGGACCGAACCCAGGGCCTTATGCTTGCTAAGCAACCGCTCTACCACTTAGCTAAATCCCCAACCCCATGCATTTTTTTTTAACTAATGAGATGGATATGTTTGGTTTTTTTACATGAAGAATTAAATCTTAGCTGAGTATTTGATTCCACAGGACATAGATCTTTGAGAGCTGAACAACATTTTGATTTTATATTCACATAGAACAAACTGATACAACTTGGAGGCCATTTCAGAAATTGTTGGAAATTCTGTCCTAATCACATACCAAAATGCAGCGAACAATTTTTTATGAAACTTAATTCATCAACTCAATAGCAATTTTTCAATTCAATCATTCGAACACAATACAATTCAAAGATATACTCATTTGCTGCTTACACGCAGAGGGATGACAGTCGGAAAATATTTTTTAAACTCTGTTTTCTATAATTAAACCATTATGTTTCTATAATAGAAGAAAATTTTGTATATACAGCACAAACACAGAAATTCATAACATAATAGTATTGAATCTGGGCCGAGGTGTTTCCAATAGCTTTCGTTGGCATTGACTGACATGCAGACATGCACAGTGCAAAGTGCATTTGTGGTGTCTTTAGCACTCCCAGAAATACCCCACACATACTACACATTTGACTTTGAATTAATTAATTTTTGATGATTATATTTTCAAAGCCTTTCTAATGTTGCCATTTTTTTCATGATTTCCACATTCAGTTACATACTCCCTTGAAGGATCATGACCCTGGATTTAAGAAGCTACTGTGCTTTCATGGATGGTGGGCCCAGTATCTATCATCAGCATCCCAAGAAATTTGTTAGGAACACCGCAAACCTAGGAAATGAGAAACTTCTAGGTCGGGACCCTGCCAGGTGTGTGTTAACAAGACCCCCATGCATTTCCCAAGCTCAAGGTCAAGAATAGGTAGTTTAGAGCATGCTGCCTGCCTAGCAGGGTTGATAAACAAGGCAATCTGAAGGGTCAGGCCTGGTTAGGCCTCGTGCTCATGAGATTGTTTTCTCTGTTTCCTTCTGCAAGCAATCGAGAGCAACTGAGGGGTTCTAAACAGCAAAGTGACCCAAGTAGACCTTTCCTTCAAAGCCACCTCTCTTGTGACGGTGTAGAGCAGGAGGTAGAAGGAAGCAGTTGCCTTCCTTCAGGGCTAGCTTCTCTAGACCTTCATGTCTACTTTCTGCCCTCTTGGGCTGGCCATCTCACTCACCTTCCTACTTTACCAGGCTAGCTGACTCAACTCACTGAATGCCTGGCCACCAGTTTATACAAAACATAAACACAGCCATCGCTAAAGATCCATCAACCCCCACATCAATTACTCACTTCCTATTCATCTGTCCAGAAGTCCTTGGCACATGTTTTATTCTGACATTAACACATTGACATATATTTGGTAGGTACCTATGGATCTATGCCTTAGAGAGAGAAATGGACATTATTTGTGTTTACATCGCATGGACACTCAGTGAAGGGAGTGTAGTTTAGTGGATGGAGTGAATGCAGTCCCTTACTGCTGTGGGAGACAAACAAATGAGAGCTGAATAGAGCCATTTGCACAGCCAATTGGTACAGGAACTGCAAACCCATAGATGGTCCCTGGTAAGCCTTTGAAGCCCAGCAATCAGATAGGCAATATGAAGAAAAGATCGATTATGAGGAAGCAGAATTATGTTACAAGAAATTAGCAGAGGGAATGGGTGTTGAAGTGGGGTATATATTTAGCTTTCTGGAAACCCACAGAAGATGTAAAAGGAGATAGACTAGCAACATTTCAAAGAAAGGCAGTAAAGCAGAGAGCATTATAACTTGTCTTTAAATGAGTGGGAATATAAGTATGCAATTGAAGAAATAGAAGAAAATATCAACAGCATGGGAAGACTGAGGATAACAAGGAAGAGTCTAGGAAGCGCTCAAAAGTCACACAAAGGTGTAAATAAGATCATGGCTGCAGAAGAAAGGGCTAGTCTAGGAATGCAGAATTTGACAAAAAGTTGTCGGTGGGGTGTGCTGCATTTGTACTCACTGAGCATGCCAGTACTGAAGTCAGAAGGTGGAGAGAGCAGAGGGAAAGAAAAGCCAACTACACACGAATATAAGTGATACTAAAGAGTGGCAAATGGGCTAGAAGGATGGCTCATGGGTTATGAGCATGTGTTACTATTGGAGAGCACCAGGATTCAATTCCCAGTGTCCATTGGTGGCTCAAAACCACCCCTAACTGCAATTCCAGGGAATCCAGCCCTCTTCTGACTTTCACAGGCACCAGGCATGCATATGGTACAGAAATATATGAAGACAAAATATTCATCCACCACAAACAGAAAATAACAATAATTAAAAAGAGAAAGACAATGGAGGCAGGAAGGAATTGGTGGCCTTGGGGAGATAAGGCAATGTTCAGAACAATAATGCATGGATGGGTAGAGCATCAGCAGGAGACCTAGCACAAGCTTCCATGCTCTGCCCTGCTGCCTCCATTGCCTGGACTATTTTGGCTCCTTTCCTCACCTGTTGAAAACCTTCTAGCTTTCTTTTCTCTCCTCTTTTCTTTCTTTCTTTCTTTTTTTTTTTAACTGAAAATAGTATATCCTGATTAGGATTTTACACACACACACACACACACACACACACACACACACACACACTCCTTGTGGCTCCTCCACTCCTCCTTTCCCATCTAATTCCTTTCTGTCTTTCATTAGAAAAAAAACTTCCCCCCAGGCTTCTATGCGATCATAATAAAATAAGCTAAAACAAAAACTAACACAAAGGAATTGGACAAAGCAGAAAGAAAGAGTCCAAGAGAATGCACAAGAAGCAGAGACCCACTCATTTGCACATTCAGGAATCCCATAAAATACTAAAAAAGAAGTCATAATATATACACAAAGGACCTGTAGAGTAAAAAGAGACAAGAAAAACATATATTAATAAAAAATTTTAAAAGATAAAATTTTAAAATATGGATGATGGCAGACAAGCCCTGATACAACATTATTATTCTGTTGGCCATCTATTGCTGGACATGCAGCCTACCCTTAAGAGTAGCTTGCTTACCCAGTGAGACTCCTTTGGAGAAAACTCATTTTACATTTGCAAGTGGTTATCAACTGGAGAGGGCTTCTAGGTTAGGATGGGTCATGTATCCACTTGTAGCTTCAGCTCTAGGACGCTAAATGGTGCAGACTCATGCAGGCCCTGTGCAAGCTGTCTCAGTCTCTGTGAGTTCATATGAGCTTTGCTCATGTTGATTTAAAAGGCCTTGTTGGCTTGGTGTCCTCCATCCCCTCTGGCTCTTACACTGTTTCTTCCTCTTCTTCTACACTGTTCCCTGAGCCTTGAAGGTAGGGATTTAATAGAGGCATCCTATTTAGGGCTGAGTGTTCCAAAGTCTCTTGTTCTCTGCATAATGTCTGGCTAAAGGTCTCAGTATTTGTTCCCATCTGCTGCAGCAAATAGTTTCTTCGATGATGGCTGAGCAAGGCACTGATCTATGAGTGTAGCATAATGTCCTTAGGAGTCATTTCATTGCTACATTATTTTGTTGGGAGTTTTATTGTTGTTTGTTTGTTTTGTTGTTTTAGAATATTAGTATTTGGTTTTACCCTAGGTCCCTGAGTCTCAGGTTCTTGGTCACCCATGGCAGTGTGGGAAAGAGTTCCATCTCCTGCAGTGGGCCTCAGTCAAATCAGATATGGGTTGGTTACTCCCACAAACATTGTGTCACCATTGCATTAGCTTATCTTGCAGGCAGGACACCATTGGAGATCAAAGGGATTGTGACTGGGTTGTTTATGTTTCTCCTCTAGCAGCCTGCAGAGCACCTTCCTGAACCAAAGACACTAGCACACAGGGGTGAAGGTTTTATGTCGACACCAGCTTGACTTCTCCATGTTCCAGTGAGTTGTGTGGGTGTTGTCTCCAGCAATGGGGCCTTGCCGTCAATTTGTGGAGAGGAATCTATAGTCTTGGCAACAGCCTGGGTTGTTAGGGGGTTCTCCTTCGACCAACAACTCAATTAGCTGTAACACAATCCCAGCACTGGAAGCCTTATTAAGTGACAAGAGATGGACAGTTGGGATTCTGCCCCCTGCCCCTGATTGTTTGGTAATTCCATTTAGATCACCTTCATGTCTGTATATATTCTAGGAAGTTTCTTCTACTGTGTTAGGTTTCTGTATTACCCCTCAAATGGCCCTATATTTTAGCTGTTCTTTCCCTGTATTCCCTCATTCAATCCCCTCCTCCCTCCACCTCTTCACTTGACCCTCCTGTTCCAATCTGCCCCCATCCACACCCATAACTATCTATTCTATTCCCCTTTCCTAAGAAGAGCTGTCTGACACCCCTCCCCGTCCACTCCAATCCCTTGCTCTATACCTCTGTGGTCCTACAGATTGTGACTTGGTTATTATTGACTTAACATAATAATATATATATTATCCACATATAAATGAATGAATATATACCATATTTGTCTTTCTGAATTTGGATTACCTCTCCTGGGATGATTTCCTTTTCTACTTCCATCCATTTACATGTGAATTTCATGATTTCATTTATTTTATTGGCTGGGCAATACTCCAACGTGTAAATGTACCACATTTTCTTAATCCATTCATCTCTTGAGGGACATCTAGGTTGTTTCCAATTTCTGGCTATTATGAATAGAGCAGCAATGAACATGGTTAAGTGTCTCTGTAGTAGGATGAAGCTATCTATGGGTATATGCCAAAGGGTGGAATAGATGGATTTTGATGTAAATGAATTCCCATCTTCCCAAGGAAAGCCCACACTGATTTCCTCATTGGCTGTGCAAGTTTGCACTCCCAGCAGCAATGGATGAGCATTCCTCTTGCTCCACATCCTTCCCAGGATGAACTGTCACTGGTTTTATTGATCTTAGCCATTCTGACAGGTTTAAGATGAGATCTCAAAGTAGTTTGACTTGTATTTCCATGATAACTAAGGATGTTGAACATTTCTTTAAATGTTTCTCAGCCATTTGAGTTTCCTCTTTTTAGAATTCTCTGCTTAGATCTGTACCCTATTTTTAATTGGGTTATTGGTTTTCTTGATATCTAGGTGTTTTAGTTTTTCATATATTTTGGATACTAGTTTTCTATCAAATGTATAGTTGATAAACATCTTTTTCCATTTTTTAGGCTATAACTTTGTCCAACTGATAGTGCCCTTTACCTTAGAGAAGGTTTTCAGTTTCATAAGAAGCCATTTACTAATTTTTGACCTTAGTGCCTATGCTAACACTATTCTGTTCAGAAAGTGTTTTCCGGTGCCAATGAGTTGAAGGCTATCCCCCAATTTCTCTTCTATCAGGTTTGGTGTATCTGGTTTTATGCTGATGTCTTTGATCCATTTGGAGTTGAGTTTTGTGCAGGGTGACAGATATGGATCTATTGGCATTCTTCTACATGTAGCCATCCAATTTCACCAGCACCATTTGTTGAAGATGTTTTCTCTAGTGTACTCCTGGCTTCTGTATTAAAAATTGGGTGTCCATAGGTGTGGAGATTTATGTCTGGGCCTTCAGTTAGATTCTGTTAATCAATGTATCTGCTTTTGTGCCAACACCATGTCATTTTTATTACTGTATCTTCATAGCAAAACTTAAATTGGGACTGGTGAAATCTCTAGTAGTTTTTTAATTATTCAGAATTGTTTTAGCTGGGTTGTTTTGTTTTGTTTTCTTTGTTTCCATAAGAAGTAGAAAATTGTCCTTTCAATATCTGTGAAAAATAGCGTTGGAATTTTGATGGGGATTGAACTGAATCTGTAGACTATTTTTGATGGGGTTGCCATTTTTACTATGTTAATCCTACTGATTCAGGAGCATGGGAGATCTTCCCATCTTCTTCAACTTCTTCCTTCAGTGTCTGAAGTTTTTTGTCATACAAGCCTTTCATTTTCTTGCTTAGAGTTACCCCAAAATAGTTTATATTATTTTAGGCTATTGGGAGAGATGTTGTTTCCTGACATTCTTTTTCAATGCATTTGTCATTTACTACTGGCTTTGTGAGTTAATTTTATATCCAGCTATTTTGCTGAAAGTATTTCATCAGCTGTAGGAATTTCCTGGTAGGATTTTTAGGGTTACTTAAGTATACTATAATATCATCTGCAAATACAGATACTTTGACTTCTTCCTTTCCAGTTTTTATCCACTGGATCTCCTTCACTTGTCTTATTGCTCTAGTTAAGAATTCAAGAACTAGCTTGGTGGTGGTGCCACAGGCCTTTAATCTCAGCACTCAGGGGAGGCAGGTGGATCTCTGTGAGTCTGAGGCCAGTCTGATCTGCAGAGTGAGTTCTAGGACAGCCAAGGCTATACAGAGAAACCCTGTCTTGAAAAACAAAAAAAGTTCTAGTTAAAGCAATAAGACAACAAAGGGAGATCAAGGGGATACAAATTGGAAAAGAAGAAGTCAAAGTATTATTATTTGCAGATGGAATGATAGAATACACAAGTGACCCCCAAAATTCTACCAGGAAACTCCTACAGCTGATAAACACCTTTAATGATGTGGCTAGATACAAGATGAATTTAAAAAATTAGTAGCCCCCTAATATGTAAATGATAAAAAGGATGAGAAAGAAATCACAATAGCCACAAACAATATAAAATACCTTAGAGTAATTCTAACCAAGAAAGTGAAAGACGTATATGACAAGAACTTCAAGTCTTTAAATAAAGAAATTGTAGATCTAAGAAGATAGAAAGATCTTCCATGCTCTTGGATCAGTTGGAGTCACATAGTAAAAATGGTCATCTTACCAAAAGCAATCCTCAGGTTCAATACAATCCCCATCAAAAATTGAACACAATTCTTTACAGACCTTGAAAGAACAATACTCAACTTCATATGAAAAAACAAAAAATCCAAGATTGCGAAAACAATCCTATACAATAAAAGAACTTCTGGAGGTATCACCACCCCTGATTTCAAGCTCTACTACAGAGCTATAATAATAAAAAAAATCATGGTATTGGCATAAAAATAGACATATTGATCAATGGAATCAAATCAAAGACTCAGACATAAATCCACATACCTATGGACACTTACTTTTTGACGAAGAAGCCAAAATTATACAATGGACGAAAGAGAGCATCTTCAACAAATGGTGCTGATCTAACTGGATGTTGGCATGTAGAAGAAGAATGCAAACAGATTCATATTATTGCCCTGTACAAAATTAAAGTCCAAGTGAATCAAAGACCTCAACATAAAACTAGATACACTGAACCTTACAGAAGAGAAAGTGAGAAGTACTCTTGAATGCATTGGCGTAGGAGACAACTTCCTGAATAGAACACCAGTTGCACAGACACTGAGATTAACAATTAGTAAATGAGACCTCCTGAAACTGAAAAGCTTTCGTAAGACAAAAGACACCATCAATAAGACAAAATAGCAGCCTACAGAATGGGAAAAGATCTTTACTAACTCCACATTCAACAGAGGGCTAATCTCGAAAGTATATAAAAAACTAAAAAAAACTAGACATCAAAATAACAAATGATCCAGTTAAAAAATGGAATATAGATCTAAACAGAGAATTCTCAACAGAAGAATCCCAAATGGCAGAAACACATTTAAGGAACTGCTCAACATCCTTAGCCATCAGGGAAATGCAAATCAAAATGACTCTGAGATACCATCTTATACCTGTCAGAATGACTAAGATCAAAACACAAATGACAACTTATGTTGGAGAGGATGTGGAGCAAGGAGAACACTCCTCCACTATTGGTGGGAGTGCATACTTGTACAGCCACTTTGGAAATCAATATGGTGGTTTCTCAGAAAATTGGGAATCAATCTACCTCAAGACCTTGCTATACAACTCTTAGGCATATACCCAAAGGATGCTCAATTATACCACAAAGATCCTTGCTCAACTGTGTTCACAACAGCTTTATTTGTAATATCTAGAACCTGGAAAAAAAAAAACCTAGATGCCCCTCAACTGAAGAAAATGTGGTACATTTCACAATGTAGTATTACTCAACTGTTAAAAATGACGACATCAGGAAATCTGAAGGCAAATGGATGGAACTAGAAAATATCATCCTGAGTGAGGTGACCCGGACCCAGAAAGACAAACATGGTATGCATGCACTCATAAGTGAATATTAACTGTAAAGTAAAGGATAGCCAGGCTAAAATCCATAGCCTCAGAGAGACTAGGTAACAAGGATGGCCCAAGGGGGAATGCATGGATCTCCCTGTGAAGGGAAAATAGAAGAGATCTCCAGGGTGGACTGGGGTTGGGTGGGGATGGGAACATGAGGGATCGGGGAGGGGGAGGATTGAAAGAGATGACTGGAAGAGAGGCTTTTGGGGGTCAGGTAGAAACCTAATACAAGGGAAACTCCCATGAATCTACAAGGATGACCCCTAGCAATAGTGCCTGAACTGGCCATCTCCTGTGATCAGATTGGATCCAATTGTCATCAGTGAGCCTTCCCCTAGTAACTGATGGAAACAAAGCAGAGATCCACAGCCAAACATTAGCCTGAACTTGGGAAATCCTGCTGAAGAGAGGGATTGTAGGAGCCAGAGGTGTAAAGGACTTTGAAAGAAAGCCACAGAAACAACTAACCTGGCTCATAGGAGCTCACAGAGTCTGAACCAACAACCAGGGAGCCTGACTGGGACTGATCTAGGCCTCAACATATATGTGACAATTGTGTAGCTTGGTCTACTTGTGGGACTCCTAACAGTGGGAGCAAGGGCTGTCCCTAATGCTTTGGTTGGCTCTTGGAAACCTATTCCTCATCCTGGATTACCTTGCCCAGATTTAATACAAGTTTTAATACAGCTTTTTATGCTTAGTCTTACCATAACTCGATATGTCATGCTTTGTTTATACCCATGGGAGGTCTGCCCTTTTCTGAACAGAAACAGAGGAGCAGTGGATGGGGGGATGGAGTAGAGATAGGGAGAGGGAATGAGAGGAGGGGAAACTGTGGCCAGGCTGTAAACTAGATAATTTAAAGAATTTCAAGGACTATATTGGATGGGTATGAGGGGAACTTGATCATGATCTTTTTGATATGTGCTTGGATTCAGTTTTCAAATATTTTATTGAGAATTTTTGCATCTATGTTTATGAGTGAAATTGGTCTGTAATTCTTCCTTTGTTGAGTATTTATGTGGTTTGGGTATCAGGGAAACTGTGGCCTCATAAAATGAATTGGGCAATGTTCCTTCTGTTCCTAATTTGTGAAAATTTTTGAGGAGTATTGGCATTAACACTTCTTCGAAAGTCTGGTGGAATTCTGTGCTGAAACCATCTGACCCTGGGCTTATCTTGGTTGGGAGACTTTTAATGACTGCTTCTATTTCCTTAGGGGTTATAAGTCTATTTAAATTGCTTATTTTATCCTGATTTTACTTTGATCATTGGTATGTATCAAAAAATAATCCAATATTTTTAGACTTTCCAATTTGGGTAGAGTACAGGTTTTAAGGTATGTCCTGATGATTCTCTGGATTACCTCAGTGTCTGTTATTATGTCCCCCTTTTCATTTCTCATTTTGTTGATTTGGATATTCTCTCTGTGTCTTTTAGTTAATTTGGATAAATGTTTGTCAATCTTGCTGATTTTCTCAAAGAACCCACTCTTGGTTTCATTGATTCTTTACATTGTTTTTGTTGTTTCTAATTTATTGACTTGGTCCTTGAGTTTGATTATTTCTTGCTGTCTACTCATTTTGAGTGTCATTTCTTCTTTTTGTTCTAGAGCTTTAAGGTATTCTGTTGAGTTCCTAGTATGAGATTGCTACAATTTTTTTAATGTAGGCATTTGCTTCTTTGAAATATCTTCATTCTGTCCTATAAATTCAGGTATGTTGTGTATTCGTTTTCATTTCAGAAAATCTAAATTTTTTCTTAATTCAGACTTGACTCATTTGTCTGTCATTCAGTATTGATTAGTCCATGTTCCATGAGTTGATAGCCTTTCTGTTGATGGTGATATCCAGTTTTAATCTGTGGTGGTCATATAGGATCCACAGTGTTATTTCAGTTTTCTTTTATCTTTCAAGACTTGCTTTGTGTCTGAGTATGTGTTCGATTTTGGAGAAAGTTCCTTGAGGTGTTGAGAAGTATATTCTTTTGTTTGGGTGAAATGTTCTGGAAATATCTGTAAGGTCCATTTGGTTTATAACTTGAGTCAGCCCCAACTTGTCTCTGTTTAGTTTTTTTTTTTTTCTGTATGATCTGTCTATTGGCAAGAGTGAGGTATTGAATCTCTATGTGTGAGGGTTAATATGTGATTTAAGCTGTAGTAGTGCTTGTTTTTGTTTGTTTGTTTTAAATGAACTTCTGTGCCCTTATGTTTGGGTCATAGATGTTAAGAATTGCAACGCCCTTTTGGTGAATTTTTCCTTTGATGAGTATGGAATGCCCTTCCTTGTCTCTTCTTATTAGTTTTTTCAGACATTAAAATGGATATACCAGCTTGCTTCTTAGGTCCATTTGCTTGCAATATCTTTTTCCATCTTTGTTTTTCTGAAGGTGATGTCTATCCTTGGTATTAAGGTGTGTTTCTTGGGTGCAGAAGGATGGATCCAGTTCTATCATCCATTTTGATGGTCTGTATCTTTTTATTGGGAAATTGTTACCATTGATGCTGAGAGATATCAATAAGCAGTAATTATTGATTCCTTTCATTTTGTTGTTGTTATTGTTGTTGTTGTTGTTGTTGGTGGTGGTGGTGGTGGTGGTAGTGGTGGGGTGTGTGTGTGTGTGTGTGTGTGTGTGTGTGTTCCTTCTTGTGATTTGCTGGTCTGGGATTAGTTATTCTTTGTGTTTTCTTGGGTTTTAGGTTTTAGGTTAGAGTTTTAGGTTAGGTTAGATTAGGTTAGGTCTTAGGCTAGGTTTTAGGTTGGAGTTATCTTCTGGTGCCTTCTGTAGTGCTGGAGTTGTGGATGTTGCTTATATTTAACTTTTTCATGGAATGTTTAATTTTCCCCCTTTATGGTGATTGAAAGTTTTGCTTGGTATGGTAGTCTAGGCTGGCATCTGTGATCTCTTTAAGTCTGTAGAACATCAGCCCAGGCCCTTCTGGCTTTTAGAGTCTCCATTGAGAAGTCAGGTGTTATTCTAATAGGTCTGCCTTTATGTTACTTGGTCTTTTTCCTTTGCAGCTTTTAATATTCATCCTTTGTTCTATATGTTTAGTATTTTGATTATTATGTGCTGAGGGGACTTTCTTTCTGGTAGATTCTATTTGGTGTTCTGTAAGCTTCTTGTACCTTTATAGACATCTCCTTTATAGCTTAGGAAAATTTTCTTCTATGATTTTGTTGAAAATATTTTCTGTGCCTTTGACCTCGGGTTTCTTTTCCTTCCTCTATTCCTATTATACGTAGATTTGGTCTTTTCTTAGTGTCCCAGATTCCCTAGTTCTTTTGTGCCATTATTATTATTATTATTTTAGATTTAACATTTTCTTTGACTGATGTATTCATTTCTTCTATTGTGTTTTCAGTGCCTGAGATTCTCTCTTCCATCTCTTGTATTCTGTTGGTGAGGCTCCCTTTCAGGGGCCTGTTCAAGTTCCTAAGCTATTAGTTTCCAAATTTCCTTCAGTTTCCTTTGTTGATTCTATTTCCACTCTCAGGTCTTGAACTGTTTTATTCATTTCCTTCCACTGTTTGTGTTTTCATAGATTTCTTTAAGGGATTTATTCATTTCCTCTTTAAGGACCTCAATTATATTTATAAAGGCTGTATTAAGGTCTTTTTGTTGTGCTTCAGCTATATTGCAACACTCAGGGTCTAATTTGGAAGGGTTGGTAGGCTCTGGTGAAGACATTTTATTGTGATTGTTATTTATTTATTTATTTATCTATTTATTGCAGTGGTGTCTAGACATCTTTGTTGATTACAATTCTAGGTGCTGATATCTGGTTCTGTCTTTGTTGGGTGGGTGTTTTGTTCCTTGGTTTCTGTTTCCTCTCTGGTTCTTAGGACAAGGTGGTGGCTGTGTATTGCCTCATAGGTAATTCTTCTGGGATCCTGATAGGTGTGGCCCCTAGGGTTTCTCAGTAAAGTATGTTCCTAGTTATTGGGAGCTGACACTTAGGAAAGGGGATTGGCTAGGAGGGGGCTGAGGGACTGCACTGGAGGGAGGAAAGCAGGTTGTTCCACCAGGATCTGCTGAGTCCTCTGGGAATGAGCTTCAAGAGTGAGGAGAGGCTGCAGCAGGTAGTCTGCTATTGAGCTGGGGATGAGATATGGAGGAAAGGGGGCAAAGTGAGATCTGAACTTGCCGACCTGCTTTGCTGGCCTACTTGCTTCTCTGTCTAGCTTGGCTGGTGACTTCTCAGAGAAAGCCTGCTGGAGTTGAGGGCTGGTGTAAGGGGATGAGTAGGGATGAGTGGGGAGGAAGGGTGAGGGAGAAGGTTGTGGAGTTCACAGCAGGTTGTCTGCTACAGAGCTGGTGATGAGGCTGGGGACTGGGTTTAATGGAATGTAGGGAGAGATAAAGATCTGTCTGTTTCCTATCTGCTTCTCTGCCTTGCCTACCTGCTTCCCTGGCTGGAGTACAGTCTTCTAGTTTTCAAGACAGGTGTTAAATGTCACTCTTTTTCCATAATCCTCTTTGACCACATCCCTCACCTCTCCCTACCCATTAACAAGGTATTATTTTTTTTAAAAAAAATAACATTTATATAGTGCTTTATAGCTTAAAAGAAACTTCTTTTCCCACACATATTGTGTTAATCATCCACTCCCTGTGGATGTAACCCCAATGTGAAGTACAGCACTTTTCCCAGACTGGAAACTCAAAGACAAGAATTGAAGCAAACGAATGGATGAATAAAATATATTCTTACAACAAACTCTGTTCTTTGTAACCTGGTTCTATGACAATTTGTCCTGATTCTCCATCAATAGTAACTTCTTAATTACATAGGCTTTAAGGCGATTTTCTTCAGACATCTCAAAAATTACTCTTACACATTAGTTATGGATTCCAAAGAGACCACTGTGAACCCTGAACCCCCTATTCCTGGCTTGGCACAGCTTTGAGGTGCACTTTGGATTTCAGTTCCTGATATTTTAATAGGTGTAGTGAAGCTCTCCTTGTTTGATTTTGAGATGGACTCTTTATGGAGCCCACTCATTTCCTGATAAAGTTCTAGTCCCTTCCGCTGCTGCTCCTGTCTCCTCCTCATCTCTGTTTTTATGGTACTCTGTCTTGAAAAGCATAATGGAAGGCTGACTTTTCCCCCTTAGGGTCAAGCAGACAGTATTCTAAATATACTGTTCAGTTTTTAAGCACATTCCAATGATTTAGGTTTGTAGCCAACTCAGAATCTGCTGCTTAACCCAATGGTTCTCAACCTCTGTGGGTTGTGACTCTTTGGGTCACACATCAGCTACGCTGCATATCAGATATTTGCATTACAATCCATAACAGTAGCAAAATAGCTATGAAGTAGCAGTGAAAATAATTCTATGGTCACCACAACATGAGGAATTGTATTCAAGGGTCACAGCATTAGGAAGGTTGAGAACCACTGGCCTAACTCATGGTATCTAGATGGGAAATTAACAAACACAGTAACCTCATGAAAATCTAAAAATAGGAGGACAGGTTGCTCTAATCCTTATATTTTACAATCTCCTAGAGTTTGTGGGAGTCTTAACAAGGAGAATGTGCTGGAAGGCACCTGTGAGCACTGATTGTTCTGAACATCATTCCTAGACCCTTTCTCAGTACTGAGATCTTCTGGAAAATAGGAAATTCAGGGGAAAGTTGGCTTATCCCTAACTGAGCTATACATGCAGAAAATTGAATGCATTCAAGGTATTTCATTTTCTGGGCCTCAGTCCCTTTAGACACTCATTTATTCAACCTGAGGTTAGACCGACGAATATATTTTTTTAAACATATGAAGTTGATTTCTCTCAGAAGCATATACGGATACAAGAATGGGAGGGTAAGGAGTATTAGAGAGGTAATACCAAGAAGATTGATAGTGGCAGAAGAGGAGGAAAGCAGCATTGAGAAGTTGATACTGTGGGAGATCCACTCAATCTCATTGGGAACTGGGAAGAATGCGTCTTAGAAATACATCTCACAAGTATACTAGCATATTCGACAACTTCCGTCATTGAATCTTTGACATTATTGACAGAATGATGTACAGGTTAACCAGAGAAAGTACAAAGACTTTCACAGTTGCTGCAAGTGAGCTTAATTGAAGGTGAACTGGCTAGCTGGCCATAGACAGAGGTGGGACAAAACAGTACCTCCTAAAACAATATCCCTATTGCTTTGGATGCATCCAAGGCTCAGTGTATACCAGATTTGGCTATTTTAACAAGGATTTCATTTTAAAAAAATGTCAACAGTTTTACTTACTCTTTTCCGCATTGTCTTAGTAATCGCACTACTTTTGACACCAACCATCAACGAGGATGGCAATCTCAGTCTTTTACATGGAAAAGGACTTGTATCTGTTATTCAACTTTAGCGGCAACATTTATTGTCAAATGATTCATGAGAACAATATGTAACTGGCTCAAAGTATCATGGACTAGACGGGGATGGAAAAAGCACAGACTCTCCCCTACTGCTAAAGAAGAAAGAGAGAAGAGTCATCATCCACATGAAAGTATTCCATTGTCTCAGCTGCTATGAAATCAAGGACATTGGCTTTGTCTGTGTATCCAGACTGCTTCAAATGCCTTCCGGCTGCAGCATTGGGACCTTAATAAACGAGCCATATTATGTTTATACTTTACTGTTTAAGTAATGCTATTTCATTCTGCGTAGAGCCACTTAAAAAACCAGTGGAAACACATGCATGGACCATGAAACAACTTTAAATGGATAATCAATTTTTATCACATATTGAGGGTTAGACTGGTATATCTGCGTGAATTATGAAAGTCTATGTGATTCTGGCTGGGAGTGGTTGCATACCAAATCTTTGTCTTTGTTACAAAGCTGGTCTATAATGAGAGAAATAGGAGATTCCAAAATCTAACAGTTTGTCCTTTAAAAATACATATATTTTATTTTGACATAAATGTGAAGGACTTTATTAGGACAACCTTAATTCATCTGTACAACAATTCTCTCCTAAAATGGAGGATATGTGATTGACATGTTTCTAAGGCACTGAAAAGTTATGAGCAGCCTGATCATGAGTTCAACTGTATGGTGCATCCTAAAACATGAGGCATGGTTTTAGTAAAAACAAAAACAAAAACAAAAACATGAGCAGTGGTGACACATGCCTTTAATCCCAGCACTTGGGAGGCAGAGACAGGTGGATCTCTGTGAGTTCGAGGCCAGCCTGGTCTACACAGTGAGTTTCAGGACATCCAAGGCTACATAGTGAGATCCTGTCTCAAAAAAAAATTTTAAGTCAAAGGAAGAAACATGAAAAACCTTTTCATTCAGCAACTAGTAAACTCATGAAACTCATTATACCTGTGTATCTGAGCAGGATGAGACAGTGAATGCAGTCAAGGTAAATTTGGATCAATTAATGGATAACAGAACCAAAAAAGTTCAAAGGAGAAATTAGGCAAGTTCAACTTAATATTCATTAACCATGGAGGAGTGTTTCATGGATGCAAATTACCTCATTCTTACAAAACATTGGCATCACCTTTGAAGATAGAAGAAGCTTCTTAGGCTTCATGACAAAAAACATTTCTTACATTAATCAGAGGATATTGAAAATTCCAGATTATCTTAATGCCCTGAACCACCAGGAAACTATCAGCTCTTTCATCTTCTAACTTTAAAGCATCCGCCATCCCTTTACCAGTTTCCAAAGCGAATGAGGTGGAGAAGGCACCTTGACACAATTACCCTTCCTATGCTTCTCTCTCTCTTCTCTCTTCTCTCTCTCTCTCTCTCTCTCTCTCTCTCTCTCTCTCTTTTACACACACACACACACACACACACACACACACACACACACACACTTGTGAACTAGCAGTTCCTAAAATACCTTCCAAAACAAATATTATGCTCTGTTTATGAGGATCCAGAATTGTAGAGCTCTAGACCAAACTCAATTATTTCATCAAATGCCACATCCAAACACTAACTCACTGAGTCAGCCCTTCTTCCTTGGCTCTAAGACAAACATCAGGTGCAGGATTATCAATACAACCAATAAATACTAATTATGCGTTGGTTTTGTCTTTTAAAACATAAATCCTTCCTGACTATTTAATATTTGACCACTTGACACTTTCACGGAGGTATAACCTAAGCCTGCACATCATGACACATTTAAATCGAGAGTTCTGATGTCATAAAATATGACTTTGTGAATGTGATCATTTTATTCTATATTCGTTGATTCATTAAATCATGGATTTTAAATCCACAGTCTGACCTGTAACAAATGGTTAAATATATCACATATATTAATGTTAAATCACTCTTAAGAAAGAACACCCTTACTTTGTTGTAGGACTTTATTCATACAGATCTTTTCTAGTCCCCAAGATTTTTCCTTATTTCTGCCACTTTTGCCCTCTCCTTTTTGATTTTCAGGAAGAAAATAAAAATGAGGGAGAAGAGAAATGGGGTGTTAGAAGAAACAAAGAGACTTACTTAATGTATCACAATTTATTTTAAAATAAATCAGAAGCAATTCAAGACAACCTCCCATTCTCAGTGATGAACATGATAAGCTCTTTAAGGAGTGGTATTTGTATTAAATGTATTCCAAATAATTTGTAAATTTTGCGTTGAAGAAGAAAGTAACTAGCACGTTCCATTTTAAAAAGTTCCTATTAGATGTTAAGCTTTGGGATATATTATAAGGAATCTAGATAAATCAGGAAATATTTTGAACACAGAAATAATGGATGAGAAGTATTTCAGAAATTCAAATTGAAACACCTCCTTTTGGCTTAGTAAATGTCATACACAATGAGAACATTTTATTTTCACCTATTTATCTTTGATTATAAAATTGATGTAAAATTAGAAACACTAAAAGAATTGAGGAAATATGAAAAAATGATAACTCTAATTGAAACCAGCAAACAATTAGCATTGTAAAGTTTTTTCCCATTCCTGTATCAATTCCTTACATTCTCACTAATTATCTAAATGTCTTATGTTACAGGGATAGTTGAAGAAAGGTTACAAATATTTTAAAGCTATATTAGACTGGGAAGCAAAACACATACCACAATCATAAGATTGTACAATGAAATATTAACAAGAAAATAGTGTAATTTGTACACACAAATGTAGTAAGGTCACAGATGAAAATTTCTGTTTCAAGTATGAAAAATAATTTATATATCATACTAATTAGTCAAATAAAAAGATATATTGGATATATATACATACCTAAACATGTAGAAATATGCACATACATGTGTTTAGACGTTCCTATTTCAGATTAATTAGTAATCAGGTATTTTTTAGTTATGAGAGCCACTGTAGTTTTAATTTTTGAATTCCCTAGTTGGAGTCTGATAATAACATCCCACAGTATTAAACAAACTATAAATTATAAAGAAATAAAAAAAATCCCAATGAGGGAAATACGTGAAATGATCTTTGTCTCTGCCTAATATATATCAGTCTATGTATGAGTTTAATATTATATATTAATATATGTTTTATTTGTCATTATTTCATATATTATATAAACCTCATACATTTGTTTCTAATTATGTCACAGTATACCAAAACTGAAAATATTACGGTGTTCTGCCCAAATGTTCTTCTGCCCTATGTATCCAGTCTTGACACACCTGTAGCCATTACTGGATAAATAATAACATTTTAGTACACTAGGTGATGCACCTCTCTTTTATTTACCATAAAGAGGTGTATTTCTTCAACTGATTTATAGAACACCTGGACAAAATTTTTTTATTATGGTTTATTTTCATTTTTCCAGCATCCACCACTTAAAAATACTTGCAAACTGCCAATGGCACAGGGACAATGATGAACAAAGAACAGCCTTGGAGTTCAAACTCCAAACCCCACAACTCTTAAGAGAATCCCCAGTGATCAATGCTTTCGAACTAGCATATTCACGGGAAAAAAATCAAGCAGCAACCTATCTTGTGTTTCATGGTACGAAAAATTCACAGACGGTTTCAAAGTTTTCCAAAAGAGGTAATCATTTGGGTCTAGAGTTTGCATAAGGGACTTATAAAGCAACTAGCCAAACAATAAAAAAAGTGATCATTACATAGTAATGGGGAATGTTAGTGATATTTTCTAATCATATGATTTCATTTCCTGAATTATTCTTCATCTACATCCTGAACAAAAAAACACAGAGAGCATTCTACTCTTTCTAATTTAAAAATACTTCTTTAGAGATTGAAATGGCATTCTTCACACTCCACTCTGTGGTGTATTGTTTTGATGACTTCTACTGAATTTTCTCAGTAATTTTTTTAGACATGAAATTGGAACATGTCAAAGCCAACAACTCACTGAATGTTTGGGAAACATCACAAATGTTTGAGGCCATTTGCCTAATGAATATAACATGGCCTCATTTCATTCTCCCTTATTGGAATTGCTTTGAATTTTAAACAGTTGTTAGCCATTAACTACACTTTATATCTAATACTGCATATGTGTATATGCATTTTAGATTCCATGTGTAAAACTAACTTATTTTGGATAATATTCCTTCACTAATTTCTTTTGCATGGTAATAACTAATGCTGACTTCCTCAAAATGGAACAGTTATTTCTGACTTGAGCAAAACAGATTAAGAGAACGTTGTGTTCAAGTATACCTTTGGTGGCTTTCCAAATCACTCAAGCAAACTTCTCAAGAATCTTCTCTAACGAATCATTTCTTTCCCCCTGATTAGCTTTAAGTCCCACCTAGTCTAACATTTGCATTGCCGTGATCCCTTCTTCAAAATCTGGTAGTATTGTTGTTATTTTATTAACAAATTCCATAGTCAACCAAAATAGGGATGCTAATGAAAAGATTTCCAAATATAGATCATAACATGCCTACACAAACATGCACAAGAGGGCAAGCACACACAAGGTAGGTATTTCTTGACTCAGGAATAACCAACCTGTGAGTGTTCTTATGTATGCAAATAGCTGAGCAGTGATGGCTCCAGCTGATATCAGGGAATACCTTGAGACGCTGCCAGAGGCAGCAGATACATTATGTTTGGCCAAAGAGCTTAAGGATTACTCTGTGGAAATTTTTTTGGTTTGGTTATACCTTAAGTGATGAGTGTGAATATCTTTGGAGCAGGTAATGTGCATTTGGGAACAAAAGTAAAAATGCAAGTACAAAATTATTGAAGATTATAGTATGATTGGAGCATAGTATACATGATGGAGACAGGATCAATAGCTGAGAGCTGATATAGGGATCTCAAGTTCACATGTTGGAGAAGTAGGTGGGCAACAGAGACACAGAAGAAGGTTTTTATTGTTTTTATTATATGTTTGTAATGATGAAATATAACAGAAACTTGGGAAATTGCATCAATCATAATGTCCAGCAAAGGGAATTATCATAGATACATTTAGAAATGAGAATACTGCCAGCTCCTGAGAAGCCCCCTTCTCACGTGCCCTCCCAATCCCTGTGTTATCCTCTCAAAGGTCACCACTAGACTGACCTGTGTGATAATGAAGCATGAATTTCACAAACATTACTTAGTTTTGTTGGCTTATGTGGAAATGCAACTGTGTATTATAAACTATTTTACGTCTGGCTTCCTACAGTGTTGTTTTGTGAGCTTTCTCCATGTTGTCATTTTCATTGCTATAGAGTGTTCCTTTACACAAATAAAGCATATGATCTAGGCTGGCATAGACAGGTATTTGGTGTGTTTCTAATGTGGGGCTATCATGAATAGTGCTACCAAGAAGTGAAGTTTCTTTTCGCGGGGAGGGGGTTTTAAGACAGGGTTTCTCTGTGTAGCTTTGTGCTTTTCCTGGAACTCCCTTTGGAGACCAGGCTGGCATCGAACTCACAGAGCTCTGCCTCCTGAGTGCTGGGATTAAAGACATGCGCCACCACCGCTGGGCATGAAGTTTCTTTTATTGGTCTCTCGATGAGAGGAGGGCCACAGTTTTGTGTCATCTGCACTGCAGCTGCACATAAAGATAGAACAGCTTACAGACTCAGGACAGACAAAGTTCTTCGGTCTGATAGTTCATTTTCTTTGTCATCTTAACTAGATTTGAAATCACCTGGCGTGGGCAGCTGGAGAAATGGCTCTCAAAGTTAAGAGTTCTTGCTGCTCTTGCAGATGACTGGAGTTTAGGTCTGCATGTGCTGTTGTGGACACACACAGGTATAGGCACAGACACAGACAGACAGACAGATAGACAGACACATGAGAGAGAGAGAGAGAGAGAGAGAGAGAGAGAGAGAGAGAGAGAGAGAGAGAGAGAGAGAGAGAGAGCGCACACACACACACACACACACACACACACATAAATCTAAGAAAATGAAAGAAAGGGAAGAAATTACCTAGAGGTGAATTTCCGGACAGGTAAAGGTGCGGAGGGAAGACACACCTGGCAGTAGAATCCCCTGGGCTGAGATGCTATGCTGAATAAAAAAGGAGAAGAAGAAAGGAAAAAGTGGCATGAGCACCAGAACCCATATTTCTCTCTGCTTCCTGTCAAGCCTGTGATTAGCTGCCTCATATTCCTACTAACATCCTTTCCTACCATTGCGGGCTGTGCCTTAAACAGAGATTCGAAAATCAATCTTCGCCAGGCGGTGGTGGCGCAGGCCTTTAATCTCAGCACTCGGGGCGCAGAGCCCGGCGGGTCTCTGTGAGTTCGAGGCTAGCCTGGTCTACAGAGTCAGTTCCAGAACAGGCTCCAAAAACTACACGGAGAAACCCTGTCTTGAAAAAAACAAAAACAATCTTCCTTCTTGAAGTTGCTGCTTATCAGATATTTTGCCACAATAATAAGAAAAATACATTTGGTGACAGAAAACTAGGCAAATAGTGTCTAACTAGTCTTGAGGGTATAGCTTTTGTTGCCTCATTTTTCAAGAGCTCCCTAGATGAAAATTCTTCAGTTTATAACAGTCAAGTCAGCATAGTATTTTTTTTTATTTTTCTTTCCTTCTTTGACTTTTAGCACTAGACTACAGCAGCAAGGAACTGGTCCGTGGTGAACTCTGTCACTGGTGCACTGATGCCCTACTTTAACTCCTCGTTCTGTTTGTTTGGTTAGTTGGAGTAACATAACAAACACCTGCAAAGAAGCAACATCCCCAAACAAAGGTCAGGACCTTAGTAATAGCTACAGTGATCACATGTTTCTCCCATCATTTCATCTCTTGGCGTCTCCCTATCCATAGTCAAAGTATTTTTGAACATTAAATGGAACTCTTAAACAGGTCTGCTGAGCCCAGGTAAGTATCTGTGCTGGACAAGTAGAAAAAAATATTGATTTTATGCCCTTTATGTCCTATTACTTCAGGAAGGCAGATACATGATAAAATGATTATTTGTAAGGATCATGTGAACACACCTTCTTCACATGTTTTCCATATGTGATTCCTCATTCCTTTTAGGGAGATTTCTGGAAAGAGCACAGCTTATGCAACAGCAGACTTCGAGATGAGCCTGGTGATCTGAGGAACTTCCTAATCGCAAAATGGATCAGTGCCCTGAGGTGGTTTGCACTCTTGCCTCATAGTCTACCTCCAAAATTGCTTGAGTCCTCAGTTTATCCAAGAATACAATACACATCTTTAGTGGATCAAATCATGCCAGGGCACAGAGAAAAGGAGTCAGAACATCACTTACGATTTAAAGGAAGAGACAATAAATTCAATAATGCAAAGTTACAGTAGATGGTGCTATATGGGTGCAAAAGATTCAACCACCATCTGGCCACCTTCAAGATTTCTCCTGAGCTTAGCAGTTTAGAAAACTGTGCAGTTTAGCTTTATCAATTCAGGAGAGACCCTCAGATAAAGCAGTTGAATTAGTGAAATCAATGAACGCAGAACCCTATAATTAGCCAATGTTAAGGTTTTTTATGGAAATTAACAATGAAGACAGCTTTAAAGCCTGGGTCAAATCGTCTGTCTTTCTGGCATATTGGCGCTGACACTAAATTACTAAAAGAATGATTTTCATTTGTAAAGTTGATTTTTAAACTAATCTGTTCCATTATTAGTTACTTATCATTTATAAAAGTATTAGTACATTTTGTTGCTTGGTGCTGAGATTTAGATATCCTATGTATATAGTTATGAAAAGTAACTTATGGAGCATTTCCTAGATTCAAATATTCTATACATAAAGTATTGTTGTCTGTGTTATTGTCCAACCATTCATTTGTTAATTATTTGCGCTCATTGATTTTTTTTTTTACAGCCACTATGTGCCAGGTATTTTTAAATAGTTCTTTTTTTAAGGTGAATGGCTAAGACATAAGATCATACAGTGAATAATTTTGAACAAAATGAATCTCAAATCAATGAGTAAGAGATCAGACAAGGCCCTGTGCTTGATGAGTGAGTGGACTCTGTTGAGCTGAGACTCCAGACTGATTCCCTGGCACATGTCTGAAACAGACGCTTTTCCTCCCATGATCTGCTGAGCACTCAGTGGAGGTATTGGTCCTTGGCTTCCCTTGAGAAAGGAGCAACACGACAGTGCTAACCACAGGCAGGATGGGACTCAGCTCAGAAGCTGTCAGTGACTACAGGAAAATGTCGAAGCTGGTGCTAGGGTCATCCCCACCCTCCCCAGAGCCATCATGTTCAGATGAGGTTCATTTATGGGCCAGGGAGTAGAAGAAATACTTGTTTGAAAAGGTAACCCACATTCTTCAGCATTCAGTGATAGGTCCATCCTAAATTATTCTCTCAAATGTACATTAGCAGATCTGTGGAACTGCAAAAATATTTTTCAGGGGCTGGAAGGTTAGGCTTTTAAGTGAACTCTCTATATTTATGAATCATTATGGTCTATTGATTGCATGTGTGAGAAGTAGTTCTAATATGTCTGTGTGCCTTATCTAAACAGAATGTGGAATGTCTTGTGGCTAACTTTCCATAGTAACAAGGTTTTAGTGATGCTTGCTTGGCTTTTCAGACTCCAACATCTAAGTGCTTAAATAAATGCAATTAATAACAGTATTTAATATATAACAATAACAATATATTTCTATGATTTATTCTCTAAGATGTATCTCACAGATTATCCTCAATAGAATATGCTCATCCATGATGTGATCAATAGTCAAGATAGTCACCGTGGAGATGGCTTCTCCAGTCACACTGCCTGTACATATATCCAGAGAGGAATATGCAATAGGTCTGTCTAGTAAGTAGCAGGGGGAAAATCCATATTTTTAAATGTCATAGAAGATATTCCTGAATTTGCCTAGCAGCCGATTCTCCAATGTTAATAATTAGGCTAGGCCTATTGCTCAGCAGCTAATGCATTTGTGTATGCTACTACATGGAGATCTCAGTCTGGTACCCCTTGGAAGCTCCCCTATCTTGCAGCTGGAGCAGAGAGCACCATGGAGGTGACTCGGGGAGCCTGAGAGGAGAGAGTTGTGTGATGTATCGCTACTCAGCAGCCCCCGCTGGAGACCTGTTTTTGAGTGAGATTCCAGTCTCAGCAGAGCCTCTCAATTCTCCCGGTCATAGGGTTACAGAGCACTTTACAACTTGTGCTGCAGGATGGCAGGAAGAGATTTAAACACAAGACTGGAAGAGAGTCTCCATAAAATTCAGCCATAGCAGCTCTGATTCACAAGAAGTTTCTGCTCCAACTGCCTCAGAGACAGCCAGATCAATGTTTCCAGAAAACGTAAGCTTTAAATGTGGAGTAGATTATGCATTGACCATGTTTCCTTTGATCACAAATGTAAAAGATGACTTGGGGATCCTTATGGTTCTCCAATTGAGGTATCTTTGCAACTGATCTCTATAGAGCATCTTCTACCACTCATGGGAGAACAACTCTAAGAAGGTCAACAAAAATGTCCCTGTAATAGTGTTCATTAACAGTGCTGCTCCGGGACTGTTGAAAATTGCCCATGCTACAGTTTCCTCCATGGCTGGAAACATTAGCTTCAGTCTTTAAGCATTGCTTGGAATTCTGATCCACAAATCTTCACTTCTGTTTCTTGCCCTTAATACGTGACTTCCCAATATTAATATGCAGTTTCTGGAGGATAGCTTGGTGCTTTTGAAGGTTAATTCATTATCCACAAAAAGACAACATTCCTACCTTAAAATTCCCATCAATATTATTTCAGTGTTGATATGACCTTGGAGAGTTTTCTTTAAAGTCTGGTAATATAAAATAAAAATATTTTCTTACATTATTTAGTGTGTATGTATGTGAGGGGTGCACAATGTAGAAAGGTCAGAGGACAACATTCAAGAATCAATTCTCTCTTTATACCATGTGAGGTCCAGGGACTGAATTAAGGTCACAAGCACCTTTTACCCATCGAGCCATCTCAGTGACCCAAGAAATTCCTTAAAAGAGCTCATTATTTTTTTTCCTTAGGTAACTAGCAGAAGTTGCTATATTCTTATAGCAGAAACAAGCATTTGTAAGGATTGGCTACATGTGATCCTGGCTGGCTTGGAACACATAGAAATCCACCTGCCTCTGCCTCCTGAGTGCTTGTATTAAAGGTGTGTGCTGCCACAACTAGCCTTAATTTTAACAGAATATTTTTTATATCTGTTAAAGAGACCTCAAAATGGCCTGAACCTTCCAGATCACTTTCATTGGGCAATAATAATCACACTCTTAGATTCCCCCCCCTTTTGTTTTTGTTTTGTTTTGTTTTTTTGAGACAGACAAGGTTTCTCTGTGTAACAGCCCTACCTGTCCTGGAACTCACTCTGTAGACCAGACTGTCCTCAAACTCAGACAGATCCTCCTGCCGCTGTCTCCAGAGTGCCAGGATTAATTGTGTACATGCCGCCTCTGCCACTACCACTACCAGCAGATTTATTTTTTTAAGGTGTAAGTGTTAGACAAAATATGTACTTATTTAATATATCCATCTTGGCAAATTAGATCATGTACTTGAATTTAAATGTTGCTCTTGGGCCAGTGAGATGATTCAGCAGGTGAAGGTGCTTGATCTGCAGCCTGGTTGAGTTTGATCCCCAGAACCCAAGCAGAGAACCAACTTCTGCAAGCTGTACTTTGATCTCCACATGTATGCTCTCTCGCTCTCTCTCTCTCTCTCTCTCTCTCTCTCTCTCTCTCTCTCTCTCTCTGTCACACACACACACATACACACACACACACACGCACACACACACATACATATGCACACATACACACACAAAATTAATTAATTGATTAAAAAAAACAAATGGTGGCATGATGTTATCAAGAAAACATTTGAACTCTGCAGGTATTTGGCAGTAATTCTGGATAGACCCTAACTAACTTAATTTGAAATTTGGTTCAGTTGGCAGAAAGCTCTTAAGAGAAAGGTTGATGTGTCAAAGCATGGTAATTTAAAAACTACATAAATATGCTGTTAGAAACAAAAATAACAACCTTCAATTGTTCAGAGAATTCTTATTTCTTCAGGAATTTCTTTGGGCCCCTCTACCATCAAGTAGAGCAAAACAAAGTAAGTAAAGGATGAGTGACATGCATTCATTTTTCCAAAGTCATAAGGCATGTTGGCCCTGGTTCTTGTGTGTGTTCCATTTTTACAGACATTTAACTAATGGGGACTAGGGGGGTACAGCCCCTCAATAATTATCTTTGAAGAAAGGAAATGAGTCTATGTACATGAAATTCCTTAGTCCATACACTTCATTATTCCGTCGGTTCTCTCTACAAGCGTATACTCTGCTCTCATTTTTAGCTCCTTTCTTGCCCAATTTCTCCTTACATTTTTCTGTTGTCCTGTCCAGGTTCTATCTTAATTCTTTCATCTAGTTCTGCCCCTTCTAGGTTCTCATCCATCTAGCTCTTTCCCATATCAGCTCCTCTTCCATCTCCTTCTCTCTCATCTTGTTCTTCCCCATCTGGCTCTTCCTCATCTCCCATCTCGTTCCTCTAGTACTCTCTTCTAGTTCTTCAATCTAGTTCTTCCTCATCTCAGTTTGTTCCTCTCAAGTTCTTACCTATCTAGTTCTTCCATTCTCTCTTCTCTTCTCCGTCCCCTCGTGCCCTGGAATCCTGGTACATATACACTTACAAGAAGTATTCCCTTGGCAGTGCAAAGCCAGGCTTCCAGGGTCAAATGGAGGGGTGATAAGAATCACATAGAGGGGCAATAACTGTTAATTACATTTGCAACCCCAAAGGGAAGTGACCAATGGGGAAATGAATTAACTAAGGCTGAAATTCGGGTAATATCTAAGAAGAGGGAGTCTTACGTGCTCAACTATAGTCTTAAACATGATTACTAGAAAATGTTAAGAATCTGTAAGTTGCTAGGTCAATAGGAGAAAATAAAACTGCCTTCTTTTTTCCTGTGGCTCCTATCTGTCCCAGCTATCTGCCATTTTTTTTTTTTTTCTGCAGGGTGAGGGAAAGTGTGCTCAGTCGCTAGGCAACCTATGTACAAGTAGATGCCTCTAGTGATAGTTAAAGGGAGATCTGGAACTGGAGGTAAGATTTGGGAAAGGAGGAAGTTAAGCTTAATTGGCACATCTGTCAGGCCATCTCAAACGGGTAGCCTGGACGCTTAAGTCTGTTCTTGGAGAGTACAGAGGTATCTCTGATAAGGTACTTTCCTCCATCTGGGGATGGTCCTGGCCGGATGCTGCCAATGATGATAATTACAGGGAGGCTTGAACTGGGGTTCGGCTTAGCATAGCTGTTAACACAAAGGTTCTCTAAATATTCCTAGAAGTGGTTAGGTAAGGAGTTAGAGGTCTATGAAGTTAGTAAGACTGTAAAAAAGAGGGTCTGAGCTATATTGTGTAAACCTATTACTTAACTTCCACCTGACCTAGGCAGCGTCTCTTTGTGGAATTTACCTTAAATCATGAGACTTGTTATTACTGTTAGCCCTTGAGAGTGGCTAAGGGAGATATCTGATTCCAGAGAAAGCCTTTCCTGAGGCTGTCCTCCAAATACCTGGAATGTGTCCAGAGAGTCATCAGTCCACACTGTAAGCCCTTCTTAGGGAAAAGTCAATTGGGAAAACTATGAAGGCACACATGATTTTCATAACAGAAGAAGCTGATATATAACAAGCCAAATAACACCAAAAGCTCCTTGGAATTTGGCTTCCTCTGGAGGAATTCCTTGATCCCTCCAGGTAGTGACTTTGCCATAACCAGCTGAGTTCTTATAATATATTCCTGTGGCCTGCAGCATTTAACATAAACAAGCAATTGAAGGAGCACACATTGATTGCTTAGTTGTAAATGCCCTGAACAGGAATTGCTTTTCCATAATCTGCTGGGGCGGGGGGTTGTATACACAAATAACCAGAAAATATTGCATGCTGGAAATTGGAAAAATGAACTCTGAAAATCCTAGTATGGTTTAGGAGTTATGGGGTGAAAGGGATTAATTTGACTTAGAGGAAGGTATGGGTAGAGATGGCAACCAAAAAGAAGTCCTGGAAGAGACTGGTTTGTTACAGTGATTGGGGAACCAACATGGAGGTCAGAGGTAGGACAGCAAGAAGAGGTAGGATGATTATTGTTGGAGGAATTGTATGAGGAACGTGCAGGGCAAGTTCGGTAAAGGAAAAGGCAGCACCAGTGAGATGGCTCAGCAGCTAAAAGCACCTGAAGACCTGATTCAATCCCTGGGACCCACAAAAAGGAAAAAGAGAACCTCTGACCTCCATGCATGTGTTGTGCCACATGTATGTCCACACACATACATAGGACAACAGCCCCCACACAAGTAATAAATGTCTTTTCTTTATTTAAAAGCAGATCCTTTATGATTCCCACACAGCATATCAAGTGGTGGGAACAGGGGACAAGTGTAAAAAGGTAGATTTGATGGGCTTTAAAAGACTTCCTATGCCAGGTGGCGGTAGCACATGCCTTTAATCCCAGCACTTGGGAGGCAGAGGCAGGTAGATCTCTGAGAGTTCCAGCCAGCCTGGTCTACACAGAGCAAGATCCAGGACAGCAACCAAAACTACACAGAGAAACCCTATCTCAGAGAGAGAGAGAGAGAGAGAGAGAGAGAGAGAGAGAGAGAGAGAGAGAGAGAGAGAATTCCTTAAGGCACTTGGGCTTTTCCAAGCAATGAAAAAACATACAAATTTTTGGAACAGTAGGGTAACATTGCTATAAAGCTTGTATTTTTTAATCACATTAGGACTCAATAAAACAGTTTAAATAACCCATATATCCAATACAGAGGATTGTTTGGACAAGGAATATATTCCCATAGTGATTCATTATGCCATCATGAAAAGGAACAAGGATAATTTCTACTCACAAACACATTTTTGAAGATATGTCACTGAGAACCAAAAATACAAAGCTGTGTATTTCACAGGGCATCTTACATGTTTAAAAGGAACTCCTGAGTGCCTCCCCCAACCACGATGCAATGCTTTGTGCAGATCCTGTGCAAACAGCAACTGCTGTTCTGAGTTCATGGTGCAGTAGCTGTAGTACGTCCAGAAGACAGCATTTCACTGCATGACTCCTCGTCTTCTGCCTCATCCTTGTCTCCAACCATCTTCTGCAGTGTTCCCTGAGCCTTGGACGGGTTATCTAGATACCTCTCTTGGAACTGAGTCACATGTTCTCCGTCCCATTGAGCAGTTTTGAGTGTTTGCACTCACTGACACCTAATGCAAAAAGAAGGTTCTCTGACAAGGGCTGAGAGCAGCTCACTCCTCTAAGGAGCAATAAACACACACACACACACAGAGAGAGAGAGAGAGAGAGAGAGAGAGAGAGAGAGAGAGAGAGAGAGAGAGATGCACAGAGACAGGATACTCACAATTGATAGAAACCCTCTGGAGGTCAAGGCCTGCTGCAGTGCATTTTCCTTTCTTTTCTTTTCTGTTTGTTTGTTTTTTGAGACAGGGTTTCTCTGTGTAGCCTTGGTGCCTGTCCTGGATCTCACTCTGTAGACCAGGCTGGCCTTGAACTCACAGAGATCTGCCTGGCTCTGTCTCCCGAGTGCTGGGATTAAAGGCGTGTGCCACTACCACCCAACATTTTTGTTTTCTTTACATTGGGTGGATAATTGTAAACCCAAGGTGCAAATGTTATGGTGGTGTCTGTGTGGTGTCTACAGGGTCCATTTTGAGGATCTGCCACAGTGTATGCTAGGTTATATTTTCATTTACTGTATCATGATTTGTTATGTCTCAAATAAATTATAATTGTTTATATCTGGTCACTATTTGATAAGTGCTTAAAAATACTAATAGTGACATGAGTACTGACTTATTCCCCATGGCTTGCTTGCTCAGCTTGCTTTCTTGTACCACCCAGATCACCTGTCCAGGGATAGTGTGTTGATTTGAATGAGAATGGCCTCCATAAGCTCATATATCTGAATGCTTGGTCTCCAGTCTATTTGTGACTCCAGAACTATTTGTGACTGATTAGAAGGTGGGGATTTGTTGGAGGAAGTGTGTCTCTAGGGGCAGGCTTTGAGGTTTCAAAAGCCCAAGCAATTCCCACTTAGCTCTCTCTGTCTCATACTTAACAAATGAAGATGTAAGCTCTCAGTTACTGCTCCAATGCCATGCCTGTCTGCTGCCGTGCCCCCTCCCCCATGATAGTCATGGACATTGACCCTCTAGGACTGTGAACCCCAAATTAAACACTTTCTTTTATAAGTGCTTTTTGTCATGGTGTCTCTTCACAGCAACAGAAAAGTAACAAAGACAGATGGCAACATCCACAGTGAGATGGGCCCTCCTTGCATCAATCAATAAATAATCAATAAAATACCCCGATATGTGTTCACAGGCAATCTCTCAGTTGAAGTTCCCCTTTCCTAGAAGACTCTAGCATGTTACAAGTTGGCAAACAAACAAAAATTACAATTCCAATTTAATTTGGATTTTTTTGGGGGGGCAGTTGAGACAGAGTTTCTTTGCATAGCCCTGGCTGTCCTGGAACTCATTCTGTAGACAAGGCTGTCCTCAAACTCACAGAGATCTGCTTGCCTCTGCTTCCCAAGTGCTGGGATTAAAGACATGGTCCATCACTGCCCAAATAGTTTTTGAAGAATTTCTATACTGTTTTCCATAAAAACCTATTTACAGCCCAATGAGAAGTATATGAGTTTCCTTTCTTCACATCCTTACCACTGCTCACTCTCATTAGGATTTGAATTTGCATATCCCTGATAACCAGTCATGTCCTTTTTCACATACCTGCTGGTCATTTGCATGTCTTTTTTTGATCCTATGCACATTTAAAAACTCATATTATTTGCCTTTTTAGTAGAGAATTGCCTTTCAATGATTACAAAGTCTCAGAAAAATAAGCAAATAGAAATTAGGAGCTTCACGCCAGCAGTGGTGGAGCACAACTTTAATCCCAGCACTTGGGAGGCAGAGGCAGGTGGATCTTTATGAATTCAAGTCCAGCCTGGTCTACAGAGTGAGTGCCAGGACAGCCAGGGCTGTTACACAGAGAAACCCTGTCTTCAATAACCAACAACAACAACAAAGTTAGGAGTTTCAACGAAATAAAAGCCATGGATGACCAATCCACAGCTAACATCATACTTAATGGGGAGAAGTTAAAAGCCCTACTTCTAAGATAAGAAATGACACAAAAGAACTCACTCATCATTTCTATTTCCAATAGTACAGGAAGTTCTGGTGAGAGCAATGAACAATGGGAAAATGAAGGAGAAAAGAGGAAGTAAAACTTTCTGCAGGAAGGTGGCATGATCTTACATACAGAAAACCCCAGAGACAGCACCCAATACTGGTAGAACTTGCAAGCAAAGTTGTACTCACAGAATCAGCACACAAGAACCAGTTGTGTTTCTGTGGTGCTGAGAAAACTGGGTGCGTATATGTCAAAGAAAAATGTGACCCTTGTCTAACACAATATCCAGAAACGAGCCTGGAATAGATTAAAGCCTCCAATGTAAGATCTGAACGTGTGTCAAACCTAAAGAAATGTAGGGGAAATGCTCCTTGACATCAGTCTGGCAATGGTTTCTTGGCCATGACCTCAAGCACACAGCAGGAAAGAGAGAAATAAACCAATGAGACTGTGACAAACTGGTAGTCTGCTACACATCAAGAGAAAAAGCTGACAGAAAACAAAAAGGTATGGTATAGGAGAACATATTTGCAAACTATGTATCTGATAAGAGGTCAATATCCTAAAATGTGTAAGAAACTCATACAGGACCTGGATAAGAGTGCCTAGTGCTCTTGTAGAGGACCAGTGTTTGATTCCCAGTACCTGTGTGTAGCTGAATTTCTAAATGGTCTTATTAAATAAGAAACACAGAGCCAAATATAGGGGTGAAAGCCGTAGAAATCAGAGTAATAGGAATAGCCACCAACTAACCTTAGCTCACCACGCCACCGTAGCTTCCCAAGAGAACCAGCTTCTTCTTGTCTAACCTGCACCTTTATTGCCTTGCTGTTCTGCCCTCTCATTGGCTCTTAGCCCAGCTACCTCACTTCCTTGTCACTGCCTGTCTGTACAGACCTCCAAGTCTCTATGGTTGGTACTGGGATTAAAGGCTTGTGTCACCAGACCTTGCTCTGTTCCCTTGAACACACAGAGACCAATCGGATTAAGGGCATGTGCTACCCCTCCCTGACTTGTGTTAAGGGCTTTCTGTTTCATCTGATCTCCAGGTAAACTTTATTTATTAATATACAAATAAAATATCAACACACCTGTGCCAGGCAGATCACAAATGTTTCTATCTCCAGATCCATGGGATCCAATACCTTCTTCTGGCCTCTGTGTACACCCACAATTGTATGTACCTAATGACAATTATATATATAATTTAAACATCAAGAAAGTGATGTTATAAAGAAACTCATAAATGAATATCAAGAAAATAAATTATCAGATTATTTCAATTTAATTTTCTTTATTTCTATGTATATTTTAGTTACTTTTCTACTACTATGATGAAAGAAACACCATGCCCAAAAGAAACTTGAGGAAGAAAAGTTTTATCTGGTTTACATATCTTGAATCACAGTCCACTGAAGTAAGTGTAGGCAGCAACTGAAGAACCTGAAGGCAGGAGCTGATGCAGATACCATGGGAAGACACTTCTTACTGGCTTACTCCTCATGGCTTGCTCAGCCTGCTTCTTATAGATCCCAGGACCAGCCCAGGGATGGCACCACCCACAATAGGCTGGGCCCTCCCCTATCAATCTTTAATTAAGAAAATGCCCTACAGTCTTGCCTACAACCAGATCTTGTGGAGGCATTTTTTAGTGGTTATGGAGTGGCATCATATTATAGTTTTAATTTGCATTTGATGTGGAACACCTTTTCATGTACTTATTGGTCTTCTTGTATTTTCTTACAGGAGGGTCTTTTCATATCTTTTGCTAATTTATGTGTTCATTTTAATTTTAACTAAATTGTATGTATTTAGTATGTACACATACTGTTTCAAAGTATATACACATTGTAGGATGACTATTCTAGCTAATTAACATATTCATTACCTCTCACAGCTATTATTTTGTAGTGAGAACAATTTATATGTAATTTTAGAATTTTCCAAGGGCATAATATATTGTTAGCTATAGTTATCACATTGTACAATAAATCTCTGGAACTTATTCCTCCTAACTAAAATTTTATATCTTTTTGACTAATTTCTCCCTAGTCCTCCTCCCCAGCTAACAACCACTCTTTTCAATTTTTTATGCAGATTTAAATTGGATTGTTTTTCATTTTATTATTGAAAGCATTCTTTATGAATTCTGGATGTAAGTCCCTTATGAGACAAATGTATTGTGAATATCTTCTTCTCACTGACTGGCTTGTCTTTTCATTTTCTTAATTGATACTGGATAATCAGTTTTCATTTTGCTAAAGCTCAATCTATACGTTTTCTGACCCAGGCAAATTCAGCCCTCTTTAGGACACCATGCCAAATGTAGTAAAGACACCCAACAGATGTGCACAGCACTCAATTGTCCGCAAAGCCTATAGTCAAGTGATCCTCCTACCTCATCTTCCAGAGTAGCTGGGATTACAGGCATGTGCCAGCAACCCAGGCTCAATTTATATTTTTCATTGATTTGTTTCTTTGTGGCTTTCCTAAAGTAATAATGATAATTCCCTCACTACATTTAATTCTTAAAATTTAGATTTGTATCTTGATTGCTGAGACCTATAATTTTTATATATGGTATGAGGTAAATGTTTTTTAGTTTGTTTGTTTGTTATTGTTGTTTTTTACTGTGCATTGGTGTTTTGCCTGCCTGCATGTCTGTGTGGGGATGCTGGATTCCTTGGACCTGGAGTTACAGACAGCTGTGAGTTGTCATGTGGGTGCTGAGAAGTGATCCTAGGTCCTCTGGGAAGAGCAGCCCGTGCTCTTCACCACTGAGTCATCTCTCCAGCCCTAGCTGCTGTAATCTCATGCATCCTTCATTCATCTTATTTTTGGTTGACATATTTGCATATATACGGGATGAGGGACGCATTTGGTTCATTGGCTAATGATACATAAGATTCATTGGGTTTGGGAACAAAAAAAGCTCAAAAACAACTTAAGAGAAGAAGGAGGGAAATTGGGCGGTGAAGGGAATCGAACACTGGGAATATGAACCTAAGGTCTTCTACACAGAAACCCAGAACTCTGCCCCTAGGCTACATTCCCAGGGGGCGATGCGGCCTCTCCAATGACATAAAAAAGACTACGACCCAGACTACAGAGTACTAGTCAAGTCAAGACTGATAACCTAGCTAAACCCATTTCCACAGACCTAAGACTCAGAACACTCTACTTCTACCTAAGGACACTAGGGTACAAAGAGTTAGCAATGCACTGTTTATCTAAAAGTAGAAGAAAGAGGCTGAAATGTGCTGATCTTACAGGTTCAAGACACACAATATCTCCAGCCCCCATCCTTCCTCACTTCATGCCTCACCTTCACAGTTTCTAGGTCCCCATTCTGACTTCCAGCTCATTCATTGGATATTCAGGGACTCTCCAAACCACTGGTTAAGTTTTTTTTTAATCAATCTTGGCTGTAGTTCATAATCTCTCCATCTATGAAACTTGTTTTAAAAGTGCCAGTATCGTGCAGGGCAGTGGTGGGGCACGAGTCTACTCTGAGCACTAGGGAGGCAGAGGCAGGAGGACTTCTATGAGTTTGAGACCAGCCAAAAACCAAAACCATTTTTAAAAAAATGTGACAGGAGATAACACTTGTAAGGACTAAAAGTATGGCTTTTTCTCCTGAGTTTCCTCCCATCCCTCTCACGTGGCTCAGAGAACCAAATTCGGGAGATCAGAGGAGTGAAATGTGTGAGGGAAACAAAAGATCAGGGCAGAGCGGCTCATGAAGAAGGAAAAAGGGGAGGGGGGAGTCGAACCTGACAGCCCAGACCCCGCATCCCAGTACGCTGTCTCAAGGCTGTGGTCAGTTTACACGGGAGGGTTGCCTAAACGGACCTATGAAGCTGCCCTGACGCATGTTAACTCCTGTGACCCAACTGACGGTTGGTTCTGTTGATCACATGGGGAACGTCAATCATCTCTGCAAACCCATGGAATGCTTAGGTCCAGTACCTGACACATATCACGTCCTCAATAAATGTCTGTCTTCTGGAGAGGTTCTGTGTAAGGTCCTGTGTGAGAGGTAGGTGAGAAGATTGAAGAACTCACCCGGTCCATCACTGCTGGATATTTGGGTATTTGTAGCCATAGGAACAATAGCTGCTGTGACTTTTTAAAATTATTTATTTATTTTTATTGCATGTGCATTGGCATTTTTGCCCGCATGCATGTCTGTGCGGGGATGCTGGATTCCTTGGACCTGGAGTTACAGACAGCTGTGAGTTGTCACGTGGGTGCTGAGAAGTGATCCTAGGTCCTCTGGGAAGAGCAGCCCGTGCTCTTCACCACTGAGTCATCTCTCCAGCCCTAGCTGCTGTAATCTCCCGCATCCTTCATTCATCTTATTTTTGGTTGACATATTTGCATATATATGGGATGAGGGACGCATTTGGTTCATTGGCTAATGATACATAAGATTCATTGGGTTTGGAAACAAAAAAGCTCAAAAACAACTTAAGAGAAGGAGGGAAATCAGGCGGTGAAGGGAATCGAACACTGGGAATATGAACCTAAGGTCTTCTACACAGAAACCCAGAACTCTGCCCCTAGGCTACATTCCCAGGGGGGTGACGCGGCCTCTCCAATGACATAAAAAAGACTACGACCCAGGCTACAGAGTACTAGTCAAATCAAGACTGATAACCTAGCTAAACCATTTCCACAGACCTAAGACTCAGAACACTCTACTTCTAGCTAAAGGACACTAGGGTACAAAGAGTTAGCAATGCACTGTTTATCTAAAAATAGAAGCCGGGAAGTGGTGACTCACGCCTTTAATCCCAGCACTCCGGAGGCAGAGGCAGGCGGATCTCTGTGAGTTAGAGGCTAACCTGGTCTCCAAAGGGAGTTCCAGGAAAGGTGCAAAGCTACACAGAGAAACCCTGTCTCGAATAAATAAATAAATAAATAAATAAATAAATAGATAGATAGATAGATAAATAAATAAATAAAGATAAATGAATAATAATAATAAATAAAAAATAAAAATAAAAATAGAAGAAAGAGGCTGAAATGTGCTGATCTTACAGGTTCAAGGTTCTAGGACTCCATTCTAACTTCCAGCTCATTCATTGGATATTCAGGGACTCTCCAAACCACTGGTTAAGTTTTTTTAATCAATCTTGGCTGTAGCTCATAATCTCTCCATCTATGAACCTTGTTTTAAAAGTGCCAGTATCGTGCAGGGCAGTGGTGGGGCACGAGTCTACTCTGAGCACTAGGGAGGCAGAGGCAGGAGGACCTCTATGAGTTTGAGACCAGCCAAAAACCAAAAACCATTTTTAAAAAAAGGTGACATGACATAAAACGTGTAAGGACTAAAAGTATGGCTTTTTCTTCTGAGTTTCCTCCCATCCCTCTCACGTGGCTCAGAGAACCAAATTCGGGAGATCAGAGGAGTGAAATGTATGAGGGAAACAAAAGATCAGGGCAGAGCGGCTCATGAAGAAGGAAAAAGGGGAGGGGGGATTTGAACCTGAAAGCCCAGACACCGCATCCTAGTACGCTGTCTCAAGGCTACGGTCAGGTCATACCGGCAGGTTGCCTAAACGGGCTTATGAAGCTGCTGGGACGTCTGTTAACTACTGATACCACGACTTACAATGTAGCTACATCTACTTCCAGGAACCCAAGACTCTCAGAACCGCTTTCACCCGCCCTCCTAGCATGAACCTTCGGTTCTCAAAACCACAGTAAACTGCCTTTCAAGGGACCCAACACTTGGAGAACTCTGATAAAAATCCTCCTGTGACCCAACTGACCGTTGGTTCTGTTGATCACATGGGGAACGTCAATCATCTCTGCAAATCCATGGAATGCTTAGGTCCAGTACCTGACACATACCACGTCCTCAATAAAAGTCTGTCTTCTGGAGAGGTTCTGTGTAAGGTCCTGTGTGAGAGGTAGGTGAGAAGATTGAAGAACTCACCTGGTCCATCACTGCTGGATATTTGGGTATTTGTAGCCATAGGAACAATAGCTGCTGTGACTTTTTAAAATTATTTATTTATTTTTATTGTATGTGCATTGGCATTTTTGCCCGCATGCATGTCTGTGTGGGGATGCTGGATTCCTTGGACCTGGAGTTACAGACAGCTGTGAGTTGTCATGTGGGTGCTGAGAAGGGATCCTAGGTCCTCTGGGAAGAGCAGCCCGTGCTCTTCACCACTGAGTCATCTCTCCAGCCCTAGCTGCTGTAATCTCCCGCATCCTTCATTCATCTTATTTTTGGATGACATATTTGCATATATATGGGATGAGGGACACATTTGGTTCGTTGGCTAATGATACATAAGATTCATTGGGTTTGGGAACAAAAAACCTCAAAACAACTTAAGAGAAGAAGGAAGGAAATTGGGCGGTGAAGGGAATCGAACACTGGGAATATGAACCTAAGGTCTTCTACACAGAAACCCAGAACTCTGCCCCTAGGCTACATTCCCAGGGGGCGACGCGGCCTCTCCAATGACATAAAAAAGACTACGACCCAGGCTACAGAGTACTAGTCAAGTCAAGACTGATAACCTGGCTAAACCCATTTCCACAGACCTAAGACTCAGAACACTCTACTTCTACCTAAGGACACTAGGGTACAAAGAGTCAGCAATTAACTGTTTATCTAAAAGTAGAAGAAAGAGGCTGAAATGTGCTGATCTTACAGGTTCAAGACACACAATATCTCCAGCCCCCATCCTTCCTCACTTCATGCCTCAACTTCACAGTTTCTAGGTCCCCATTCTGACTTCCAGCTCATTCATGGGATACTCATGGCCTCTCCAAACCACTCGTTAAGTTTTGTTTTAAATTCAATCTTGGTTGTAGCTCATAATCTCTCCATCTATGAAACTTGTTTTAAAAGTGCCAGTATCGTGCAGGGCAGTGGTGGGGCACGAGTCTACTCTGAGCACTAGGGAGGCCGAGGCAGGAGGACCTCTATGAGTTTGAGACCAGCCAAAAACCAAAACCCATTTTAAAAAAAGGTGTCATGACATAAAACGTGTAAGGACTAAAAGTATGGCTTTTTCTCCTGAGTTTCCTCCCATCCCGCTCACGTGGCTCAGAGAACCAAATTCGGGAGATCAGAGGAGTGAAATGTGTGAGGGAAACAAAAGATCAGGGCAGAGCGGCTCATGAAAAAGGGAAAGGGGAGGGGGGATTTGAACCCGAGGGCCCCGGCACTGTATCCCTGTACTCTGCCTTAGGGCAACCGGCTCAGGTGTAGTAAAAGCTGCCTAAACGGGCTTATGAAGCTGCTTATGAAGTGACGTATGTTAACAACTCCGGAAGTCAGGACTTAGAATGTAGTTAGATCCACTTCCAGGGACCCCAGACTCTCCCAACCGGTTTAAACCGCCCTCCTAGCATGAACCTACAGTTCTCAAATCCACAGTAAACTGCCTTTCAAGGGACCCAACACTTGGAGAACTCTGATAAAAATCCTCCTGTGACCCAACTGACCGTTGGTTCTGTTGATCACAGGGGGAACGTCAATCATCTCTGCAAACCCATGGAATGCTTAGGTCCAGTACCTGACACATATCACGTCCTCAATAAATGTCTGTCTTCTGGAGAGGTTCTGTGTAAGGTCCTGTGTGAGAGATAGGTGAGAAGATTGAAGAACTCACCCGGTCCATCACTGCTGGATATTTGGGTATTTGTAGCCATAGGAACAATAGCTGCTGTGACTTTTTAAAAATTATTTATTTATTTTTATTGTATGAGAATTGATCCTAGGTCCTCTGGAAGAGTAGCCTGTGCTCTTAACCACGGAGTCATCTCTCCAGCCCTATGGTGCGTGTATTGTTAGCATCTGAATAACAACTTGCTCTTGCAAAGCTTTTTGAAACTTTCCCATTGCATTGTCATGGCCTCTTTATTGAAAATTGATTATTTCTGCATCTCTATTTCTATTTCTATCTTCAGTAACTTGTCTTTTTAACTGTGCTTCTTTTCTGTTTTGATATTGATAACTTTAAAGTAACACTTGAAATCACAGATTGTGTCTTTCAACTTTTTGTTGTTGTCTCTGTCCTAAGACAATATCAGTTCTCAACCTTCTTAATGCTGTGACCCTCATGCTGTGGGGACCCATCACCAACCATAAAATTATTTCTGTTGCTACTTCATGGCTGTAATTTCGCTACTGTTATGAATCATAATGTAATTTCTGATATGCAGGATATGTGATGTGTGACTCCTGTGAAACGGTTGTTTGACCCTTGAGGGGTCAAGACTGGCAGGTTGACAACCAGTGCTGTAGGGCCTGTTTCGTTCAGTTCCCTCAAATTTCTCTGTGCGTCAGCTGGTGAAAACTGATCTGTTCAAGTCGGGGAGACTGGTCTTGTCAAATTGATGTCCACTTTCACGCACTATGGTCAAAAGGTGGCCTAATGCACAAAGGCAATGTGAACGCAAGTCTGCCACGTGCGTATCTTATCTCTCAAGGGTCATATATCTGCATTCCTTTTGGTTGAATGCCTAAGGCAGTTAGCTTGTGTATTTGGTCCAGTTTATGGGAGAAGGATAAGTCCACTTACATATAGCTGTTATGTTATAGGGAAATAATACCTAATCCTGGAAACCTACCCAACTACCCAGGGCCAGTAGTCATGGCTCTTGGAGGAGGACCTACAACAACTACTCTACTAAATCAGGACAATCCCTAACTATATCCTAACTATTTGCCCATATACCCACAGATTAGTTGTCTTTACTCCTCATCAAGGAAACTTCTCTTTGCGAAAGAAAGGTGGCATTATAAAAAAAAAAACCATAACCAATCAAAATGCAGAGTTGTTGTGGAGCAGTCCCAGCTGATACATCTACATAACAACTCCTGCGCCTAAGGCTCAGGGAATATTTCAGGAAAGAATGTAAGAACTAGAGGAGTTTGTAATGTCAGAAGCTACAGTTTCTTTTCATTCTATTAAACTGTGGTTCTTTCCAAACTTCTATCATTTAAAGACAGAAAAATAATTAAGGAAGGACCCTGCATGACTTATAAGCATTAGGACTACCACCACTCTCTTACCTATAAAAAGAGGAAAAATGAGAGAGAGAGAGAGAGAGAGAGAGAGAGAGAGAGAGAGAGAGAGAGAGAGACCGAGAGATCATCACAAGGGAACCCACAGACACAATTAACCTGGACTCATAAGACTGCACAGACTCTGGACCAACAGCTAGGGAGCCTTTATGTGTGACAGTTGTTTAGCTTGGCCTACTTCTGGGACTCCTAGTGGTGGAAGCAGGGGCTGTCCCTAAAGCTTTGGATGGCTTTTGGGAACCTACTCCTCATACTGGGCTGCCAGTCTTAATATATGAGGAGGTGCTTAGTCTTACAGCAGCTTGCTATGTCATGCTGTGTTGATACCCTGTCTATCTGGAACTTGCTTTGTAAACCAGACTGTCCTTGAACTCAGAGATCTGCCTGCCTCTGCTTCCCAAGTGCTGGGATTAAAGCCATTCCTAGCTTAATTCAATAGATATTTTAAAAAAAACCAAGATTATCATTAACTGCCAGTGAAACTGAAACTTTGTAGTCTTATTTGAAAAGTAGCCTGGTCATTTCTATTAACATTATACATAGCTTTCATCTAGAAAATCCAGTTTCGAAGACTATTTCAAAAAATTGAAAATTCCTATATTTAAAGACATTAAAAGATATTTTCTGTACTGTCCAAAATGAAAACAATGTGAGCTGGAAGAAGGAGAAAGAGATAGAGATAGAGAGAGACAAAGTGTATTAAATACACATCAAGAGGGTATACAGGTAGCTAAACAATTATAGAAAATTTCCAATAGAGAATATCATGCAGCCAGTCAAAAATTTATGAGGAGAGGAGTAAGATGCCTTAGGAATTGTTTTGAGAAAAGGAAGATACAAGCAAGCTACATAGTAGGATTCCATTTTTATAAAGCAGACACTGATCAAATGAAGTTACACAGATGTTTGTTAATTCTATCTATATTACATTAATGGTCCCAATTTTATGCCCCTTTTTATTTCTATCACCTTGCCATGGAACCTCACAATTGTTTCCATAAAGAAATAGAATAATCTTTCCCACCAACTGATTATGTACTTAGACAATAAGATGTTATAGCTGAAATGGCACAAGAAGAAAAAGTGCTTGCACTCCACTTTCTCCATGGAATGGCTATTTGCCTGGCCAGCTGACTTCAGGAAGAAGAAAACACCATGAAGCGTAACCTCTGTAGTTACATAGACTGAACCTACAGAAAAGGCTGAGACTTATCTGAAAGTGACCAGTCAAGGGTGACCAAATCTCAGTTGCATTATTTATTAATTATAACAGTAAGTAATTATCATATTAAGTCACTCAATTTGAGAGTAGTTTGTAGTGCAAAATTATTAGTTGATTCTGCAAGTGTGTTCATGTGTGTGTGTGTGTAGTCATCTGTGTATGTGCATTCTGTCTTCCTATTAGGTGTCTGTAGCAGACTGAAATGATGCATAGCAGGTTAGCCTGGATTATGGGGATGCTATGGAGGTCAGAAAGAACTGAAAACAGAGTCAAGCAAAAAGTGAAACCTACATTTATATAAGAAAAAGGAGTTCTCAAAAATACAATTACAAATGAATAAAATCCCATTTATATCCCATAAATGGTTGAAAAATACCCTCCCAAAAGATACATTCACTTTTTAATCTCTATTTAGGCATAGTAGCTTAAATAAATACAGTTAAAATTTTCTAATATAACAAGACAGATAAAGATAGACAGCTTTTGGCTGCTATGACTGCTCATAGTGGATGTATTCACTCACTTGATATGAGCTCATTTGGAATAAGGATCTTTACAGATATAATTAAGGCAACAGTCTCCATATGAGGTTATCCCAGATTAGTATGGACCTCAAATCCCTATAAGACACAAAAAGCAAGGCCATGTGACAACCAAAGTAGCATATATAAGAAGCCACTAGAACTCAGAAGGAGGAAAATAGAAGAGATTATCCCTTAGAAACTACCAGAAAAAAATATTGAAAACTTGAATTTGACCCTTTGGCCCCACAATGTGGAGAGAATAAATTTCTGTTGTGTTAAACCACCAATTTCATGTGTCATGTTATGGCAACCCTAAGGAACTCCTATAGACTATATGTGAGATATTCATCAGTAAATATGTTCTTCAGCTGTATGTCTCAGAAAATTAAGCATAGTAGCTTAAATAAATAGAGATAAAATTTTCTAACATAGCAAGACAGATAAAGGTAGACAGCTCTTGGCTGGTATGACTGTTCATAGATGTCATTTACACATCATTTACACATCTCCCAGAATTCATGCTTTATTTTCCATATGTGTGGCTAGTTTCCTTATGATGATAAATGGGCCTTACACCTGAAATATGCAGTTGATTTATTGACAGTAGGATGGTACAATAGCAAAAGATACATTCCAGGGTTGGGGATTGAGCTCAGTGGTAGAGCGCTTGCCTAGCAAGTGCAAGGCCCTGGGTTCAATCCTCAGCTTAAAAAAAAAAGATATATTCCAATATTGTCTGTCCTGTTTTACAAATTTTTCTACAAAGCCACAGAGAAATTTCTTCCTTCATCTCATTGGCCAGACATGACCTCTCTGAGCAGCACAGTGACATAGAAATGTGTTGACTTGTTTTAAGATTTGTGTTATATTTGTTTTTGTTTTGTATTGTGTATGTGTACACACATGTGTCCAGGTGTGGGTGCACAAATACCATGGCATGTGTGTACATAAAGGTCAGAGGACAACATCCTGGGGTCAGTGCTCTCCTTCCACCAATGGGTCATCTGGCTTGGTATTTATTCCCTGAGGCAGCTCAGGGACTCAAGAGTCTACAGTTTGAGGCAGTGTAGTTTCATGATGAAAAGTTAGAAGAGACAGGCACCAAAAATGCACAAGGGGAAAATGCAGCTGGCCTCAATTAAAGAGAAACACACAGCATAAATAAGTTACATGGAAAGGTTTCAAAGAGGAATAGGAAGGAGGTTCAAGAAAGAGAATGGAGATAAGATGGTGAGAAAGAGATTCAAGCATGTGTGCCTGCTGAACTCAGGAAATACGGCTAACAACCAAAACAATAGAAAAATCCAAACCACTCTTGAAATGTTGACAATGAATTGTAGGTGACAGTGATGGTCAGTATAGGCTGAGTGATTGTAACAAATGTACTATAACAGTTCAGGATGTTTCTAGCCAAGGAAACTGTGCAGAGTGTGGACAGAGTGATGTATGGAAACTACTTTCTGCTGAGACTTTAATGTTGCTTGAAAAAAATAAAGTCTACATTAAAACACAGGCAGTGGTGGTTCGCACCTTTAATCCCAGAAGTTGGAAGGCAGAAGCAGGCAAACCTCTGTGAGTTTGAGGCTAGCCTGGTGTACAGAGGGAGTTCTAGGACAGCCAGAGCCACACAGAGAAACCCTGTCTCAAAAAAAAGCACAGAGCATCTAGTACAGAAGATGATAATACCACAAAAATATCCACAGACCAATTTTAGCAAATGTTAGCATCTTTCCTATGATTAAAAAAAAAAAATCTTAAAAAAACAAAGTCTTTTGGATTGTTCAAAACTAAATCTGAGTTTGAAGCCAGTCTGGTATAGTGAATACTAGGCCAGCCAGGGTTATACAGTGAGACTAGTTTTAGCACAGGGGTGGGGAGGGGAATATTATTTGTGTGAGCTAGAGAGATGACTTAATAGTTAAAAGGACATGGGGCTGGAGAGATGGCTCAGTGGTTAAGAGCACTGATTGTTCTTCCAGAGGACCCAGGTTCAATTCCCAGCACCTACATGGCAGCTTACAACTGTCTGTAATGCAGGTAAAACACCAATGCACATGAAATAAATTAACTTTAAAAGGGACCCAGGCTCAATTCCCAACACCCATATGATGGCTCATTAATGATTCATAAGGCAGTTCCAGGAGAATCTGAATCTGTTGCCTTATTCACACCAGGCCACATATCGAGGCAGAACACTCATACACAAATCTAAAAAAAATTAAGACACAGCTGACTTGAAAAAGAAAATATAGAATAGATATTACTGTCTTAGAAACAAGAAATATAAAAATAGTGTGATAAATGTGTACTGTGTTAGAAACAAGAAATATAAAAATAGTGCGATAAATGTGCAATATTAATTGTACAAAGATAAAAACATAAAAGGAAATGGAGGGAAGAAGAGAGACAGAGGAAAAAGAATAAAATATCTAAAGTAGAAAAATATTCTGAGACACAACCAAAGGATGGAGTAAAGGGAGACATGAATTTATAGGTTTCAAAGACATGTCAGTTCACTGAGTAAGCCTGGTAAATAATAATTGACTGCTGAAGTAACTCAACTTTGGTGACTACATCCAATCTTATAAACATCCATAAAGCAAAGTTGGAACAAAACAGGAAGGCTTCAGACTTCTCCTCAGCATCATTCAAACAGTGTGGATACTCAGGCTTTCAGACTTCTGAAGGAAATGTGATGTCTGGGTATATGTGAAATGGTGTTTTAAAATATACAAAAACAGCTGGGTGATGGTGGTGGCGCACGCCTTTAATCCTAGCACTCAAGAGGCAGAGGCAGGCGGATCTCTGAGTTTGAGGCCAACCTTGTCCCGAAAGGGAGTTCCAGGAAAGGTGCAAAGCTACACAGAGAAACCCTGTCTCAAATAAATAAATAAATAAATAAATAAATAAATAAATAAATAAATAAATAAATGAATGAATGAATGAATGAATGAATAGATAAATAAAGATAAATAAATAAAGATAAATAAATAATAATAAAAAATAAAAATAGAAGAAAGAGGCTTAAATATGCTGATCTTACAGGTTCAAGGTTCTAGGTCTCCATTCTGACTTCCAGCTCATTCATTGGATATTCATGGCCTCTCCAAACCACTGGTTAAGTTTTTTTTAATCAATCTTGGCTGTAGCTCATAATCTACAGAGCAAGTTCCAGGACAGCTAGGGCTACAAAATAAGACCATGTCTCAAAATGTTTTATATATATATAGATATATAGATATACAGATATACAGATATAGATAATATGTTTGTATATTTGAACTAGGAAGATACTACATCCAATAGCTCTTTTTGCAAAAACTCATCTGATTAAAAGATCCAGCTGACCAAGAGATAAAACTCAGGGAATGTGGGGTCTAATACAAACCAATTGCCAAAAAAATTTGGGATGTGCCTATGTAAATTAAATAATCATCAAAAACATTGCAGAAGAAGGGAAACAAAGGGAAAAAAATCACTAAGATTAAAATCTGCTAATCCTTGGTTAAAACAAAACAAACCAACAGAAAAACACATTAAGATGACAAAGAGAATGTCCATTGATAAAATGTGGATCTTTGTTGAGCTGAGTCATTGTGTTCTCTCCCCATAACATTTCCTGTGTTGAAATCCTAACAGCCAAAGTAGTAGTATTTGGCACTGGTACTTTTGGTATTTAATTAAATCATGAGTTCACATGATAAGACTGGTGCTCTTATGAGAATAACATTATAAAAAGGATTTTTTAAAGTGTGTCTTCAATTCCAATACATTATCCACAGTCAGATGTATATTATTAATGATCCAATAGTAGATGCACAGCAATGCTAACACTAGTTTCCATTCCTTTAACAGAAAGAGTAAGGTATATTACAAGTTTGCAGTAATTTAAATATAACACACTTATCAGTTCCAATTGTCATCAGATTGTAGGGTCTGAATAGCCTTATGTTGCAATAGGAAAGTGGTCCAATCTTAACTGTAAGATGTCAATAATTATTGATAATATGGCCTCTTCCAGAGATATTATAATATGACTTAGGTTCAATAAAATGAGATATGTATTAGGACTGAGGGATAAAGCATAAGCAAAGAAAATGTTAATAAATACACCAAAGTGGAAGTCACATAGTAGATATTTTCTGACTGCAATATAATTAAAAACTTGTTACTAACAAACAGAAATTGAGCCCACTTTCATTACAGCCACCCCCTTTCATCTGTGAGAAATGCTCTAAGACTCGGTAGATGCCTAAAACCTCCGACAGTTCTGAACTCTCTATACACTATATTTTTCCTATGCCTATATAACTATGATAAGGTTTAATTTATAAATTAGTGAAATAAGAGTAACTACAATAAGTAACAATAAAACAGAACAACATACTGTAATATGTTGCTGCCAATAAGCATGACTACTCACAAACTTGCAGACTGGCTCATTACTGGTAAAATACAGGAACTTTGCATCTGATAACCAAGATGGCTAATTAATGAGTAAAAGAGAGGTTCATCACAGCATGGTGCACTGCACAGCGGTATGAGTCACAGCTCAGGAGGAATGGCCAGGAAGGCATGAGATTTCATAAAGCTGTTCAGAATGGCATGAATTATTATGTGGCATTTTTTTTTCACTTAATGTTTTTCATCCATAGTTGACTAAAAGCAGCTGACTGAAAGTTTGGAAAACAAAACCATGACCAACAGAAGACTATAGTATAGGACTTCTTAAACATCAAAGTAACTATTAGGCCAAAGAATATATAAAAACCATGAATAGAATCTATGTAATGAAGAATTATTAGAACAACTACACCAATAATCAGCCTTCTTAACTAAATATGAAAGATGGGAACAAATAATTAGATAACTCACTTAAGAAGCTAAAAATCAAGCCAGGCAGTGGTGGCACACTCCTTTAATCCCAGAACACAGAAGACAGAGGCAGGGGGATCTCTGTGAGTTCAAGGCCAACCTGGTCTACAGAGCAAGTTCCAAGACAGGCTCCAAAGCTACCTGAGAAAACCTGTCTCAAAAAACAAAACAAAACAAAATGAAGCTAAAAATAAGCAAAGAAAACAGAAAGGAAGAATCAATTCCTTAGATAAATAAAATTATAGTAAATAAAACAATTAAAGAATTCATAGATATATTAAATATCAATTCCTTAGAAAAACAACAAAACAAAGGCAGTGTAAACAATAAGAAAAAAAGGATTAACAGAAACAAAATCTACATGTGAGATTAGAATTATAACATACAGAGAACTTGAAAGAATTAGAAGTAAATATTTGACCTAGCTCTGTGGATGCAAAGGATATTCTTCTTAGATAGAAGAGTTTTATAAACCAAAATGGACTAATAACCAAGATTAGTGTATCATTAAGCATTCTTCCAAGAGACAAAAAGTTTAATGTCAAGAATTAATAGCTCAGGTACTGAGATGCTGAAAGAATAAAATAAAGGGAGTGAGGATAGTATGGGCATAATAGCTTTAAGGCATATCTACAGCCCCCTCAGGTCAGGGAACTAAGGAAGAGGTTTGCATTATCCAAATCTAAGAGCCCACTGCAGAGGCCTAGCAAAACTAATGCTGAGGCTTTAGTACTATGCATGTCATGCCCAACTGCTACTGCTGTCACTATGTTCAGAACTACATCTTAGGAGATACCATGAGGCTTATTCTGAGAGTACCAAAAGAAGATGCAGACTGGATCCACATGTTTCTGCTGGAGTGGCCTGCTGCTGCTATGGAAATAGGACAAGAACAGAAGAAAATGTGAAAGAAACCCATCTTGCCTGAGCTTACACTTCAGTTTTCCTCTGGTTTCTCTTACTGTTATTAACACTTAAGAGGCAGTGAACAATCAAAACAGTCTGTGAAGAATAGTGTTGTGGAACAATCTTTCTGTACACTGTGAAGATGAGTTATTCTCTTTGGTTTAATAAAAAGCTAAATGGCCAATGGCTAGGTAGGAACAGGTTAGGTGAGACTTGCAGACAGGAAAAAAAAAGCACAGGGATGAAGGAAGGTGGGGCCACAGGAGAGGAAGAGAGAAGGAAGATGATCATGATCTGTTGAAAAAAAGTGCCGAGCCATGTGGTAGAGTGTAGAAAATAAATATGGGTTAATTTTAATTGTAAGAGCTACTTAATAACAAGCCTAAGCTATCAGTTGAGCATTTATAATTAATAATACGCCTCCATGTCATTTATCAGGGAGCCAGTAGTCCCAATGAAAATCCCTACCTACAAATGGTACACAACATGGGACACCTACATCCACATAAGGCTTGAGAAAGCTTAAAAATAACTCAGAACACAGAGTCAAATGCAGCTTTCCTGGTGACCAAGGTCTTGTGAATGGGCTTGGCATACAGAGACTTCCTGTGGGCTGGAGCTAGTGCCAGTTTTGTGTGATCAGAGAACACTAAAGATGCTCAGTAAATACAGATCCAGATAGGTTTCAGTGTGTTTAAAATATACATAGGCTTGAGAAGAAAAGGAGAAAGGGTATAGAGAGTCAGAAAAAAGAGCCACATACAGATGGAAAATACACAGGGAGTCTGAATCCTGTATGTTACTGTGTTGTCTTTAAATTTTTTGATTGCTGATGAATGAATAAGGCACTGGATTATAGAAATTGCTAAATTAAACCAACCTATATATTTTTAAAGTGTCTTGACTTTAAAATGGAAGTCAAAAGGTGAATTGCTTTGGGGAAAAGGTTATGCTTTTTTTCCCACAGAAAATGAAAGGCTGTGGATTCATTCAGGGTTGAAGAAGATCAGGTTTGATTAGGGAAGACCCCCTGAAAATCCTGGCTACATAAAGAAATAAACCTACAAAAAACCTACAAGATGGGCTGGAGAGATGGCTCAGAGGTTAAGAACACCGACTGCTCTTCCAGAGGTCCTGAGTTCAATTCCCAGCAACCACATGGTGGCTCACAACCATCTGTAATGAGATCTGGCGCCCTCTTATGTATACATAATAAATAAATAAATCTTTAAAAAAACCTACAAGACATGTGATGTATATTTTAACTACTCAAACATAAAATAAAAAATCATCTTCGGCTGACTTGTGTACAACACACAGTCTATACTAATATTAATGCAGATATGTACATTACCTTTAAGTTCACGTATTTTCAGAGCAAGGGGACCAGTCACCAATTTAAAAAGGTGGCCCATGTAATCTAACATCTCAGAGGGCCTCTGTTGCAGTTTCCTCAGAGTTCTGCATCCAGAACAGCTTCGACGCTGCTGGCTGAGATGGTCCAGCTTCACAGACTACTCCAGTCAGGACTTGACCATAACCCTGACTTTCTCAAGGTCCCCAAAGATTCCAGTGCCCCCATACAACAAGAAGATGTCAAGAGAAAACAACGCCCACATTCCCAAGAGATGGGTTATGGGTTGTCATCATTTGGTGTGGGGAGTTGTTACAAGTTGTTATTTGTCACCATCAGGAAAAAAAAGCAAAAGAAAGGAGTTAGATTCAAGGATCTCTTTCTGAAGGAAAAAACAGGAATATAATATAGAAATGATGAGATAAAAGGGTAGATTAGCCAGGAGGTGGTGGTGCAGGCCTTTAATCCCAGCACTCAGGAGGCAGAGGCAGGCGGATCTCTGTGAATTCGAGGCCAGCCTGGGCTACAAAGTGAGTTCCAGGAAAGGTGAAAAGCTATACAGAGAAACTCTGTCTCAGAAAAAAAAAACAAAAAAAGTGCGGGGGGGGGGGGGGGGGGGGGGTAGGTAGATTACAGAATCTACTTTAATCCAAAAAGCAACTATTAATCTCAAAATATTTTACACTAGTATGGATTTTGGATTATTGCTGTAAATTTAAAGTTATTTATATTATACTGTATACACGTTTCTACTGTTGTTTGAGGTATTGTGCTTACGCACCTCATTTAAATGTATATTTAAGGACCTGAGTTCAATTCCCAGCACCCACATGGTAGTTTACAACTGTCTGTAACTCCAGTTCTAGGGTATTGACACCCTCACATTGATATACTTTAAAAAAGAAAAGTGGAAACATTAAAAATAATAATAATAAATGCATATTTAATTTACATATAATGTATAATTAAGAAATACAGGTTAGTAATTAGTCAACTATAATAATCACACTTTTTTACATTTCTTTTTTTTTCTTTTTTCCCCCTTTCTATTTTAATAAAAAGAAAAAAGGAAAAAAGTTATAACTAACATAAGAAAAACTATACACAATTACAATACTTATATATCATATATACAAGTAATAAATACCTAAACAATGACTATTCCATTTGCATTTGACAAATTCAGAGAAAATAATTCCATTATCTATCCTATTTTGGTAAGTCCAAAATGTACCTGATTCACTTTCTATCGTAACTTATATTACTAACAGAACTATCTTATAACATCTTTCAAATTTATACACTTACTCTTTAGTGGGTTTTTCTAAAATTCTTAAAAAGGAAAACTATAACTATCTAAACTTTAACTGTAACTATCTAATCTTCAACTCCCTCAGAGACCCAAGAAGGAAATATTACCTAACAAAAATAAAAACAGGAAGTGCATGTAAGAAGCTTCCAAAAAAAAAAAATGTGAGTTGACAGAAACAGCCAGCTGCCTGGACAGTCACCCAGAAAAGTGAAAACAGATTTAAAATAATAATAATAATAATAATAATAATAATAATAATAATAATAAATGTATATTTAATTTATATATAATGTATAATTAAGAAATACAGGTTAGTAATTAGTCAACTATAATAATCAAACTTATAGTCATGTTAGGTATGTTTTCAGAGTTAAACAGATATATTTAGATAAATTAGATGGTCTTAAAACACTTCAAAGACCTACAGAATATGGTATGGAGAGCAATTAATAGAAAAGCCAAGGTACCTATTTTCCTATATTCTATTTGGGGAAAGACAATCAACAATTGCATAAATTAGTAAATCTAACTACAGACTGTGATTAATACTATAAGGGACATCAAGAGGATAATGGGATCCTCAATAATGCTAATGGAGATTTGTTTTAGATAGGGGGTTAGAAAAGACCTCTGTAGCCAGTCAGTGGTGGCACAAGCATTTAATCCCAGCACTCAGGAGGCAGTGGCAGACAGATCTTTGAGTTTGAGAGGCCAGCCTGCTCTATAGAGTGAGTTCCAGGACAGCCAGCCAAGGCTGTTACACAGAGAAACCTTGTCTTGAAAAATCAAAAAACGCGCGGCTTTTCATCTTTATCATAAGGCCCAGCATCTGGTCTCTACCACTATAAAAAACAAAAAAACAAAAAAGCCGGGCAGTGGTGGCGCACGCCTTTCTTTAATCCCAGTACTCAGAGGCAGAGCCAGGAGTATCTCTGTGAGTTTGAGGCCAACCTGGTCTACAGAGCGAGATCCAGGACAGGCACCAAAACTACACAGAGAAACCCTGTCTCAAAAAAAAAAAAAGGAAAATCAAAAAACAAACAAAAAAAAGAAAGAAAAAGAAAAGATCTATGTAACTTGTGATCTAAAGATAAAGAATGAAATAGTGATACACAAAACATTAATAGATGACCAGACAAAGACAAAAGAGTTGATTGACACAACTTGTTATTAACGTGAGGCATTGTGGGAGCCCATTTAGGTTTCCTAGTGGCTTTACCCAGAAGGTCTGCATAAAGAGGATGATTGGACCACAGGCCTGAGTGCAGGTGGCTATGCTGTTGGGAGGTCTTTTGCTCCGCCCCTTGGCATTCCTATAGATACCCTAGGGCAGAGACAGTCAGAGCCTGATGAATTAGGATCCAGGCCTTTCTGAAGCTATCCTGTATTTTCTATCTATTTCTCTCCCCTATACTTCTAACTAATATTTCCTGCTGCTTCTACTCAAGAGTACCTGGGGGAAAGGGGGGGTGTGTGGCCCCTGACAAGGCATGAAGGAGAAAGTATTTTCAGGATGATATCCAAGTATCTGCCATGAGTTACTGGCTTGATAGAGGTGCCACCTCTGGAGAAGGGTAACAAACATCAAATGGGGGGCAGGTTTGTTGTAGTGAAAGTCTAGTTCTGGATATGTTGAATGTGGGATGCCTGGGAGGCATCAACCTTAGAAGGTGACGTATACTAGAGGATAAGGAAAAGGATCTTGGCTAGAGATGCATGATTATTTCCTTCCTCCCTTCATTTCATTTTAGTATTGAGATGGTCTCATTATGTAGCCCTGGCTGTCTTGGAACTCTCTATATAGACCAAAGTTGGCCTTGAACTCACAGAAATCCATCTGCCTCTTCCTTCTGAGTATTAGGATTAAAGGTGTGCCCAGATATGCCCAGGTTTGTTTGTTTGTTTGTTTGTTTTTTAAATGTAGTCCAGGCTGGCTTTGAACTTGTGATTCTTTGGTCTCAGCTTCCCAAATGGTTGGATTTCAGGTATTCACCATGAGGTCCAGCAAGACATATTTTTCATCAATCACAAATGAGAAATTGAAAACTGGGGAAACAAAAGCTAAGGAAAGAGTCCATTTCTGGGTAAACAATGTCAAATACTGACAATATCCAGCATTACGAGAACACCAAAGTGGATTTGCAAGAAAGAGTGAGCAGTAGCATTAGGAAGAGCAATTTCTGTGGAGCTATGGCATTAAAGCTAATGCAGAGAACTGAAGAATGACTGGGAAGTGGAAGACAAGGGAGGAGGAGGTAGGCTGTGAAGGAAAAGAGAGCTAGGGAGCTAGAGAGGTGACCAGGCAAATTCATTGTTGACAGTGTAGTACACTTTTTATGCCCAAAACCCTTTTAGTCAATTGTAATTTATAAGAACTAGAATATGGGACATTTGAAACAGTGATTTTCCTCCAATTTTTACTATTTTCTTAGGATTCACACTCCAGTATCTGATCAACTCTACAATGTCCTTTCTTGATGTAATAGAAATCTCAAAATAGACATGGTCCAAAGGAAATTCTGAGTTTTCTTTCTCAATTAAACATCTCAGTGTTAACTCGATCTTCCTTCAAAAACTTGACTTTATGCATCCTATAATCTAAATAAAATATCAGCATTGGCTCCACTTTCAAAATAGACACCAACACTACCAGGCACCACTTGCACCATTAAGCCATTTTCTTCCCTCTCTTTGCAATGGCTTCCTGACTGCTGTTCCCTTTACTATTCTAAAGTTCTCAGCCAAGGGAATAACACCGGATGTCATCTAAAATTTAAATGAGTTATCGGTGTGCCTTTGCTCTATACATTCCAATGATATTTCTTTCCCCAGTGAAATGGCAATCTTTTTGTTCCAGACAGGGTTTCTCTGTGTAGGTTTTAGAGCCTGTCCTGGATCTTACTCTGTAGACGAGGCTGGCCTCGAACTCACAGAGATCTGCCTGGCTCTGATTAAAGGCGAGTGCCACCACCCGGCGAAATGCCAATCTTTAGCTACCTTACAAATTCCAATGAGATCTGATCCAGTGGCCTAGCTGACCTCATATCCTAAACACTACCCTCTACTGTCTCTGATTCAGCCATGCTTGTCTCTTTGCTCTTCCAAGCTTGCACTGGCCACTCCCTGTGCCTGGCCTCCCCACCCCCATGTCTGTGCAATTCACTTTCTTTCCTTCCTTCTAAAATTACTTGTTCTTCAAATACAAGATTTCCTCAGCCTACATAGTTTGAGAGATTTAAACTGTATGTGCTATAAATATTCACATTATGTATAGATAGGAATTTATGAATTAAGACTATTGACAGTTTTCTCCAATGGAGTGATACTGGGTATATCAATCACTCTAGAGCAGGCCTCATGTTCCAGACTACCTGACCAGAATATAATGGATTCCACAGGTTTTTTTTGTGTGCTTATATTTGGTTACAGTATGGTGGTTTTTTCCTGGGGAGGAGGCATAATTTTGTTTTCTTGGTTTAGGGAAGTTTTGTTGTTCTATTGGCTTTTTATCTGTTGTTTTTTTTTTTTTTTTTTTTGAGAAAGAATTTAAAGTTGGGTGAGTAGAGCGGGGAGAGGACTTGGAAGGAGTTGGGGAGGGAAAGAAATGATCCAAATATGTTCAAATTTAAAAATTGTTTCAAAAAACAAAAATATAATAATAAAAAAGAGTATGGAAAGCACAGTCAGAGACTTAATGAGAGAAAGAAAGGAAAGGAAGAAAGAAAATTGTTTATTATATTTATATTTTGAATGGGAAGTGTCTCCCAATGACAGATGCAATTTGAACTCTTGACTGGCCCCCAGCTGGTAATGCTGTTGTGGGAGGCTGAAGCTCTGGAAGGCTACCTAGAGGGAGGTCTCTGGAAAGGCCTTGAAGTTTGTGCCCAGTCCCATTCTTGGTCCTCTTTTAGCTTCCTGTTTCACTAAGACATGAAGAGGTGAAGAGTTCTAGCTGTATACTCCTAATACCATGGAGTCATCTGCAGGCATGACTTCCCACCAATGATGGATTGTACCATCCTAAAGCACGGGCCAAAATAAAGTTCTCCACCATTAAGTTGTTTTAACCAGGTAGCCAGTTTATCAAAGTGACAAGAAAAATTAAGAAATATAATTGAGAATCCCCCAAGATAGAAAAAATTCAAGGTCCCAAGGTCTTACACTATAAAGGAACACATGAGCTACATACATATAAGTATTTCTTTTCAATTACAGTTCTCATATATAGTATATCATAGTGCATATTAGCACAACACATTCACAGCCAGCAACACCTTTATATTTACTGCCTACTATGATCCTAATATTCTTAGTCACTGTTTTAGTGCAGTGAAGGGATACCATGACCACAACAACTCATTTAAAAAAAAAAACACATTTAAGTGGGACTTACAGTTTCAGAGGTTTAGTCCATTATCATCATGGCAGGAAGCATGGTGGCACATAGGCAGACATGGTGCTGGAGAAGTAGCTGAGAGTTCTACATCTGGATCCTCAGGCAGCTGGAAGAGAGAGGGTGCCACTGGGCCAGGCTTGGGCTTCTGAAACTTCAAAGCCTGCCTCAAGTGACACACTTCCTCCAAAAAGGCCATATCTACCCCAACAAGGACACACTCCTAATCCTTCTATGTAGTCCCACTCCTTGATGATTAAGCATTCAAATACATGAGCCTATAGGGGGCATTCTTATTCAAATCACCACACTCACTGTCTTACTTAGGGTTTCTATGACTGTGATGAAACACCATGACCAAAACAACTTGGGGAGGAAAGGGTTTATTTGGCTTACACTTTCACAGCACTGTTCATCATCAAAGGAAGTCAGGACAGAAACTCAAACAGGGTGGGATCCTGGAGGCAGGAGTTGATGCAGAGGCCATGGAAGGATGCTGCTTACTGGCTTTCTCCACATGGCTTGTTCAGCCTACTTTCTAATAGAATACAGGACCACCTGCCACAGGGTGGCACCACCCACAATGGGCTGGCTCCTCCCCTATTGATCACTAATTGAGAAAATGCCTTACAGTTGGATCTCATAGAGACATTTCCTCAACTGAGACTCCTTCCTCTCTGATGACTCTAGCTTGTGGCAAGTTGACACACAAAAGAAGCCAATACATCCACCTTTAATCCTTTCATTAACCCTGCAAGGTTAAGGAATTGAGGCTTACAAAGGGTATACATGGCTTCCAAACAAACAAGCCACACACACACAAAAAAAATGACAATAATTTACTGAGGCTTGTAAGTGATGACAAACAATTTTGATTCTAGACTTTTTGATACACCTGGTGATGTGCCACTTTCACCCTCTCAAGTAAATAGAAAGTTCATTAAAGAAATGGATTTCTAGTCAGGCATCGGTGGTGCATGCCATTAATCCCAGCACTCTGGAGGCAGAGCCAGGCAGATCTCTGTGAGTTCAAGACTAGCCTGTTCTACAGAGCAAGATCTCTCTACACAGAGAAACCCTGTCTCGAAAAAAAATTGATTTCTACTTAATTTTTATATGCAAAATTACTCAAATGTTTCTATGGTCTTTTTTGTGGGTGTATCATAATAAAATTTAATCAAAATGGGTATGAAACTGATGAATGGATAAGTAAAATAAATACAGCAGTAGTCTTTATAAAAACAGAATTGGTCCCTTACTTTGCATTGTAAAGTGAGCATTTTTTAAATTTAATATATCATCTTATATATAGCATCACGAGTGAACATGATTTCCTTGTACACTTTGGTTTTAAGTGTATTGGACAGCATTCCAAAATAATTAGGAAGCCGAAGTACATTATATTGCCATTGGGACCACTCCATTTTAATTTCTGGCCCAAAGAGGAAGGAAAATAGGGGATAGAAAATGTAAATGGAAGGAAGGAAGGGGGAGAAAAAAAGACAGGAAGGGAGCTATGGAAGATGGGGGGGCGGGAATAACTGTTGCTGTCTAGAAGCTACAACTCAGGGCTGTATTTTAGAAGGGAGTCAAATAATGCCTTATACTTAGACAAAAAAATATATTTTTGACTAAACATGGTATTAGGTAGTAATAACTCAAATACTGTATTTTCTGGCCAGGGAGGCATTACACAAATAGTACAAAGAAATGTGAACCACTTGAACCACTTGGTTGAATGTGTGAATGTTATGGTCCCAGCAGTAGGTCAAGAACAATCTTATAAAAGCAGCTGTTGGAATGGCAGTAAATTTGCTTCAACTTGGATATAATGAAGCAGTATGCATTGCCTGAAATTAAATGAAAAGAAAAAACAACTGAGAATGGAATGAACAAACACTAAACCTTGGCTTAGAATTTCTTAATTTACCATATCACAGAGTCCCAAGACTCTTCAATTTGGACTATCCTGGATTCTGCATCCTAAGTGCTGTGATTCAGATAATCTTCTGGTAAAGGAAGAGACTAAATGAGAGGGATGCACTTTAGTATCTGGCCACAGTGCTGTGATTTTTCCCCTCTTACTTAACAGATTTTTTTGCTAAGCAAATCTAGGTTGTTGCTCTTTCTAAAACCTAAGATCTAATCACTACATAAATCACTTCAGCAGTCCCACTTAGATTTGCAACCATTTAAATCAGAATTGGAAAGTTATTTGAATCTGTCCAGTAGAAACCAATGGGTAATTTCTATGGACACCATGTAGTCCTAGATAAATATTTACCACAAATACTGCTGAACAAATTATGCCACACATGAATGTTTTTATAATTCTGGCCAAGATAATCACTCACTTTGCACCAAATGAAATTACACAAGGCACTTGGTGTTTTAAAAATGGAAAAATGTATTTCCTTTAATATTTTTTCCAGTAACAAAATGATAATTAGAGCAATTAATGGCATACTCATAAATTTATTTCCAAATTTCTACTAATTGTAGACTACTTTAGGGGACAAAGAAAGTCATCAGGTGTTCAAGATGGATTTTTGATGCCCAAGACTAATGCTAACACAAAATTCAACCTTTGTGAGCTAAATCGGCTAAGAAAATCTGTTCATTGCAACCTAGCTACAAGTTTATGACGAGAGCATAGGCCTCTGATCAGAATTAGAGTATAGATTAAGGCGTAGAGACAACTGCACTAATGTACTCTCTTTTTTTTCATTTGTAGGGTTAGAAGGAGAGACTTCACAGAAAGAATAACCAATATCAGATATTTCTAGATATTGCCAATCATAAGCAACCAACCAGAATGGCAACGGTAAATATCCATACATAAAGGTACTATAAAAATGAATACTTAGAAAGAGCACTTAGGGGGTTATAGAAAAACATTCCTTTAATAGGATCACCTCCAAGAATGTCATCTGTCTAACATTAAGGTCCCAAAGCAGAAGAAAATCGGGATTTTTCTCTCTACAGTAGTGAGGATTAAACCTACAGTCTCATACATAGGAGTTAAATGCTCTACCACTGTCTAAGTTAAGGTTCCTATTGCTATGAAGAGACACCATGACCACAACAACTCTGATAAAGGAAAACATTTAGTTGTGGTGGCTCACTTACATTTTCAGAGGTCTAGTCCATTATCACCATGGTGTGACATAGTGGCATGCAGATAGGCATGGCACTAGAGTTGGAGCTGAAAGTCCTACATCTTGACTTGCAGACAACAGGAAATGGTCTGAGACGCTGAGCATGGCTTGAGCATATATGAGACCTCAATGCCCACCTCCATAGTAACATACTTCCTCCAACAAGGCCACACCTCCTAGGAGTGACACTCCCTTTGGAGTGCCACTGGACTCCATCCCCAGCTGGACTTTCTTACATTAGATCAGAAAGTAAGAAGTATGGTTTAGCTCGGCATAGTGGCACACACCTTTAATCCTAGCACTGGGAAGGCAGAGGCAGGTAGATCTCTGAGTTCTAGGCCGATCAGGTCTACAGAGTTCCAGGACAGTCAGGGCTATACAGAGAAACACTGTCTTAAACCTCACCCCTGATTAAAAAAAAAGGATGGTTCATCATAAGCTTCCATTTTAAAGAGCTTACTATTTTCTACTCTCATTCCAGTTCAGTTCAGTTTTACCCTCCAAATACTGGGAGCATATAATTCCAAATCAGATTGCTAGATTGAGCTGACTCTTCCCTTTGTCCTGTTCTCCCCCCCCACCACCATCATGCATGGATGCAGTTTCAAAAATATTAATCAAGCATAACACATATGCAGAAAAATAGTCAATCAAATGTGTCAGCCTGACACATTTTCACAAATTGAACAAACCCATTTGACAAGCATCTAGCACCCTGCTGAAGAAACAGAACATTATTGTTGTTGTTATTTGTTTGTTGTGAGACAAGGTCTCACCATGTAACTGAGTGGCCTAAAGTTCTCTCTATGTGCACAAGGCTTGCCTTGAACTCATGGAGATCCACCTGTCTTTGCCTCTTGAGTTCTGGGGTTAACCGGATGTGTTACCAAATCTGGCTCATACATATTACTTTAAACAGAATGTTAAAATTTAATTTAGTTGATTTTTTGGTAGTAACTAAAGTGATACTAAAAGAAATCATGAACTCAAGAAAAGAGATTCTTCACTGTAGAAAACATCAGTCCGTAAAGGCCCCTCTCAGCTGAGAAAAAATATTTTAAAAACATTGAGATCTTTATATCTTGCTTTTTAAACTGGCTCAACTGGTTTTAGACATCACTGACTAAAGTGAAAGTTGATTAGCTCTGGCACTATCCCATCTTCTTCCAGTTCTGTCGCTTACATTATTTAGTTTTCTTAGGGTTTAAAATATTTCCTTTTTGATCTGCAACCATAGTGCCTGCATGGGTTAATCTTATTCCTATCGTAAGTGGTTTAAATCTACGGTGATCCCCTCATCAGAGCTTCCGATTTTGATGCAGCTGTTGGTGCTGTTGTACTAGCAGAATTTTATCATGAATGTTTTCTAGAAGAGTTCTGAGTTCATGATTGAGAATGTCTGTCTATCAGTTTGTACTTAAGTGGCATGATAGTCTTGAATCATATATTCTTTCTTACAGCTCTATTGTGTCTTAGCCACTGAATGACTTTCCTCACTCTCCCACCTTTTTGTTGACTTCTTTTCCTGCCTGAGTATTTAAAAATATTCTTTTTTCTTGAAGTTGAAAAAGACAATGAACTTGTTTTTCAACTATTCCAAACAATTTTATCTAATATTCAGCATGCAGGTGAGCAAAATTTTTCAGTTACTTCACATTTTTCTTTTAGGATTTATTTTATTTTTACTTATTTGTGTCTGTCTCTGTGTGTATATCTGTGATTGTGAATATAGGTACCTTCAGAGTACAGAAAAGGACAATGTATCCCATGAAGCTAGAGTTACAGGCAGTTGTGAGTGCATGAATAGTACATGCTCTTAACTACTTGAACCATTTCTTTGGCCCCTCATTTGTATTTTCTCCTTCACTTGCTGAGGCTCTTCTTAGGGATGTCCATTATCCTTAAATTATGCTCTCTGTCTTCCATATCCAGCATCTACTAGTTTCTTTAACTCTTTTGTTCACTCACTCATGCATTCCCATGAACGCCTGTGCTTTTATACTTGTCTCTACCCTCTACTCCATCATAATGAATGGTCTGGTTTGGTACTCTGTTGTTTCTACTTAGCTAATTAGCTTTCTAGTAATTTGTTGTTTCAAAGTGTGCTTCTTTTTCAATTTCATTTTATAAATCTTCCTAAGGATTTATTATTTTTCTATTCTCATCAAAATCTTATATTTCTTAGTTCTTCTGAGTCACACTTTTCTTACTCATGATTATGAGATTAGCCTACACATACTATCTGGACAGTCTGATAAAATGTAGGTGAATTATATAGACTACAGCATCTAAGTTTAGTTTCTTTCATTATTTGAGTCAGAAAAATAAATTATTTATGATACTTACTGATGCAACATTTGAATGTGTTCATTGAGTAATATATTTATGATACTAGTCTCAACAAAACATAAGTGTATATATATATTAGAGTTTGAACATATGCCATAGATAATTATATCTTTACTTCCTATTTTATGGATTTTTAAACTTTGAATTTGGTTACAGAATTTATGTGAATCAAAACCACACCAATTAGAATGAAAGAGGGACATTCTCATAGCTCCTTTTAAGTACATCTTGGCATTTGAAGAAACTCAATAATAATTAATTTTATTGTTTTAAAATTTTTTATTTCTTTTATTTTTTGAGATGTATAATATAGTTTCATCATTTCCTTTTCCCCTTCATCTCTCCAAGCCCTCCCATATCTTTGCTCTCTTTTAAATTCATGTGCTCTTTTCTCATTAATTGTTGCTACATACATATATGTATATGCATAACTTCCTGTATGACAAAAATTTTAAAAAATACCTTATAATGAGCTTTGCCCTCTTTTTTACCTGTTATGCTCAAATTGAATGCATCATTTTCTATGTAGAATTCTCAAATAGATAGGATTACTGAGACTAAAACAAAAATTACTCTGTAGAATTGTCAACTTTCCCTGAACTCAGGATTTCAATCATGACCCTACTTCTGGTTTGTTTGTTTGTTTGTTTGTTTGTTTGTTTGTTTGTTTTGTGTGTGTATGTGTGTGTTCCTCAGAGGCTAGAAGAGTGCCATTGGATCCTCTTGAGCTGGAGTCACATAGTTGTGAGTCACCTGATATGGGTGCTGGGATCAGAACTTGGGTCCTCTGGAAGAGTAGCAAATGTTCTTAATCTCTGAGCCATCTCTCCAGTTCCTATTTCTAGTTTATATATCATGTGACAGTGGTTTATCTGTAACACTATGAAAATATTCTCCTTATCTCTATAGGAAGGAAGCTGGCCATTAACTTGAGAGTTCAGTAAAGCACTTAGCAAGCTGTCTTATGCTATTCTAGATGGTGGTAGAATTAATATGATGCATAGTTGCCTGAATAAACAAAAGTTCCAATTAATGAACTAATATCACACTGAAGGAGCTCTCCAGGTATGTAATAGTGCTTTGCCCTTTGTGTGGTACTCACTGGTACCCATTATAAGTAGTTTGGATGAATACACTAAACAGGTATCAAATGTGTGGCTAACCCAAGTGTATTAGAGCACAAAATCAGAATCCAAACTACCGAAACAGGCTGGAGTAATGATCTAAAATCTACTTAGGTAAAACAATAGAAAGTTCTGTATTTTGGTCCACCAAGATCTCCACTGCTCAATAATGGGATACACAAATTTTATGTGTGTATAACAACATGTGAGTGCAACCACTAAAACAAGTTCATTAAATGCCAGACAGCATTGTAAGAAGTATATATTTGTTGGGTAGTAAATGTGCATTGGGTCTGGCACTTGGGGAATTTGGTCTAGAAAAGTTATCATTCACAATAAAATAGGTGGTTTTGCCGCTTCTTTTTGTCCCAGGAAAGGTGGTACTTGGAATGAGATCCAAGTGTGACACTTGTAGACAAACCCAAACAACTTCCAAAGACAGTGACCAGAATATGTGAGCAACTCAACCAAAAGCATGGATTGCTACAAGAAACAAAAGTAACTGACCTGAGATACAGTGAATTCAAGGGAGAACATAGCTATATTCAAACACCGGCCATGTGCTTCATTGCTTTCTGAAGAGTTCCAAAACCGTAGGCCTGATACTAGAGGATGGAAAGTACAAGAACCTAGGCTAGGGTGACCACTTGGTGGAGATGTTGTGAGCAATTTCAGTACAAAAGGAAGGTTGAACTATAGGGCCTTTAAAAGGATAGTGCAATTGTCAGATTTCCAGGACAGTTTTCCCGAAGTTATTGTTTCTAAGTTCTGGGTCAGTGTGATCACTTCTTGTGCAGCCCCAAGCCAGCCCTTTCCTCTCTAGTGTTCCTTCTGTGACCAGTTCACTCTTGCTCGATACTTTGCTTAGCAATTTCCAGTCACCTTTAAAATGCCACGTTTTCCTAAACCATCAAACAGGCAGTTAGTGAATTGTTTGGGGGAGGGTTGCAGGGGGGTGATGATGAGCCAGCTAAGCTCATCACTTCCTGGTTACTGATTAAAGAAGGAATTTTAAGATCCAGTTTTAAGAGCTCCTGAGTTAGAGCTATGAAAAAGTAGAGCAGAATGTCAAACCAGGCTTCTAAACAGGGATCTAGCATACTGGTTAGAAAAGTAGAGACCAAGGCACTTTGCCTTAAGCCGGTACTCAAAAGCCATTTACTCAACTGATGATTACTAAGGTTCTCATTAGGCAAAATGAGTCTTGGACAGGTTGCTGGGAACTTTCAGTCGGTTCCAGATCGAGATAGGGACGGTGCCTGGAGCAACCAGAGAAGCTGCCTACTTTTTACTGGGCCTGGCTCAACCCATTTAGTACCCACGTGACCCCCGGGAATCGTTTTTATTTATTTATTTTTTTTACAGCCTTGCATTAGTGGAAAACTGGCTGCAGGCCGGTTGCCAGGGACGCTTGCCATTAGCTCTTCAGAGCTGGGGTGAAAGAGGACACTTGGGGGAAGGGTCTGTGGCTTCTGACTGGTTAGAGCCACATGTTCATTTGCATAACTCTCTCGGAAGCTTTCTGATTGGCTGGGGCAGGAGGGGTGGCAGTGGGGTGATTCCAAGGGCCCGGAGCTCTGGCCTGAAGACCTTTTCGTTCTGGAGTTACCCGGTGGGTGTGAGTTAATTGTGTGGGCAGAGGGGAGCTGGGAGGCCCGGTTTGGGAAGTTTTGCCAGCAGGTGCATGAGCCATCATCTGATAGTTTAAGAAATGTGTAGAACAGCCACAGAGAGTCAAGGAACTGGAGGATCCAGAAAGAAGGAAGGAAATTGATTCCGAGGAAGGATGGAAGCCAAAGAGAAGGGGCTAGGGGTTTTCTCCCAGGCTGGACTTATTTTCAGAGTGGGATCCCTTTGCTAGATAGTTTGGATTTCCGTTTTCAGTGAGCTGTTAATCACATTGTTAGGACTAAGTTGCAGAGTAAGCAGGCAGGATTCCCGAATTTAATATCTCAAAGCAATTCCAGATTTTCATCAGGGTGCATTCTTGAAATATCCAGAGTCTGTGATGGGGTCAAACTATATTTTAAGTTACGAGAAAAATCAACTACTGGAACTGGGTAATCTGTTTTTTTCCAGAGCCCTCCTTTTTGGATCTCATCTGGCATAAGGTTTAAAACAAGCCTGGACGTTTTATACTCTCTTTCGCCGAAGAAATGGTGGTGATTGGGCAGGGGTGGGGGGTCTCTGGTTCGTCTTAGCCCATTTCCCTATGTTTAAGGGTTCAGACTCTTCACATGCAATGCCTCTAGATTATAATGAAGTTCTATTCTATACTAAGTACAATTAATCTCTGTACTTTATGATGTACACAATGAGAGTTTTGCCTCCATTAGCTCAGTGAACCCTAACAATGATCTTTGCCATGACCCAAGAAGTTCCTTTCTATTGCTAAAGAAACACTGTAAAAAATTTTCACATGGGAGACGACTTTGTTGACAAACAGAGAGGCTGGAAAAGTTTACAAATCTGTGTACAAAAAGAGAAGGGTGAGATGATTTACATAATGCACCTTTCCCCTCTATATACATGCTTCTTTCCACTGATCTTGTTAGGGCAGATAACATTATTTTATTTCTAAACATGGAACACAGAAGCAGAAGGATGGGAAGCTCAGCCAGAGCTGTAGTTCCACATCAGTCTGGCTGGAGAGAACCTGGTCTCAAAAAAACCAAACCAAAGAAAGCATGGGTTATAATCTAGAACTAATAAGCTGGAGTGAAGTTCCCCTGACTGGCTTCTGTGGTCACCAGTGACTTTTCTCAGTCCTTGTGGCAAAGTTAGCTGTCCCTTCAAAGTTAGGAAGAAACGTGGTTTTCAGTAGACAATACAGGTCCTTCAAGAAAGAGCAAGAAAGGCCTATGTGTTTCTCCTTGTCTGGGGGCATTTTTTGTCTTTAGAGGAAAGGAACTTAAAATTAGAAGCTTGAGTCATAATTATCTGTAGGAATGTCAGAGCAGACTGGAGGATGAGGGATGTGGCAAAGGAAGTGAAATAGGCAAACGAGTATGGGCTGAGGCTGGAAACCCTAATGTGAAGTTTGCAAGTGTTAAAACTTTTGAAAGTTACATCCAGGACCGTGGTACACAGCTAAGGCCTTATTAAGTAACCCTTGCTTAAGAACTATCTTTTGAAATGAGCACTTGACACACACTCCACAAAGTTATTGGATACACTCCCATTTTTTCCTGTTAAATGAGATACACTGAACACCTGGCCTAAACTCTGGTACCTTTTCCTAGGTTTTTTTGTTTGTTTTTTGTTTTTTGTTTTTTGAGATAGCCAAAAGGCCACAAGGATCCAGTTCTATTGCTATGCTCTGATCCCCCTGGTGCGGGGGTGGTGTGTGTGTGTGTGTGTGTGTGTGTGTGTGTGTGTGTGTGCGCTATAGAACAGATGACAAGGTTGCACTTCATACCTGGCATGAGTAGTAGGAAAGACCCTGCCAAGAGGGAAGCAATGCCTCTGTGCTCCCATTCCCCAGCAGCTGACCACAGCCAGGGCCGTGGTGGGAGCACCATGTGTCCACGTGCATCCGGCATGTCCTGCTACTCTTCTTACATAAGACTCCCGATATGGAGTCAGGGCAGCTGTGAGTCCCTCTTACCCGACGTCTATTAATAAACTGAAGCTAAGTTTCCCGGCTGCAGCCACTCTAGATTCGGTATTGAGGGGATCTTTTGCAACCCGGACACACATGCATTCCGGTCATCCCACCCAGCGAATGCGCGCCAAACCCGCCCAGCCCGCGCGCCAGTCCGCCCTCTGGTTTGGACGGCGGCTCCTTGGGCTCAGTGCCTCGCCCTCCCTCCCCCAACCAGCTTGCTCAGGGCTTGGTGCTGGGGCGCGGCCTCTCCATCCTCTCAGCCCTACCCTCCCTTGCCCTGCTGGGTCGCCCAGCCTTAGCCCGGGTATCAGGCGAGAGGCGGAGCCGCCCGGCGTGCTCCGCCCCCGCTGTAGAAAGGGTTGGGCGAGTGTTACTCGCGGTCAGGGCTGGGACCTTTTATCTGTGCTGCTGAAGGAGGTAGGAGGAGGAGACTTCGGGGGTGGTCCTGGGTGCCTGGGACACCTTTACCCGACTATAAATTGAGCACCTGGGATGGGCAGGGGGCCGAAGCAGCCACCGCCACCCGCACTCACATTCCGATCAGTGACCGCAGCAGCGCCCTTGGGCAGCCATCGTCCGCAACACAAACACTGAGAACCGGGAGATCTCGCAGCGCAAGAGGTGGGTGTTCCCGCCCTGTGGCTGCCCCGGCTAACATGGTTGCTTTCGTTCAGGTTTTAGAAGGGAGAAACGGGAGAGTCCGGGCTGGGGGGAGATCCTTTCTCCTTTTTTATCGAAGGTCCTCTGCTAGCATCGGAAGAGGTGATACTCCTGATCTCTGGGAGCCACCCTGGCGCCGTCTCCAGCCAGCAGTAGCCAGGGTGAGAGCATCGCGCGGACAAGGGGCGCCAGGCACCATAACCGGGTAATGTGTGTGTTTTTTCCCCATCTCTTTCTCCCAAGCAGGTCAAGGCTAGACCCAACCACCCACTGCCATCGCGAGCCAAAGCCAGGAGCAGCCGCGCATCCCGAAGGGCTGGGCTGCGACAGAAACCAGAGTTTCAGAGGGCGGAGAAGGATCTGGGAATCCCGTCTCACCGGCTACAAGCAGGCTCCGGCACCGGCCTCTGAGAGCGCTTGAAGGCAGCATCGCCAGCGGTCTATCTCGGTTTACCAGCGTCCCAGTGTTTCCGCACCCTCTCGGCCACCATGATGCAAATCTGCGACACTTACAACCAGAAGCACTCGCTCTTTAACGCCATGAATCGCTTCATTGGCGCGGTGAACAACATGGACCAGACCGTGATGGTGCCCAGTCTGCTGCGCGACGTGCCCCTCTCCGAGCCAGAGCTAGACAACGAGGTCGAGGTCGGCGTGGAGGTAGGAGGCAGTGGCAGCTGCCTGGAGGAGCGCACGACCCCGGCTCCCAGCCCCGGCAGTGCCAACGGAAGCTTTTTCGCGCCCTCCCGGGACATGTATAGCCACTACGTGCTGCTCAAGTCCATCCGCAACGACATCGAGTGGGGAGTCCTGCACCAGCCATCGTCTCCGCCGGCCGGGAGCGAGGAGAGCACCTGGAAGTCCAAGGACATCCTAGTGGGCCTGAGCCACTTGGAGAGCACAGATGCTGGCGAGGAAGATCTGGAGCAGCAGTTCCACTACCACCTGCGCGGGCTGCACACCGTGCTCTCCAAACTCACCCGCAAAGCCAACATCCTCACCAACAGATACAAGCAGGAGATCGGCTTCAGTAATTGGGGCCACTGAGGCGGGCCTCTTCCCCGCTGCCCAGTACCCTCTCCGGCCGGCTCTCCCACCCCTCTCTTTCCTCCAAGCTATTTTCTTCCTGGTTGTGGGCGAAGGGCACACTGTAAAGTTGGGCTGTGGGTGGGGGGTTGTGTGGAAAAGAGAACCTCATCTCGAGAGCAGAGGAAAGTAGTCGCCAGAGAGGGGGGTTCAAGGACCCCCGGAGGGGGCCTGCTCTGTGTTGGTGGAAATGGGACTGGGCCGAGGTCCTTCATTCAGTCTGTGCCTTTCTTGGGGTTTCTTTTCTGTTCTTCTTTCCGGAAGAGAAGGGTCTGAGAAAGGGCCAGGCCAGGGCATAGCGCTGGATTGCCACACTTGGGAGGGCAGCTTCTGACTGGGTGCGGGTGCAAGGGGGAGGCGGGGCGCAGCCTCCTGCCCGCCCTGCTTTGAGCTGCAAAAGAGGAGGCCCTGGCGTTGCTAGGATTGCGTCAGTTTTCCTGTTTGCACTATTTTCTTTTTGTAACAGTGACCCTGTCTTAAGTATTTCGAATCTCTTTGCTCTGAAACTTCGTCGATTCCATTGTGATAAGCGCACAAACAGCACTGTTGGTAACCGGTACTACTTTATTAATGATTTTCTGTTACACTGTACAGTAGTCCTGTGGCACCCTATCCCTTTCACGCCACCCCTCCCCCACCCCGTGTGTGTAAACTGGCTGTGCGCCAGCTTAGATGAAGCTTGCCACTCGGCCAGCGAATATAATAACATTATTATGAGAAAGTGGATTTATCTAAAGTGGAACCAACTGACATTCTATCCGTGTTGTACATAGAATGATGAAGGGCTCCACTGTTGTTATATGTCTTGTTTATTTAAAACTTTTTTTAATCCAGATGTAGACTATATTCTAAAAAATAAAAAAGCAGATGTGTTAACTAAATCGGACAAGTGTGTGTTGCTCTTTAATCCACCATTGAGTGGCCAAATCATTAAAAAGAAATTTAGCTGACTTTAAGTATTTTCTCTCTGATATTTCCAGTGGCGGGGGGGAGGTAGTCATCTCTACGACTATTTAGTTTTGGTAAGTAACTACTGGTGAAGATTTCTTCTAATTCAGTTCTAAGATAGGATCAGATATCCGAACAAGAAGTTCATAAACATTCAAAGTATCTGTGAAAGTACTTTTTGTATCTCTCAACCAACTTGGCTAGCTTATGAAAATACTTAATTCAAGTGTTTTGAAGCCTAAAAACTCCTAAAGGTGGAAATTTCACTTGACTACGGCCAAGTGAAACATTATCAACATTAAAAAAAAAAAAAAAACCCACAGCTAATGGAAATGCACTCACCTTAGAGGCCTTTATTTAAAAATCATGTATGCTAACCTTGGGCAGGATTTTAATAGATCAGAACATAAGCAATGCCCTTTATCAGTACTTCCCCAAAGAGTACTAAGCTCTGCTGAGCAGTGTCCAGCATTTCAGTGAACCTCTCTGCACTTGTGGACAGCAGATCTGATCAAGGCTAATGCCCTCAGTCCCTTAGGGATGCTTTTTCAGATAGCATTATGATCCTCCTCAGAGTTGATGGGACAGTGAAGCAGCATTTTCCTTATTTCGTTGTCGGGGTGATAAATGCCAGACCAACCTTAGTTTTCACAGGAAGTCATGGGGGCAAAGGACTTCAATTTAAATTTTATACAACTTTACAGTTAAAAAAATCAGTTTTGAGGTGTGTGTGTGTGTGTGTGTGCGCGCGCGTGCGCGAGTGTGCTGTATGCATGCATGTGGGCGGGCATTGTAGGCCAGAGCAGTTCAAGTCCATTATCAGCTTTTCGCAGCAGTGAAAAAAATGGGGAAGTCTCCAGACTGGGATGCCTGCCTGTTGCCAGAGAAAGTTAATTGTTAATATATGAAGATAAGCTGGCCAGCACCAAATGTCAGGTATACCTACACTCATTTTCTCTTCCCTTTGAAATATCAAAGTGCAAACAAAAATTTAAAGGCAACTCCAGAAACAATGAGTGCTGAAAGAAACACGGACTCTGGAGCTAGAAAACTGTGTATATAAATCTCCTGCCCCTGCGTATTGTGGATATTTAACTCTCTGCGCAAAGCCTCGTGTTTTCATGGAAAATAAGGAGCAGGGAAGGAAATGGTAGCATGAAAAATATTTAGAGTAAGAAAGAAATTTAAAGAGGATCTCTGGTGCCTAAGGAATCTTCCAAGGATGATATACTCTGTTTATCATCTCATCAAATCCTCACTGCAAGCTCAGGAAGCATTTTCATTATTATGTATGACTTCAAGTGTGGTAACAGGCTAGAAGAGTTAAATATGTCTACTGGAAGGAAAACTATTATTTTAAGTAGCATACAAAACTGATTCATCCATTTCCCCAAAGTCATCAGGGAGAACCTGATTCAAAACCAAGACACACTCTGAAACATGTATTCAGAAAAATCTGGGGGAACAATAGATACACAACTGATGCATATGCCAATGAGTCTTACCGTAATATGAATATGATTTGCTATTACAGAATTTTGGATTTTTAGAACTTTTCCAGGTTCACTAAGCACTAGTCTACTGATTCTATTTTATTCAATATTAATTTTGAAGTAAAACCAGGACAGGTCCAGAACCAGACTCACCCGTTAAAGTGCCCAAGCTATTTATAGTTTTACTTGCTTTCAGAAGTATGTGACTTCATCTTTGCAGACTGTATTGGAGGCATTTGCCTCCAGGCTCTCAGCAAAACTACCTCTTGTGGGGCACCTTTAATCACAGCACTCGGGAGGCAGAGGCAGGTGGATCTCTGTGAATTCAAGGCCAGCCTGGGCTACAGAGCAAGAACCAGGACAGGCTCCAAAGCTACACAGAGAAACCTTGTCATGAAACTGCCCCTCCCCCCAAAAAAAACCTACCTCTTAATGTCCATGTCCAAGGCAGTTTATGACAGAAGAGAAGGCAGAGATAGATGAGCTGGGCAAAAGGGAACAGCCCCGACTAGATTGACTGCCTCCAAATATTTACATTTGATAACAATTTTCTACAGAAGACCTCACACCTCCACTTTTGAAAAACTGGTTTTGCCCCCTCCCCCCAGCTTGCAGCTTTTGCCCCCTCCCCCCAGCTTGCAGCTTTTGCCCCCTCCCCCCAGCTTGCAGCTTTTGCTCACATGGGCAGTTTCACATTTTACTTTTATGTACTCCTGCTGTTGGTGTCAGAGAGCATGTCACAGCAATTGGCAGCATCATTCTCTGACCAATTTGGAAACATCTGCACTTGACAGTTTTTAAAAACTGAAAGTTAGGGTTATTTGTATATATCTTATCATTTTGCTTTCTTTTAGTTTTGAATAAAAAACAAAGCAAACAAACAAACGAACAAACAAAAAACCAAAAAACCATGCCCAAGACAGGCTTTCTCTGTGTAACAGCCCTGGAACTCTCCTTTGTAGAGCTGGCTCGCAGCTCACAAAGGCATGCGCCGCCTCAGCAGTGTTTCTGTCCTCTCTCTAACGCCCTTATTTATTGTCCTCAGCATTTGTCCAATGTTCGCACATAGCTGCATTTGATTTGGGGCTCAAATTTTATACCGTAAACCTCTTTAAACAAATTGATCTTTTTTATGGGGCATCTGTTAAATTTTTACTAACCATTACATCCTTGCATGATTTACTTTTAAAAGAATTTTAGATAAAATAATGGGAAAATGAGCACTTTCTTTAAAATTTTGGAGGTAAAGGTTTTTGTTCTCAACTAATAGAAGCATGGAATAATGGATTTGTTGCTTAAAATAAAATGCTAGGGTTTTTCTTTAAGTTTGAAAGTTTAGCTTTTTTATCAAGAATAAATTGCTTAATTTACTGTGATCATTTAAGCTGAAAATTAATTTTCTTTAAGATCATGTCCATTTAAAAATAGCTCAAGGGAATGGAAATCTTGGTCTTCAATTACTCCACATACTTGACTTGGACCTCTAGGTCATGTAGAGTTGTATAGAACACACTGTAAGGTAGATATCATGATAATCTACTACCAACAACTGTTCTTTGTTTATTTTTGAGATTATAATTTAGTTACAAGATTTCTTCCCTCTCTTTTCTCCCTCTAAACCCTCCCATATACCCCTATCTGCTCTCTTTAAAATCCCTGGCCTCTTTTTTTGTTTGTTTAGTTGGTTGGGGTTTTTTGTTTGTTTGTTTGTTTGTTTGTTTGAGACAGGGGTTCTCTGTGTAGTTTTGGTGCCTGTCCTGGACTTGCTCTGTAGCCCAGGCTGACCTCGAACTCACAGAGATCCACCTGCCTCTGCTTCCTGAGTACTGTGATTAAAGGTGTGTGCCGCCACCAATGCCATGGCCTCTTTTTAAGTGAATTGTTATTGCATGTAGATATGTATTTGTATATACACATATATTCCTAAATATAACCTATGAGTCTATATAATGTTACTTGTATGTACGTTTTCAGGGCTGACTGTTTGGCACTGAGCAAACAATTGATGTGCTCTTTCCTGGGGAAGGCCACCTCTCCTGTTCCCAGCTTTCCTCAGTTGTCTGAAGTTCTTTGTGTAGAGTTTCGGCCTCGTGGGCTTTTCTCCATCCACGTTTGTTGGTGTCATCCTTGTTCAGCTCATAAACAACTGCTTCTTGAACTGGAAGCCAATACTTCCCCTTGCCTCATATAATGATTACCTTTGCCCTGGACCAACCACTTTAGAGGAACTTCACAGTGTTTCTTGACACTTTCCACAGAGCAGAGTCCTTAGAGCAGATGGATTGCTCAGAACATGTGATCCATCCTACTTTTAGACCAAATTCTGGATGCTCAGACTCCCTGTGCGTGACCCTAAGCCCATTGCAAGATCCTCATAGCCACCAACCTTGGATTTTCTTCCCAGTGGGCTTGAGCTGTAGGTGTTTGCACCCAGGTCTGAGGCTTTGCAGGGCTTTGTGGAAAGGACTTGTGTGCACCTACAGGGTTTTCCATAGTTTTCTAGCTAAGATCCTTCTCACTGCAAGGCAGATCTTGAATGGGAAGATAAAGAAGTGGAGTGCAAATTAGGGGTCCCATTTGTTCTCTTTTGATGCCTTCCTGGCCTCAGAAAGATGAGTTTCAAGGCTTCTTCAGTTTCAAAAAATGAAGAGTCCATGACTTTTCTCCTATTTTCTTACTTAGGAATCCCCTTGCTCCACTGAAGAAAGATGCTTACTTTAGAGAATAACAGATAAAGTAAAGGCAACTCACCTCTGTACACAGAACTTCCCTACCATCTGACAGTTAGTGCTCCATTATTGAATACAGCAAAGGCATTTCCTTAGAACTCAGAGAGACATGTCTTCCATGAAATTGAAGATTGAACTTCTCCAATTCCTCCATCCTTTTATATTGAACTAGGTGTGTTCATTTTAGGATCAAAGGTCTCAATCCAGCTAGAGTATAAAAGTTGTTCGTCTGTCAAATGAGGGTCAGCAAAGCCACAACTATCTCCTTCAGCCCTTCCTGTTTTGACGCTCTGTTTTTAAAAGAACATCCTTTTGAATCTTCTCATATTTTGTGCCTTTTAAAAATATTTTATTGCTTCTTTCTTTTCTCTGGCATCCCTTTGCCTAGCAATTTAAACATATCTAACACTGTGTCTAACTTGAAACTGGTAAAAATTAATATTAGAGAATCCCCATACCACTTATATACATTTTAATAGATAGTAACTTACTGGTCTTGAATTGTCAAGGAAAAGTGTTTTCTAACATTGTAGATAAGAAAAGATGAGAAAATACTAGCAAAACAAACATAGAGGCTAGTTTTGTTTGTTTGTTTGTTTAGTACTGAAGGTAGAAAGCAAGGCCTTTCTCATGCTTGGCAAGCACCTTACCACTGAGACATAATTGCAGACCTTTTTGTATATTTTATTTTGAAACCTATTTCTCAGTAAATCCAGACTGCCCTTAAACTATCTCTGTAGCTGAGGTAGACCATGAACTTGTGATTGTCCTGCCTCAGTCTCCAGAATAGCTAGAATTGTAGGCTTGCATCAAGAGGCCCAGCTCACTTCTTTATTCTGGCAAGCTAAATAAACAATGTTTAGGGTGGGGCATTTCCTGTAATCTATTTTCTTCTTAATATCAATTTTACTAGTATTGATATATGCACATTTAGCAAAGAGCATTCAGCTAACAGGATGAGCTGGATGTGATTCATTTGATATTTTCAAAAGCAAAAAACTAACTTTGTAGATTCCACAGTCCCCTCCCCCCCTTGAATACCACATTGCTGAGGTAAAGAATGCCATAGCTTGTAGGTGAGCTCAATAGGGCCAATTAAAACCTGACTACTCTTCCACCATGTTGAAATAACTCACAGAACTTGCTATGTCCTAAGATAATGGCCCTTGTTTTTTTCTTCCTTAGCAGACATCTAATTGAGGAGATTTCTTGTTTGGTAGTTAAGGAAACAGGAAAAAGGAATAACTACATTATCAGTTCTAACCAAGATATTTAAATGCTTTCCAAATGTTCACATGAATTAATAATTTAAGTTCTGTTTCTAAAAAATGAAACATACATTGTGAAGGAATACATGTGTGCTCCAGAGGAGCTGAAGTATGTTTAGAATGTAAGGAGTGGAGTTAGTATAGATTAGTCATTCAAAAGAAGGTGTAGTATTTCACAGCATCTAATTGGAATTGCAAACTGCAATTCATAGATGCTTTAGGAGTACGTACGTGTGTTTGTGTGTGTGTGTGTGTGTGTGTGTGTGTGTTGTGATAAGTAGTTGATAATTCCTTTATATTTTAAATATCTGATTGGCAAGTACCTAACATTTAGTTAATTTGAGAGCATGAGAAATGTCTGCTCTCATGTGGAATATGAGAGACATCGAGATTCTATACCTAATTTGTTTGTCTGTTTACTTATTTGTGTGTGGTGTACTTTATGAATGTGTACATGATGGTACAGAGGCACATGTACATGTATGTATGTATATGGAACCAGAACTCAATGGTCAGTATCTTCCTTTATCACTCTCCACCTTTGTTTTTTTTCTTTTTTGAGGCACAATCTCTCACTGAACCTGGAGCTCAACAATTTGGCAAGAGCAGCTGGTCAGAGAGCTCCAGAGATTCTCCTATACCACGGCCAAGTACTTGTATTACAGGTGTGTCACTAAAAAGTTCTTTCTGATCCTACATCCTCTCCTGCAATCTTTTCACCTTCTATCAAGAGGTAGGATCTCTGTCTCCTCCCCTTGAATGTAGGCAGGGCCTTGTTAACTAAATGAATGGTACTTTCACTCTCAAGACAGGACATAGAAGATCTTCTTGTATGACATACATGGCTGTTTCTCCAGATGTATGCAATCCAGCTGCTGTGCTCAACGGAAGCCCAAGTCTCATGGAGAGCAGACCCAGAGGTGTTCCAGTCCTTAGTGCTACTGACATTCCAGCCAACAGGATCAATCCCTGGACATGTGAGTAAGCCATCAACGATGATTCCAACCATCTTCCATTCAGCCTTTACGCTTGCCCAGCTGATGCCAAGTAGAGTACAGACAAGCTGTCCTCCCTGAGCCTTGCCCAAATTTCAGAATTGTGTGCAAAATATTTTTGCTTTTTTCATGCCACTCAGTGGTTTGTTATGCAGTAATAGATCTCTGGAACAGAGGCTCCTTTTCAAATCTGAGGAGCTGAGGAACTAAATGAAAACAATTGAGAATTCAAATGGAATTCATGGAACAGAATCTCTTTCACCACATTTCCCTGAGAAACATCTTAGAATCAATCCACTGGAAGCCTTTGAAATATTCACCTCACATTGAGTGCAGAACCTAGAAAGATGGTACACATAACATTATACCGTTCTACGAACTCTTAGTTGCATAGGCACAATAGTATCCCTTCTCCACATGTCCCTCTGCCTAAATCACCCCTTTGTATAGTGTGTGTGGGTGGGTGGGAGGCAAGGCTAATAAGGTTGCAGGTGAATTAAGGTCACGTGACTTTGAGATTGGGCAGTCACCTTGGATTATATGGGTAAGATCAATGTAATCAAAAGTGTTTTCAGTGATGGAAGTAAGAGGCCAAAGATTTGGAATCAGAAGGATGTAGCCTGAGAAAGACTCAGTAATTTGCTCCTGCAGGTTGTAACGATGGAGGAAGGTACTGATGGAGTCTAGGAGTTGGATAGATCTCTAACTGACAGAGAAAAGGCACCGCTCAAGACCCCTGACACTGTAATACTTTCACCAGACAAAGCCTACAGGGGAAAGCAGGGAAACAGAATGTCTTGAGAGCTTTCTGAAGGAACCAGTCCTGTCAACACCTTGACCTTAGCCCACCGAGACCACTTGGACCTCTGATCTCTAGAACCTTAAGAGGATAGTTCTGTGTTAGTTTTTGATTTTGTTGTTGTTGTTTGATTTTTGGAGACAAGGTTTCTCTGTATAGCCTTGGCTGTCCTGGAACTCAGTCAGAGATCCATCCACCTGCCTCTGCCTCCTGAGTCCGGCTACCACTCCTAGGCACCACTGCCTGGCTCTTGTGTTGTTTTAAACCACTGAATTTGTGGAGATTTTGTCTAGAAGCACTAGGAATCAAAAATATTTGGCTTCTAGCATATGGTTAGGAAGACACTGTATTCTTGGCACATAGTCTGCTGCTTTTGAGCTGGGTGAAGCAGGATTTCTAGCATACCTTGAAGAAGGTATTGAAACATTTGTTTTATAAAAGAAACTTTGATTTTTTTTTTCTTTCTCATCTCTCATCTGGGTGAATGGACTTGCATGGGACATCCCCTACCACAACACCATCACATTACTAACCAGGCTTTCATTAAATGTAGCAGCATTATTTACTTTGTATTTGTGATTAAAGACCTTAAATTCATCCTCTCTTTTCTTATGCTCCCTTTCCATTTCCAAAAGATTTTTGTGATATTTTGGAGGTGTAGCACCCTCAGTTTCATTATTTTTATTGCCATATAATTTCATGTAATAAAATGCACAGATACTAACTAAGCGTTCAGCTGATACCTGGGCAGCCATGGCACATGCCTTTAATCCCAGCACTCAGGAGGCAGAGGGAGGCAGATCTCTGTGAGTTTAAAGCCAGCCTGGTCTACAGAGCAAGTTCCAGCAAGGCTCCTGTAAAGGGGTCCCAAAATAGCGTGACCACACAGCTGTCATGACAGGCTTAGAGGCCCAGACACAGCTTCTGTTGACAAGCTCACTGGCAGGCAACACCCAGATCCAGGAAAAGCCATAAACTGACCCCACCCAGGGGAAGTACCTGACATCCCAAACATTCCAACCATTAAATAAGGTGGCCAGATATCCCTGAGCCTAGCACACACTTATTTTTGTTTAACAGATACCCCTAGACAAATGTCAGCCAATCAGGGTCCTGAACCTTTGACATTCCCTCACCCCAGCCTCTGCTATGATAAAAACTCTACCACACCTGGGCTCAGGGCTCTCTGCTCTCACCGCTTCTTCATACAGACAGAAAAACCAAGCCCTAGAGCTTGAAGGTAATAAAGGCTCTTTGCTTTTACATACGGGATTTGGTCTTCATGGTGGTCTTTTGGGGGTCCCTGAGATCTGGGCATAACAGCTCCATAAAGAATCCCTGTCTTAAAAAAAAAAAGCATTCTGCCAAAATTTTAGTAAGTACATAAAGTCATACTCAGTCTCTCCAGCAAGGTACAGAACACAACCATCATCACCTTAGAAAGTTGTCACATCTTACCTCTTGATCTCTGACTCTCTCTGAGACCTCTCCCTGCAGGCATCCATATTCTGATCTCTATTGCTATACAGTTAATTTTGCTTATTCTCAACCTTTGTTAAAAGAATCATAAAGAACATCCTCTTTTGTGTCTGGCCACTTTCATATAATATACTTCTGAGATTCAACCACATATTTGAATATGTTAACAGGTATTCATTACTTTTCTATTATTTAAAAATTTTAATTACATTTATTGTGTGTGTGTGTGTGTGTGTGTGTGTGTGTGTGTGTGTAGATTGGAGGACAGCTTGCAAGAAGCAGTTCTCTCCTTTACCATGTGGGTCCTAGAAATAGAACTCAATTCTTCAGGCTCGGCAAACATTTTTACCTACTGAGTAGTCTTGTTGGTCCAGCTATTCCTTTTCCTTGCTCACAGTATTCCATTGTATAGATGAGCATGACTTGTCTATCTAGTCTCCTTCCAGTGAACACTGAAGTTACTTATTAGTTCGTTTATTGATTTTAGTTATATACAAATAAAAAGACAATCTGGTTCAGCCCCTTTTAAAAATAATAAGTACATGAGAATGAAGCTGCTAGTTCATAGAGTGGGTACAGATTCCCCAGAAGCTGCCAAAGAGTTTCCACAATGGTTATAACATTTAACCCTGTCAGCAGCAATGAATGAGAGACCCAGTTTTCCAGTCTCCTTCTGATTAGTGGTATCCTCAGTAGGGGTATCTACATAAAGCTCTTTGCTCTCACTGAATGGATGGGATACAGCATAAATAAAAGGTTTTCATCAGAGAGCAGCATATTTGATGATGTGGTTGTCATGAATACAAAGGTCATAACATTGGAGGTGGTTGTGGCACAAGGCAGTAGAGAGAAAGGTGGCACTCAGTAGGAAAAGACAATCCAGGCTTTCCCAGTCAAAGAAATCGAAGTCATACAGGCCTCTCAGTTCTTTGTTTCCTGGGTGAGTTAATCACATTCTTAGCTCCTCAATTTTCTGTTTTGCAAAGTAAAGACTTCTAAAGAGCTGAAACTCCAATTCATACCGGCCTGTAGGGAGCAGGAAGGCTCCCAAAAGAACTGACTGGCCTGCTTCCCATCCCCCACCTTTCCCTATTGTGATTTTTAGAGGCAGAATAAACAGGAAGTGGAGTATGAGGGGGAGGAATCGCGAGAGTCACATTCCACAGCAGCCTCTCACCTGCTCAACATGAACTAAAAGCCTCTGACCTCTAAGACAAAGGCCTAATCACCTCCTGGCTTTCCTCTTACCTTCTTTCCCTCCTCCCTCTTTTCTCCTCCCTTCCTCCCTTCAGCCATGTTAGCATTGGTAGCTTATGTGGGCCTAGGAATGTCCAGAGCCCAACATACCCAAGTGTAGACAAACAATCTGAAAACAGTGAGAAAATGGAGTCAGACAGTGCCCAAGGAGCAAGCAGAACGCTCACAGAGGTCAACTGGAAACAGTGTCTCATCCAAGAAGTCTTTATTGGCACCTATAGTGTACCAGGCACTGGGCTCTGGGATAGAGATAAATATGAATATTGAATAGCTCTTGCCCCCAAAATGTCCAGAGAAAGTAGCAAAGCAACAGGTATAATACTGTCTCAAAAATGTTATGATGGCTGAATGCATGGCACTCTGCCAGTTCACAGGAGGGGATGGAAATCAGGCCTAGGAATTACAATATGGTCGCTTTGATGAGATGACCTTGGTGAGATTTTGGGGCACTGAATTAGCCGGATGACCACGGACTAGGATGGTGTCTCTTGGACCACATCTCAAGGCCTTGGATGAAGAATGTGTGGAGGAGCAGGAGGGGCTGGATGTGGTGGCACACACCTTTAATCCCACCACTTGAGAGACAGAGGCAGGAGGATTTTAAGGCCAGCCTGGTCTGTATAGGGAGTTGCAGGACATCCAGAACTACATAGAGAGACCCCGTCTAAAAAAATAAAAAATAAATAATGCCCAGAGGGTGAGAAGTAAAGGCAAGCAGCAACATTGTAACTATCCAGGCAGGAGAGAAGATATTCTAAAGAGAGAAACCTTGTTCTCCTCCCTACCATGTCAGACTCTTGAGACAATAGACTCCCCAGAAACTGGGATTTTCCCAGGGATATAATGCTGGGAAAAGAAAAATGCCCAATGCTAGTGTCTATCAGAGGATGAACTTGCCTCCCAAGAAAAGATTACACACAGTTTGACAATTTGCCAGAACACCTTGCAGGAGAGACTGGGAATGGGGGGTCAGACAATGATAAGTCAGTGATGGGCAGGAGTCAGGGTGCTGAATGCGGCCTGGAGTGGTGGGGGGTTAGAAGGTTGGTGCAGCATCACTGAAACTCTTTATTTGTCCCTCTTTCTAAAACAGCTAAAAGGTTTTTGTCCTCCAACAATGAGTTTCTCTGCCAATGCAGTAAGCCAGATCAAGCCAAATTAAAATATATCAACAGGTTTATTGAGAGCAATTCTGGGCAGGTCCTCTGGCCCCTGAGATTGGGCCAGGGGAGTTGGACCCACAAACGGAAGCAGGGAGAGTTTATGGGTTGTGTGTGGGGGTGATGACGTGCCCATTGCAAGCTGGGTTTGTGCCCAAGTATGGTCAAAAACTTAATGTTTAGGCAGGGATTTGGGCAGCTACTAACTTTTAGGGGAGGAAGCTACAGCAACCACCAAAAATGCAGAACTGGGGAGGCTCTTTGAGCAGGTATGTTTTGGGGGTGCTATCTGGACCATGTAGGGGTGAGCCAGAGGCTCCAACCAAACATGCCCACATTTTTTGGTGTATGGGTGTTGATTCAAATCTGGCTACTTCCTGTTGGCATGGGACGATGGGGGGGATGGTGAGTTGGTGGGCTTATGATCAGTGAGAGGTATGGGTGAAGAAGCATTTGGTTGACCATCACTCTGGAGTTTTTACGAATCTGTTCTTGGAGGAAGTAGAGAAAGCAAGGGGGGGTGGGCTTTTGATCCGGGTCTTTATTAGGCCAGCCTCACTGATAAAGTAACAGCACCCATTTTAGGAACATGTTGGTGTCTGTAAAACAGCTGGAGCAGATATATACCTTGATGTTATAGTAAAGGAATTTGGATTAAAAGGCATGGACATTTTGAGGAAAATTAGCCCAGAAGACAAAAGAGACAAAAGTGAATGAGCAAGACACAAGAGCAGATAGGCTTGACCACCCTGGCCCCTCATTGGAAAACTGGAGGGTGGATGGTTCCGGTCACTGGACAAACCGTTCTTCCTGGGTAGGTTCCCTCTTGAACCTGGAGAGAAGGTACCAACACTGATGTCCCAGGAGCTTGGCAGCTAAAGGGGTGGTGAGGATCACTATGTGGGGTCCTGTCCATCAGGGCTCTAGAGACTTAGGAGATAACTGTTTGAGGAGTACCAGGTCCCCCGGGAAGAGTAGGGTGGGTTCAGGAGAAGTTGGGTCCATTGGTATGGGGGCAGGGAGATAGCTGTCAGCATGTATACTGAGAAGGGACCATAGGAGAGAGAGGTAGAGTAGGTACCAGGCCAGTGTGTATGTATGTGTGTGTGTGTGTGTGTGTGTGTGCGTGTGTGCGTGTGTGCGTGTGTGCGTGTGTGTGTGTGTGTGTGTGTGTGTGTGTGTGTGTGTGTGTGAAAGAGGTGGTCTAGGCTGGAGGTGGTGGTTGAGGAGTAATGGCCTTCCATATAAGAGCCTGAAAGGGCTCAGGCCTGTAGAAGAGCATAGGGTGGCTGGAGGTGGGTGAGAGCAACCGGGAGGAGGGAGGGCCAGACAACCTGAGTTTGACAGTGAGTTGCTGTTTGATAAGTCTCTTGGCCCTCTCAACCTTTCTCGAGGATTGTGGATGATATAGCGTTTCCAGGAGATATCGAGGGCTTCAGACATGAGCTCAACAACCCTGGAAGTGAAAGCTGGGCCATTATCCATTTAGATTGTCTGTGGTACACTGAACTGAGGAATGATGTGATCAAGGAGTAGTTGAGCCACCACATCTGCTGTTTCCCTGGAGGTGGGGAACATAAGAGCTAGCTATTGTTTGTTTTGTTTTTTTATTTTTATGAGTGATCATGTGAGTGAAGTCAATCTGCTAATCCTTGCCCAGTTGGTGTCCTTGGAGCTGGTGTAAAGGCTGGCATATCTGGAGAGCCCCCTGTGGGTTAGCTTTGGCAAAGGTCTGGCAGGAGGAGTAAACCTGTAAAATATAGCCTCAAAGATGGGTGGGATCGAAGAGGGGTTCTAAGAAGTGGAATAAAGCCTTGGGAGCTATATGTAAGGTTTGCTGAATGTCTGATTCTGGGGGAGGATGAGGTTGCTACTTAAGTAAAGCCACCTTTATTTAGGAGTTTGTCTTTTTCCTCTGGTTGGTAACAAGGCTGATTGGATGGTGTCAAAAACAAAATATGTTCTGTAGACCCAGAGGAGCTAGAGGACAGTCCTCAGGCTACTGAGTCAGCCCTGCCATTGCCTAAGGCCACTGGGTCCTTGGAAGCCTGATGCCCCCCCAACAGTGGATTACCTCTGCAGGGAGCTGGAGGGCCTCCAAAAGCTTGGCTATAAGGGGTCTATTGATAGTGGAAGTGTCTTTGGCAGTCAGAAAAAAAACCCTGAAGGGAGTAAGTTAAGGGAGGGGTCTGGAGGACTGGTTGTGTATTCTGACTGTGGGTAAGAGCCACAGTGGCGTAGAGAAGAAAGGAAAGATGAAAACGTTTTACATTCCTTAAATTACGTTCTCTGACCTCTAAACAACATTCTCAAACCTTTATGACTTACTTAAACTTTGATATCTTCAGATCATAATATACACTGTCGCAATAACTTTAGACCTATCTTTGACCTACATACCATGTATCATTTATTTTCCTTGACCTATGTAACTTACTGGTCTGTTCCTTATGACCTTCAGAAACATTAACTCTTTGTGAGTGTGACGCCTGTCGATAGCTACTCTGAATACATCTCAACTTTTCACTTGTTTGTCTATCATTGGCATATTGGGGGCCACACCTAACTTCTTAGGCTGCCAACGTTGGGCTTCTGTGTCGAACAAGTCCGCTGCCAACATTATGAAAAGCATGTTGACATGATGAAGGATTTGCCTCCTCATGTGTGTCATGTGTGGAGGATACAGCACTTCTGTGATATTACTGTCCCAATGCACAACATTAAGAATTTTTTAAATTCATTTTATATACCAATCACAGATCTCCCTCTTCCCTCTTCCAGCCCCTCCAGCCTCCTTCCTGCCAACTCACCCTCCATCCACTCTTACAAGAAGGTCAGGCCTCCCATGGGGAGTCAGCAGAGCCTGGTACATTCTGTTGAGGCAGGTCCAAGCCCCTCCCCCTGCATCAAGGCTGTGCAAGGTGTCCCACCATAGGCACTGGACTCCAAAAAGCCTCTCATGCACCAGGGATGGATCCTGATCCTACTGCCAGGGGGCCCCTTAAGCAGATCAAGCTACGCTGCTGTCTTGCTTATTTTATGCAGAGGGCCTACTCCAGTCCTGTGCAGGCTCCACAGGTGTTGGTCTAAAGTTCATAAGTTCCTACCAGTTTGGTTTGGTTGTCTCTATAGGTTTCCCCATCAACAACATAAATTTAATTGTGAGGAAATACAGATCCAAACTGTGGGAAATTTTATCAACTATCTGGTCTGTACTTCCCCAAGGACATGAATGATAATGACAGGTGAACTGCTCTAAGACTGCAGACTTAGAAACACAAAAGCCACAATATAGTGTGTAATGCTGGAACAGTAGTCAATCTGTCTACTTACCTCCCTGTCCATCCATCTATTATCTACCTACCTACCTACCTACCTACCTACCTACCTTCCTACCTATGCATGCATGTATATATAGCTCTTTTGCAATAAAGACACAATTTTATTTATTTTTAATATTTTTATTTATTCTTCTCTCACATAATACATCCCAACTGCAGATGGCTCAGCTGTTAAAGGCTAGGCTCATAACCAAAGGACATAATTTTAATAGGGAAAATCTGAATGAAGCTTGATTATTAAATGATTATATTGTAGGGTTGAAGGCCTACCTCAACAATGTTATTGTTCTGATGATGAAGGGAAATTGTGTTTACAACTCATTCTCAAAGGATAAATGACTCAGACAGAGAGAGAGAAAGGGGTACAAAATATGATATCTGGATGAGGGGTACACAGAAAGGTGAAGTTTTTTTAATAATCCTTGAAACTGTAAGTTTTCTGAAAATCAGGAATTATTTTAAAACAACAAAATAATTGAACCTCAGATGATGCTGATCACCCCTCCCAAGTGCTAGGGTATGCTTGTTTATGTGAAGCTGAGGATTAAGACCAGGGCTTTGGGCCTGTCAGACACTACCAGCTGAGTCAAATTCCCTGCTTTTGTTTTGTTTTGAGGTAGCTCTGATGTAGCCCAGGTTGGCCTCTAACTTGCTATGTATCTCACGATGACCTTGAACATCTGGTAATCTTGGCTCTACCTCTTGAGTACTGAAATTTCAGTCATGTGTCATTGTACCCAGTTTATCAACCTCAAGGCTTTGCGCGTCCCAGGCAAGCATTTTATCAACCCAGTCACATCCTCAGCCCTCAAGACAAAAATGAATGAACAACCCACATTAAGCACTTTGGACTTTACCTAAGAAGAGACAATAGTGGGCCATTGAGGGTATTAGAGTTTTGAATAGTAACTCACGAGACAGGGGAGTGAATGATTCAGTCCAAGGAAGATTTATCGTCAGCTTGGAGACTCTTATAATAATCATGTATATAGAAGACCATGGTGGCCTTGAGTAAAATGGCAGCACTGGAGGACAGTAACTGATAGACAAAAGGAAGACCTTCCTACATTAAGAAGAAATCAGAAGTCTTGATGGGCTGTTATTGAAGTTAGAGATAGAAGATAGTGAAGAAAGCTCCCTTTAGTAATCTTTCTCAGTGTTTGAATATGTCTGTGAAATGAGGGACATTCCTTATTCCTCATTAAGAAGTGGAAATCAGAGGTCCTGTTGGGGTGTTATTGAGATCAGAGGGAGGGAGGAATTGTTGGCAACTCTATCTTCCACTTGCCCAGCCCAAGATGCTAAAGCTGCCCTTGATTTATCTTGTTCTCACATTCCATGTGTCAGGAAATCATATGGGTCTGCTTTCAAACATAGCAAATGTTTGGTACTTCTTGTCACTGTCATTGATATTAGGGTGGTTCAAGTCACCATCATGTCACACTTCATTACAACAGTGCTTTCCTAACCTTTATGCCTTCAATATCCTGTAAGCAGGTGGATGTATTTAAAACAAACATCACATGCTGTTCCTCTGTTCTAAGTCTACATCTCCTATTTATCAGTTTTAAAGTGTTTCAAAGGCCACCATGACCCTGTGGGAAAAAGCTTCTATTGTTTCTCTGTTCTTCTCTGGTATTCCTCTCTTTGGCCACACTGTACAAATCACATTAGAATGTGCATTCAATTCATCAGATATGCTTGGGTCTTGAACCCCTCACTTGCATTATTCTGTCTTTTGTAACACTTTCCTCGGATATTAATCTAACAGAAAACTTTGCAATGATGGAAAGCTTAAACAAAATAGAACCATTACTTCTTCTTGGATGAAGGAAATGTGGAAGTAAGATGTCCAGAAACACTATGGTGCCACGATAGTGTTCCATCATGCCCTGGGCTCAGATAGTTTGCTGTCACAACCCTAACATGCCTCCTTAAGAATACTTCGTGGTATAAGCTGGATGTCACAATTTCAGATATCAAGTTCATGTTTAAGTTTCCAGCATGTGGGTGAGCAGAGACTGAAAAGTATTAAGCGGTTGTTCTCAACAAAGTCTGTTTCATTATAATCCGTAGTCATAGCCCTTACACTGATAATTCTGTGTAAAGTATTTAGGTACAAATTACTCACAATTTACAACTTTGGAAAGACTTGACCTTTGACATTAACAGACCATCTTTAGTAGCTAGAGAGGTTGGAAAATGAAGTTGTTTCTTTCCAGGTGTCACCTGCCTGGCTAAAAATGAGTTCTGTTACTAAGGAGAACAGAGGCATGGACACTAGCTAGCATCAGTAGCTCGCTGACTTTGCTACAGTCCTCTTGTTTCTGACATTGATGGTCTCACTCTTTCCCTCATCCTCCACCAGTGAGATCATGGGCTGGTCTAGTACCATATGGCTCCCCTTTTTGTGGGAGATAGGTGGTGCAGCGATTAGGTTTTTGAGAGACATCGGTAAGGCAAAAGAATGGAAGGACTTGCTCGGACAGGCTTGAAGAAGGGGGAAGAAAAATACACGGGTCAGGGCTCTGTCTTTGATGACTACAAAAGTAAAGAGACATTTGATGAGCTGTTGATGTTTATTCTTGTTCTCCTTCCCTGGGATCGGAACACCCAGGGTGGTCTCTGGGAGAATTGGCAGGACAAGACTTAGTGGCCCTGTAGAGCCTGGCTGTGAGTTATGTCCTTGTTAACACTTTCTCCTATTTCACATTCTTTCTCCACTTCAGGGGAGGACACTGGGAATTCTTTCTGGCCTGTGACACTGCACCAATGGCACATGTGTTGGAAGTAAGCACCTTCTGCTTATGCAAACTCCTGAGTTGTCAAGAAACTCTTTTCTAACTTGGCATAATACAAAATTCCTTTGGGGGAGGAGTAGTGTTGTTGAATAGTTTCCCATTCTGCTGCAGGGATAATGACCTAGCAGGAGGCCGCTGTGTTTGCTCTTTTAAGAACCGCAGGGTACAAGAGTCAGTCCCCAGCCAATACAAATGATTTATTCTACCATTTCTGACTCTTATCAAGATTTGTCTTGCATGCTCCTATTTGGAGGAAGACTGGGGAAAAGATAGAGATCTTTTAATTATGGAATTCTGGGAGATGAAGGTTGTTCTAAACTTCAAAGCCCAGAGTGATGTGGACACTTTCCAAAACATGTAAATTATGTCGAGTGCTTAGCAAAGGAGAACAGCAAAGGATGGGTGTCTGATAATGAACCTTGGAAAAATGGAGACAAAAGATGTCATGATTAGCCTAGAAAGTAGCACTGGGAGCAGTAAGGACTCTGAGGAGGCCAGGACGCAGCTACAGCTGCCTGCATAGGATGAGACTGCTGAAGAGAGAGAGTAGGCAGTCCGTGTACAAAGTTAAAGTCTTGAGAAGAGAGGAGAGTTACCGTGCATACCTTTCATGCAGAGACATCCTTTCAGAAGAAGCCAGAAGGCTGTTCTGTCTTTTTAGGTCATGCATCTCCCTACCTCAGCAAACTAATTTATTCTGTAGATACATGCTTCCAATTCTGTAGATGCAGCCTAATCCTATGATGTAATGCTTGGTAGGAATTCTAGCTTTTTCTCAATAAACATCAATTTTTTTTTTTACTAACAGTTCTTTTCTCATGGAGATAGCGATCTGATGATTATTTAAAAAAAGAGCTTTCATATTTGTTAATCCAAAGCATTTTGTCTAAGGAAAGCATTTATTCTTGTTACAGAAAAAAATGATTTTGTCTAAAATTTGTAAATTCTTATTTGTTTCTTTCTGAGACAGGGTCTCACTATTTGTAGAAGGCTGGTCTCAAAGTTCAGATCTTTTTTTTTTTTTTTTGAGACAGGGTTTCTCTGTGTAGCTTTGCACCTTTCCTGGAACTCACTCTGTAGCCCAGGCTGGCCTCGAACTCACAGAGACCTGCCTGGCTCTGCCTGCCGAGTGCTGGGATTAAAGGCCTGGGCCACCACTGCCCGGTCTGATAATCTTTTCTCAACCTCCTGAACTCTGGGATCACAGGCATAGGCCACCAGGCCTGGTTAAACTCTTATTTATTCTGGAAGTTTCCTTTTCCAAATGAGCCTATGATAGTATGCAATTTATGAATGAGTTGCAGCACTATGACTTGATGGGCATCAAAAACATTATTGTCATGTCACAACGAAGCCTTTTGATTTGAGTCAATGATGTAATGCTAAATAAAACCTTTATATCAGTAGCAAGGCTATTGATTTATTTTGTTCACTTTATTAACATCACTGTCTCTTCATTATAGATAGACACTATGGTTATATAGCTTATTCCTATGTGTTTGAAGCTATAACATCTAGACTTTACTCGATATGAAGGGACGGTATCTTTCATTTTGAAATCATGAAAGTTAAAATGCAGAAAAAATAAACCACTCTGATCTCTGAGGCAAACACTTTAACCACTTAAGCTGAACAAGTCAAGGTTCCATTTTTAAAGGAAATATAATTTTCAGATGGCCTTGCTTATTTCCGTCTGTTCCTAGGGTGGATTAGAACTTTTATAAAAATCTTCAAACTAAAGGAGATACTGAGACTCATTCTACTAGGCTCACAGAGGCAATGTTTTTTCCATAGGTGTTTTTTTTTCTCCATCCACAAAGCAAATAAGTTTATGACCTCAAAATGGTCACCTGAATAAGGGCTTTTGTGTGGGAAAAGATGTGATATTGTGTTCCCCAAAATATTGTGCACCCTAATAAATTTATCTGGGGTCAGAGAACAGAACAGCCACTAGATACAGAGGCTAGAAAATGGTGGCACTCACGCCTTTAATCCTAGCATTCCAGAGGCAGAAATCCCTCTGGATCTCTGTGAGTTCAAGGCCACACTGGAAACAGCCAGGCATGGTGACACATGCCTTTAATCCCAGGAAATGAGGGCAGAAAGCAGAAAGGTATATAAGGCATGAAAACCAGGAACTAGAGCTGGTTAAGCTTTTAGGCTTTTGAGCAACAGTTCAGCTGAGATTCATTCTGGATGAGGACTCAGAGGCTTCCAGTCTGAGGAAACAGGATCAGTTGAGGAATTGGCAAGGTGAGGTGGCTGTGGCTTGTTCTGCTTCTCTATCTTTCAGCGTTCACCCCAATACCAGGACCTGGGTTTGTTTTCATTAATAAGACCATTTAAGATTCCTTCTACAAAGAGATGTTCCAAATACCTAGATATAAGAAAAGAAATGTGATATGAGAAGAAGCAAAAATGATAATCCTGACTATCTGAAGCAGAATGACCCAAGACATATCCTTATTTTGCTCTTAGGATGAGAACCAATGTGGCCTGCTAGAAGTTTGCTCTGACAATAGTTGATGGCTGAAGTTGATGGCTTCAGATTGAGGTGGCAATCATTTCCTTTTGTACACAATTTATTCCTAATGCAATTTCTAGCCTTTTAAATAATCTAGGCTGACTTTAAAAAGTCTTCTGTGAGAATTCGCTTACACATGATGCTTAACCACTTAGTAAACATGAAAGTGTCATATGAGTATTCAACCTTACAGTAGTGCAAGATAAGTCTACCTGGAAATAAGATGTTAGGAGTCTGCTAAACCTTTATCAGAGTGTAGCTTAAAAATAATAATAGTAAAGGTATTTTAGTATTAGATTTCTATAATTTGAGGCATGAACTCCTACAGGAGAATATAATTTAATGTACCTGTCTAATCTAATTCTCTTCCTTGCCAGGATCACTTTAAAGTGAATTAAAATAATTTTGATGAAAAGGTTGCTTCCATGAATGTGCATATGTTTCAAAAAGTAGATAATGTGACTGATAAAGCTTTGAGCTGAAATGGACTCATAGGATTCAACATGAATGTTGTATACATACATATTGTTTATTGACACTACAGTTTGTTTTCTTTTTTATTTTGCCTTTGAGACAGGGACTCATTATGTAGCCCTAACTGGCCCAGAATTCCATTGACTAGGCAGACTTCACACTCCTCCTGAGTGCCAGGATAAGTTGTGTGCCTCCATGCTTGGATGTGCTAGATTTTTATCAGCTGGTTGTGACAGAAGCGAGACTAGAGTTGAGTTTTGTCAACTTCTGAATCTCTGTTCTTGTCACTGTGCTCAGCTCTCTGCAGTCACTATCTAACTCGTTTAATGGCGGCATAAAGTTAACAACTTCAATAATGCTTCTGGAAGGTTTTCATTTGGGGGAATGAATTTGTCAAATGTTTGAACTATTACTTCCAGTTTTCTATGGTAAAAGAACATTTGACATTGAGAATTATAAATAATAATTTTTAAGTTTTCTTTCAATTAGTAGGATAGGCTGTTTATCTCAAGAAGATTTTAGGTTGTTTTTTTAAATTTTGCATTTTTTTTCGTCTTCGATGCCTATTGTGATCCTTTATATAATCCAAGATTAAAACTCCAAGCTTGTAAAAATATCAACACTCCAAGTTTGGGTGGTACAACTTTAAGGAAAATGAAAAGTCCTTCTATGTTGTTGTCTCATTCAGTTCATAATAAATATTTTATTCTCCATCTAATGGATTTGGCTTGGAGGTACCTTACATAGCCATATTGTGATGTTAGGGTTTGGTTTGTTTTAAAAATTTATAGCAGTTCCAAGCAGAAGTTAGATCTGTTCTCACAACTGCCAATACCGCAGGCCATTTTCTAGAAACATCTTCTCCCCCCCCCCCCCCAAAAAAAACCAAACACACATTCCCCAAAGAATCAGAGGTACAGCTGTTTCTGGTTCTGATCTTAAGAGACATCAACTTTTTCTTGGCAAAGTATAAGTCAGAGAAGAATTGATGAAGTCGGATCACCTATTCCAACGAGTTCTGCCCAGGGATGGGAAGAATGGAAGGAGATGTCTCTGCCATCACTTTCTCATTTAATTGAAAACTTATTTCCTAACGGAGAAGTAGAGGTAGTAAAAGGAACAACATAACCCCCAGCTAAGATAAACTACCATTATTTCGTCTTTCTGATTTTAAATTATAAACTCATTGAGTTAAATGTGTATTTACCACATGACCCAGCAATTCCATTTCTAAATAGTCATCCAAGAAAACTAAAAACACATGTCTACCTAAACACTTCTACCTGGTTTTAATTTTATTTCTAAATTTCCCAAACTGGAACCAACCCAACTGCCCAGGAATAAAGAATAAACTAGTAGTTAACAAAAAGAAACACATTTAAGTAGGATAACATGAATTAATCTCAACATTTTGCTGAGATAAAAGAAGGACTAAAGTATTATTCCATTTTTATAACATTTAAGAATTGGAAAAACTAACTTATGCTTAAAAAACAAGACAAAACAAAACTGCAGAATAGTGTTCCTTAGGGGAAAGATACTGATAAATAGATTGCAGAGAAATGTAAGAGATGTTTGAGATAATGCTGTCATATTGAAGTTGTTCAAAATTAGTACAGGTGGCATTACAGGTTTGCTAGTTCTTTCTTGTTCTATGTATTACAGAACATTTACCTACTAGATAGACGCTGCTTGTATGCATTCCCTCTTCTCTCTACCAAAAAAATGTTAAATGTGCTCTGAATGACTGGTGAAAATCAGCCCTAGTTAAGAATTACTGCATTAATGGATGGAACTAGAAAATATCATCCTGAGTGAAGTAACCCAGACTCAGAAGGACAAACATGGTATGTACTCACTCATAAGTGGATACTAGATGTAAAGCAAAGGATAACCAGACTCCAACCCACAGCTCCAGGGAGGCTAGCTAGTAAGGAGGACCCTAGGAAGGGTGCATGGATGGCCCAATGATGGAGAAATGGATGAGATCTACATGAGCAAGCCAGGGGTTAGGGTGGGTAATGGAGGGATGAGAGCTTAGAAGAGTGGGAGGTTCAAGCTGGAACGGGAACAGAGTGGGAGAGCAAGGAAAGAGATACTGTGATAAATAAAGACACCATGGGAATAGGGAGAAGCAGAGTACTAGGAAGGTTCCCAGGAATCCACAAGGATGACTCCACCACAGACTACTGCCAATAGTCGAGAGGGTACCTGAGCTGGCCTATTCTGGTGATAGGATGGCTGAATACCCTAACTGTCATCATAGAACCCCCATCCAGTGACTGAAGGAAGCAGATGCAGAGAACCATGGCTGTGTCCCAGTCAGAGCTCCAAGAGTCCAATTGATGAGAGAGAGGAGGGATTCTGTGAGCAAGAGATACCAAGACCATGATTGGAAAAAGTACAGAGACAACAAGCCAAACTAGTGAAAACACATGAACTGTGAACCAATAGCTGAGGAGCCCCCATGGTACTGGACTAGGCCCTCTGGATAAGCAAGACAGTTGTTTAGCATGAACTGTTTAGGAGGCTCCCAGGCAGTGGGACCGGGACCTGTTCCTAGTCCATGAGCTGGCTCTTTGGAACCTAGTGCCTATGGTGAGACAGTTTGCGCAGTCTTGGTGCAGGGAGGAGGGGCTTGGACCTGCCTCAACTGAATGTACCAGGCTCTGCTGACTCCCCATGGGAGACCTTGTCTTGAAGGAGGTGGGAATGGGGGGTGGGTTGAGGGGGAATGCTGGGAGGACAGGGCAATCTGTGGTTGGTATGTAAAATGAATAGAAAATCTCTTAACAAAAAAAAAAAAAAAAAGAACTACTGCATTGTTCATCAATCCTTGTCAAAATGTATGCTTAAGATGGGAACATTCATTTTAGTGTATTCAACTTATACTTAAATAAAGGAAATAAAAATGAGCCCTATAATGTCAACAGACTAACTACAGAAAAAAATTGAACAAACATCATATCTGCCAGATTATCAAGGTCTACACCAAAAATGGTAGTCATATTAATTATATATGCTCTTAAAGTGATGTGGTGATACCTTACCTCTGTGATCTTCCTCCCCAAAACACATAGCCCGAGTCTAATCTTTTTTTTTGTTTGAGACAGGGTTTCTCTGTGTAGCTTTGTGCCTTTCCTGGAACTTACTTGGTAGCTCAGGCTGGCCTCAAACTCACAGAGATCCGCCTGGCTCTGCCTCCCAAGTGCTGGGATTGATGGCATGTGCCACCACTGCCGGCCAGAGTCTAATCTCGAATACAGCAGATAAAGTGCAATAAAGAGGTGTTCTGCAAAATGCATGGCCAGTATTCTTCCAGGTAGTCAAAGTCACTGAAGACAGGCCAAATCTGAGAAACTGTCATAGCCAAGAAGAGATTAAGCAGATGTGATGACTAAATGTAATGAGGTATCCTGAATGAGATTGATCCTGGAGCAGAAAAGGAACGTTAGGTTAAAGAGCAAAGAAATTGGTTCATAAACCATGACATGTCTACCACATCAACAGAAGATGTTAGTAAGATGGCAAATTTCATAAGCCAGATATGGGAAGGCCCTGTAGTATCTGGACCATTGACTCAATTCAAGGGCAAATCTAAGATTGTTCTTTTTGATGACCTGGAGTTCATTCAGATCTGATCTTAAGGTCATTTATGAGCTCAAAAGAATAAGGGCGAATAATAATGACAACAAATGTCTTTGCCACATTCATAGTCTGCAGAATGAAGAACAAGCAAAAACAAAGGAGCAAGAGGTGCTGGATTCCTTTCAAAGTGCTGCTCCGTGTTTGTGGAGAGACAGGAGAGAATAGACTTTGATGAAGCAGACGATAACTTCATAGATATAAAGGCTTCTTCTTTGCTGAGTCCAGAGAACCCAAGAATGGCTTTCTGAATAAGGAGTATATCACAATTTCAGAAGGATTTGGAGAGGTGAAATTGTAATGATCTCATCTGAAGGATTTCTGTATCTTGTCCTATCAGTAGAACACTGACCTGCATAATTTATGACATGCTTTCTCCAACGGTCTCTCCTGTTTTTGTGAGAGTTTGGGGGCTTTAATCACTGCCATCTTATTTTGTTGTCTTGTTTGGATCGTGTTATAGTAATAAAAGCTGATTCTGTTTTTCTTCATCTTCTCTTTTCCTACAATTTTACAAAACTCATCCAACTTGAATATCTCATGAATATGTAGAAAAATGTAGTTAACTGCATTTGCATCAAATAAGTACAATAAGACTGAGTGTGAGCAGCAATGGAGGTTAAAAGTAACCCCAATTCATGTGCTAGGAACAGCATGAGAAGTGAGATCATTTGTAGCCAACTGGCAGCTGGAAGGGTAGTGAATTGATAAGGCCACAGTCATAGACCTTTAATTGATGGCTCTACCATCTGTAGAGAAATCCTGTGTGAATCAGAATGAATGGTTTGGGCACAGAGCTCAGTGTGTCTGTGTGATCAAGTCACAGAAGAGATGGCAAAAAAGAAAAAAAAAATCAATTCAACCCCCAGTTTATGTTGCTCAGTCTCCAACTGGCTGAAAATGTTTTCTCTGTGGTGGCTTAATTAATGCCTTATTTTTATGACTCTAGTAAAGAAGCTTCTACACCAATGCGGTAACAACAGAGCCACAAACCTCTACCTGGCAATTATCCTTTGCTGGCATGTTCAGGTCAAACCTCTGAAGCAACCAAGAAAACACCAATCATAGAAAATGATCTGTATGCAGTAATGTGAACTTGCCTTCAACACATGGCCACATTTCTTTAGCTCGGGTTTTATTGGGGAGCAGGTACAGTACTTGCTGTGTGACATGCCTGCAGTGATTCAGACTAAGGAGTAGGAGCTGCTTGCATTGGCCTTGTCCTTAAGGTCATCCACATGGATCTCTAACATGAGAAGACCAAGCAGCGTCATAAGCTCCAGGAAGTGTGTAGCGCTTGTTAGTTAGAAGGAACGAAGAGGGAGGCATTTGGCTTCCCCTTGCAACCTGTGCAGCAAAAGGTAGGGTTGTACATCAAACAACAACAACAGCAACAAAACCACCCTGATTCACCTGGGTGACACTGTGCTGAGAGATGTTGCCAGAGAAATGAAAGCGTACTTGGCGGCATTCAGAGGGTGGCTCCACAGCAAGCAAAGGCTGGCTCCTGATGTCTCTAGACATCCATGTTTGTCTCTAGAGGACAAAGGTAGTTCCCAAGGGCCAATTTTACTTAGTTTTTTTATTTCTACCATATTATCTTTTTTTCTCTCAAAACTTGTGGCTTTCTTTTTAGGAAAAATGGGTAACTTATAAAGTAGAAGATATTGGATTCCATAAGCAATACCCCCCCAAAAAATAAAATAAAATAAAACACTTTTAGTATCTGGTGTATTTTATGAAAACCTTTTTGTTCAATATGTGGGCATTATACAATTTTGATCGACTACATGCAATTTTCTAAACTATCTTGATTCATTAAAATTTTACACTGTCATTGAGAGTTCATTTTAATGTGAAATGTTCTCTAGAATAGAGGTCCTATGTAACTAAGTGCCTTGGAATAAAAAAGATTGCAATGCAGAACCCCATTCTTCCAGTTTCCATGTCTGTGAAAGGGCAAATGATGTCAATTTCATTTTCTACAAAAATGACTGTTATTGGCTACATCATATAGTTTGTGTAAGAATTAAGAGATCTACATTTTGCTTGTATAGTTAGTTTCTATAGATGGCAGATTTGAAACAACATAGGTTAGCTAGTACATCATCATTGACCAACAGTTGGAAATGGAGTCTGTTTCTAAAATTGGCATTATAATGTAGATTTACACACATTAAAAAATTATTTCCTTAGGAGAAATTCCTAACAGTGAAACATAAGGCACAAATATTTTTTCCCATCTAAACATTTTTATTCAAGATTTTCTGTTTTTAAACCTTTTTGGCATTTTTTTCTGTTTTTTGTTTTGTTTTTAAAGGACAGAGAGCTGTTCAGTTTGATAGTTTAGTCTCTTATCTAATCTCAAACTACAATTTTTATTTATTTGTTCTTCACTTTTATATTACATCCAAACTACAGTTTCTCCTCCCTCGTTTCCTTCCAGTTCTTCCTCCCCAAACATCTCTCCCCCAGATCCACTCCTCCATTTACCTCTAGAAAAGAGCAGGCCTCCCATGGATATCCACTGAACATGACATAACAAGTTACAATAAGACTAGGCACAAACCCTCATATCAAGGCTGGATGAGTCAACCCAGTAGGAGGAAAAGGATCTCAAAAGCAGGCAAAAGAGTCAGAGACAGCCCCACTTCCCCTGTTAGAGTCCCACAAGGACACCAAGCTACACAACCATAGCATATATGAAGAAGGCCTAGCTCAGACTCATACAGACTCAGTGATTTTCACTCCAGTCCCTGTGAGCCCCTATGCACCCAGGGGTATTTTGCCTTCATATGATATACCCAAAGAAGAGGTGGTGAGTGGAAGTTGGGATTAAGATGGTCCAGCAAGTAAAGACTGGTGTTTGTTTCCAAGCCTGCCAAGCTCAATTTGCTCCCTGGCTGTAAGGAGAGGACTGACTCTTGTAAGTCTTCCTTTGTCCTGCTCATGCTCTTGGACTGCACTCCACTCCACCCTTACAGAATAAGTAAGTGCAAAGATAAGTAAGTAAATGAGACAGGGCAGACAAGCCAGGTAGGTGAAAAGCCAATTGTGCACTGAGAGAAAGAGGGAGAGGAAGGGAGGGAGCGAGGGTAGTGCAATTGTCACTCTTTATAAGGATGCCTCACAAGAGGAAGCAGTGGCTAGCTCACAGTCATTCTGTCCTTTCCTATGTATGCATATGTGTCTAGATTTGAACCCAGAGTCTTGCATGTTCTAAATATGTCCTGCCCACAGAGCTATTTTTCTAGTCATTTGATATGTTATTGACATTCATGGTCATAAACAGTTTTTTTTTTTTAAAACACACATCAGTACAGTGATTCTAGGGCTGCATGAAAACTATGCTGGAGAGAAAATATGCCTTGATGAGAAAAAAAAGCTAAGTTTCTTACTTTAACCTTATCTTAAAGAGGGGAAGGAAAGATCAAGATGAAGTTTTTTTGAGAAGTAGAACTTTGTTGAAAGTGGTCTTTAGATACAGGAGAGTTCATTAAGATAGGCTAAGAATTACTATAGCAGTCTGGGGTAGGTGAAAAAAGCAACAAGCAGATTTGGGGATGAGAGAGTGGGTTTTTCATCTCTAGTCCATAATCCAATAATTTGTTTGGCAATGATGGAGCTGGAAAAGAAGACAATGGACTAGTTAGTTGTCATTGAGAAGGTTTGCTTTGCACTGTCTGTGGCCAGTCTGAGTATGGGGTAGATAATTTTGGTCCATTTTACAGAGGAGAATATTGAGGCATAGGAAGGCTTCGTGGCTTTCCTAGGCTTAACCTTGTGACTGGGTCTGGAGAATTAGTACTCAGGTCTTTTCCATCTCACTCACTGACAGCTTTCTGTTCTGTGATCTTGCTCTTTGCCTCAGCTTCTTGTTGGCATTGATGATAGGCTGCCGGAGCAAGAGGAAGTTTACAAAACCATCTGAAACTTAATTGTTTGCCAAGGATGTGTGGGGAGTGGATCTAAGTGTCTCCTGCATTGCTTCAAGGATGGAGGGTAAGCAGGCCGAGATGGGTCCCTCAAAGAAAGTGGAACTAGTTGGACTGGAGCCTGAATGGATTTTTGGTAGGTTATCTAGTTCAAAGGTTTTGTATGACAATATGCACTATTGTTGATCATGAAATAACTTAAAACTAAGCCTTGAAGTACCAGATTGGCTTCTCCAGTACCCAGGCTCAGTTGTCAGCACAATGCAGCCATAAATTCTTGTTTCAAAAAAATTCATTTAAAAGTACTTGTGGAAATATTATACATTCCATTAAAATGAATGACACATCTACGGATATATTTGAAGTGTTTAATGATAGTATATTATGGGGCTGGAGAGATGCCTCACCAGTTAACAGCAGTGGCTGTTCTTCAGCAGAAGACCTAAGTTCAATTCTCAGTACCCATATGACAACTCACAACTGTCTCTAACTCCAGTTCCAGAGGATCTCACACTCTCACACAGACATGCATGCAGGCAAAACACAAGGTGCATAAAATAAGAATAAATAAATCATTTAAAAAATACTACAGCAGCTATTGTTCCTATGGCTACAATATCCAGTAAGAAGGGAGACGAGAAGAAAAACATTGAAGGAGGTGAAGCCTCTTGTCATTTCCGCCACAGGAGACATTAAACACAGTACATATCCACTGTCTGTCTCCTGTTCATTCTGCTTCCCTGGAGAACTCTCACCAAGATAAAAGTGGAACACTTCTTTCAAATTATGATGGGGGGCTGGAGAGATGACTCAGTGGTGAAGAGCACGGGCTGCTCTTCCCAGAGGACCTAGGATCCCTTCTCAGCACCCACATGACAACTCACAGCTGTCTGTAACTCCAGGTCCAAGGAATCCAACATCCCCACACAAACATGCATGCGGGCAAAAATGCCAATGCACATGCAATAAAAATAAATAAATAATTTTAAAAAGTCACAGCAGCTATTGTTCCTATGGCTACAAATACCCAAATATCCAGCAGTGATGGACCAGGTGAGTTCTTCAATCTTCTCACCTACCTCTCACACAGGACCTTACACAGAACCTCTCCAGAAGACAGACATTTATTGAGGACGTGATATGCGTCAGGTACTGGGCCTAAGCATTCCATGGGTTTGCAGAGATGATTGACGTTCCCCATGTGATCAACAGAACCAACGGTCAGTTGGGTCACAGGAGTTAACATACGTCAGGGCAGCTTCATAGGTCCGTTTAGGCAACCCTCCCGTGTAAACTGACCACAGCCTTGAGACAGCGTACTGGGATGCGGTGTCTGGGCTGTCAGGTTCAAATCCCCCCTCCCCTTTCCCTTTTTCATGAGCCGCTCTGCCCTGATCTTTTGTTTCCCTCACACATTTCACTCCTCTGATCTCCCGAATTTGGTTCTCTGAGCCACGTGAGAGGGATGGGAGGAAACTCAGGAGAAAAAGCCATACTTTTAGTCCTTACACGTTTAATGTCATGTCACCCCCCCCTTTTTTTTTTAATGGTTTTTGGTTTTTGGCTGGTCTCAAACTCATAGAGGTCCTCCTGCCTCTGCCTCCCTAGTGCTCAGAGTAGACTCGTGCCCCACCACTGCCCTGCACGATACTGGCACTTTTATAACAAGTTTCATAGAGGATCCAACACCCTCACACAGACATGTATGCAGGCAAAAATACCCAATCACAGAAAATAAATAAGTAAATAATTAAAAAATAATATATCACATTTTTGTACATTTATCCCATGTTTCTCCATATGTATGCTGTACTAACAACAATTTTATTTAATGGTGGCTGTGTGGAAGAACAATTTTCCAGTTGATTGTACTTTTGTTTATCTTTATAATAAGTACATCTTAAATCTAATTATTAATTTAAAGGCACATCATTCAGAATAATAGTAAGTCAAAGTATGTGTTTAGCTAATTTTAATAGTTATGGGGCACCAGATATAAAATGCAAATATATACAAAATGCAAATACATGAACAAACTGATAAAATTGCTAATTGCTCTGCTTTATGACAAGCGGACATAAGAAAATATTGCTACTAGTTATAAAATTTCTTTGTTCCAGGCTTCGTGCATACAGACTAGGATATAAACTGTCACATATCCACAGAAAAAGATGGATTCTTGGAGACAATGATGGCAACTAACAATTTTATTAATATATTTATCTGATATTGTATTTATATATAATTAAATAGGAACGTGTTGTAGCTTTCTTTGAAATAAAAATGCAGTGATTTCTTTCTTTTCTTCTCTCTCTCTTTTTACTGTTTTTTTTTAAGACAGGGTTTCTCTGTGTAGCTCTGGCTATCCTAAATTTTGCTCTGTAGACTAGGCTGGCCTCTAGCGTGCTGGGATTAAAGGCATGGGCCACCACTGCCCAGCCTTGCATAATTTAAACCACTGTATGGTAGTCAGGATGACTTTGTGAGCAACAAAAATGAATGAAGACCAAATAATTCTATTCTTTAGGTTTTCCTGGCTACTTGAAGAAAATGCACATAAACACTAGATATACATAAATTAGATTTTTGTCAACTCAGGTTTGGGGTAGCAGCTATTTTATTTTCATCTTTATTGGATGTGAGTGGTTATTTTGTCTGTATCTATGTGTGCGCACCATGTGTTTGCTTGGTGCTCACAGATGCCACAAGAGGGCTTTGGAGGCCCTGTAAGTGGAGATACAGAAGGCAGTGAGCCATCATGCTGAGAATTGAACCTGTCCTCTTCTTAATCGTTGAGCCTTCTCTCCAATGCCCTTAGCTCTAAGAACTCAAGTTGGCTGCCTTCTTTTCTAACTTTCATCAGCTATTTAGATGGAGATCTCCAAAACACATGAATTAAATTTAGAAATGAAGTAATGCTTGGAGAAATGGTGAAACTGGGTATTGGGTAATATGTTAGATGACAGTGTCCTAGATTAGAATTAGGAAGCCTAACAGAGATAAGTGGAAATTTCATATTAAGGGTTAATAATTTAATTATGTAAATATAAAATGGAGGAGATCTCTGAAGTTCTTAGGAATATGACCTGGGGGGGGGTTAATTGGTCTCAAGTGTAACACAAAGCAGCAAGTCTGCAAAGTGTCCAAATGCTATGATCGCTTTTGCAGTATAAATTAGTGAAGGCATAGTAGCCTGCTTTCTCTCGTAATCTGCAGAAAGGGAGGCATATTGCTTTGGAGTCACCAGATTCTGGCACATGATCATGCTATGTTTTAAAGTGGGTACAACACTCACTGTGTGAGGTTTTTTTTTTTTTTTTTTTTTTTTTTTTCTTCGAGACAGGGTTTCTCTGTGTAGCTTTGAGCCTTTCCTGGAACTCACTTGGTAGTCCAGGCTGGCCTCGAACTCACAGAGATCCACCTGCCTCTGCCTCCTGAGTGCTGGGATTAAAGGCATGTCCACACCCCCCCCCCCCCCCGGCCACTCACTGTGTGTTAATGGGCCAGTCAATGTTTAGATGGGGCTGTCTTTGAAATACTGCTGAGGACCTATTCTCCCATAGGACCTATCTTATTTTTCTGCCATCAAAGCCTACTAGTATTCTCTTGCAGCATATTCAACCAACTAATTTATACTACTCCTTTACATAAGGCCAGAGCACAGTAAGATCTCAAATTTGGAGATAGGTAAAGTACGTCCATGTCTCACAGCCTATGTTAGGCTCAAGGTACTTAGACTAAGTAATGGAAAAACAAAGATAGCATTTTACATCGCTCAGTTTGAGCATCAGAAAGTTCTAAGGATCCGTTTCAGTTTTCCTTTCCCCTTTCTTTTTTGTGTGCTTATATAGCTTTTATGATGCTTCCCAGGGGTGATGGCACTGTTTAAAGTAGAATGTACTGTTCTCTGATTCATAGGCTAGAACACTAATCGAGAGTAGAGGACCCCAATCGTCTACTGTCTCAAACAGCTGCCTTCCTTGAAAGGACAGAATGAATTAACATCCTTTTCTACTCCAGACACGTATTTTTTTTAACTCTATTTCTTGTCTCTGTTTAGATGACCCATAGATACCTCAAAGGAGACATCATTACTTGGTGCCTGATTCTTTGACCTTCCATATTTAGTTGGTCACACTCTCCTCTCCCCAGAACATCTTTTTGAAGTATCAACCTTGATTCTCATCCAAGTTTTCCATTAGCATATGTCACCTGGATTCTTTTCCTGCCACAATGCTTGGCATACAGTTTTGGCTTCTGGAAAATACAGCTGTTACATTTAACTTCCAATGTTTAATTGAACATGATGATTGAGAAACACTAAATTCAATTTTGGTTGTTTCAGAGATCAAACTGGCAAATTTTCATTAATAAAATATAGAATTTTGAATACATTAGCTCCAACCATGGAGCAAACCATTTAATGAATCTTTGAGCTCTTCATCATTGGAACTATTCAAAGAGACTGGCTAGGATTCAGGGTGCTATTAAAGGATGCTGACTTTACTAAAATGTCAGACAAGGTGATTTCCACAGTTCATTTCTATAATAAGAACTGATGACTTATGTACTCATTTTAAAGGGTTGTGTACATCAAAGTTACCAGTAACACTAGTTCAGGCTGGTAGAATTAAAGATAAATGTAATTTTCCACATATGACTTTTCCATTTAAAAAATTTTTTGATATAAAATTGTATTGATCTAAAATAAGAAAATTTTATTGCAAAGTAAACACAATGACAGGTTTTTGAAGACCTTCTTAATGGCCTTTGAATATAGGTATACTTCTTTTTATTACATCTCAAAGGAACATCTGTTAGTTTGCTCAAGACTCAGTGATATCACACAGTGGCTTAAAACAGCTAGATGTTTAGGTTTCTTTAATGTAAAAGAAGGTTGGATGCCGGCAACCAGAGGTAGTACAGTTATTTTTCAATATCAGGTACCAATGCTCATTTACACTGTTCAGTTGTGGTCTTAATTCCAAAGGTTACTTGGTGATTCCAAGTAGTCACTGAATATCAGTATTACATATATAATATGTAATTACAGGTAAGAGGAGGGAAGAGAATATGGGCCTCTCACTTTCATTTAACCAATTCCCCCTCCCCACCCCCCAAAACAACAACAACAACAACAACAACAACAACAACAACAACAACAGCAGCAGCAACAAAAGCCAGACAATACTTCTATATACAAATTTTACTGGCAAGCACTAAGACATGACATCATACCAAATTTCAAGAAATTCTAGGAGTTGAGAGTCAGAGTTTTGTTTCTAAAGAGGAGAAAATGGATATTGGAAGTTAATACTGGTCTCCATTATACTTATTGACTAAAGGTAAGTAAAATACAGAATAATTAAGGAAAATCACGTGCTACATCTCCTTTGCTAGTAGTTTTTGGAATTTTGCATTGGGCTACAATTATTTAGGTCACTCAGCAGTTATTTCCTACAAACCTGCTATTTGCCTAATTTTTTTCTTTCATAAAATGTATCTTCTATGTAGGGTTGAAATGAGCATCAAGAAAATGCATGGAAAACAGTTGGAATGGCATTGTATATATATCCAGTGCTCAGTAAATATTACTCTGATTAATGTGGTAAATAAAGTTGAGATGAAGATACAATTTCTGCCTTAAGTTTCTTCTCTTCTGGCAAAGAAGGCAAGAGAGACAGATATGAAGTAAGTTCAGAATAAGAATGCATTAAAAGCCAGATGTCACACAGCACAGTATATTTTCTAAGAACTTAAAGAATGAAAAATTCCTCATGTATTGTGTTGTGTGCATGAGAGGGGGGGGGGATTGTCCTGAATACCAAAGATTTTTAGGTTTCATGATGACATCTTCATTTCTTCTTTGAGTAGCTACATAATTTGATTATGCCTCAAATAGAGGTTAGTCACTGGCCTGTGCCATCTCATCAGCCCAGTCTGGTGAAAGTCTTTCTGTTTCTTGAAAGTTCTAAGAGAAAGATCATAGACTCCCCAATAATATTTGTGCCCATTTATGAAATTATCAGTATTAGCTTCTTTTATTTTTCAGAGAAAAAGCTCATGGATTAAATCATTTTTCTCAGTTTAAGAATATGGTACCTACTTAAAACTGCATCAATTGAATGAACAACAACACAGGTAAGGGTGAGAATAGATAACCTATTAAAAAAGATGGTCCCTTTTTTTTTATGAGAAGGGAAGCCTTTCGTAGAGTTACATTATATTTTATGCAGTGCATTTGCTAAGAGAATTCAAAAGAGGAGATGGGGCCCATTGTCCTTCATTCCAGCAGTATTGGAAGGCCCAATTTCATCTTTTGAGGCTCTTAAGGAGCACACTACATAAAAAGGAATGGACTGCTTGCTATTCAACCATAGCTGGAATAGCAATACCAATCATTATACTGTTATCTATTTGAAAAATGTGGATTTTACTTGGAGATGGTATTTATTGAAGCCTGCAGGAAATCCGTTTTCTATCTACCTGGCAAGAGCAATTTGAAATGGAAAATTCAAGTTCAGAAATCCAGTTGAAATTTGACCTTCTCTATATTGCCATGGATTTTGGTATGATGATATATGCAGGAATGGGGGTGGGGTTGTCCATCGGCTTCCAATCCTGTGCCGTATTTGTTTCCTGCTGCACAATAGGGCAATCTAAGAGAAACCTTCTCCAGCTTTATTAAAATGGGGAGGGTGTGAGATACTGGGGCTGATGCACTTAAAATGCGCTTTGAAGCATCATGGAAATTTTGCAAAAGACTTTTTATGTAGCAACAATTCTATTGATAGAGTCAATGAGAGTTTTGTCTGTATAAGAGCTGCAGGATGGGACCCCCAGTCACATGCTTTCAAAATTATTCTCTCTTTGTTGGTTATCACAAAGGATATTTTCCCATGAAAACAAGATCTTTTGTTTCTTATGAATTCATTCTAATTGTGAAGCTGGCTGATAGGGTTACTGCATGTTCTCCTCTCATGCTGCCAGGTGGCCTGGGGGAGCTGGTGAAATGGGCTCAGTCATCTCCTAAGGCTTTTCCTGGTCTTAATGTCACTCACTGTTCATCTAAACCCGTGATGTTCCTTGATGTTCATCTTCAAAGGTGATAACAGTGATAACAGTCACAGAAACTGATTTGTTCCGTTAAGCTTTCAAAGGTAGCAGGAAAGATACCTCTGCCTTTCTGGTTTCTTTACCTTTTCACACACGTGTATGGCTAACAAAGAAAACTACACACAAAATAAAGACAGGTAGTGAAAACCAAGACAACTTAGAGCATCAGTTTTCAGAAGCACAGATTAAAAAGTTCATTATTTGAGCTGGGTTCTGTGCAAAAAATAAACAGAGGACATCTCCTCTCTTTGAGGACTCACACTGGAACCAGACACAGTGCTGTGTGCAAACATTCAATCATTTTTGGCATCCATGTGTGAGAATGAACAGCACACGATCTGTGCTGAAGATTCAAGATAGGTAAAGCCTAGGCACAACCCTTAAGAAACTCATGCAGAAAATGCTATGTAAGGATGTGTTAGCGCTCCAGCAAAAACGATGAATTTAAAAGTGCAGTAAGACCTGAGGTGAAATAGAAATTCAGCATGGCAACATGAAAGACCGAAGCAAAAGTCTGCAATATATTAAACTAGGATGGGAGATGCATTAAAGAGATCCCCGTGTGACCTGTTGTGGAAAGTTTTAAGCAGGTCTTTTGCCACTGCATCTTTAGGGAGCTCAGTGCTATCAACAGAAGTGAGAGTATGCAAGCTGGGCTAGGTTATCAGCTGGGGGTTGGGATGTGAACTTCTCTAAATAGCGACAGTCACCTCTGGACTGTGAACCTGTACACAGGTACATCCCCACACACAATCTCATGAGTGACAATGTTCCATACAGCAGCTATGAGGAGCAAAGGAATGGGCGAGACAAGGCACAATTCACAATTCACTTATGCTATATTGTTGAGCCTGATGGTTTCCTTCCTTCCTTCCTTCCTTCCTTCCTTCCTTCCTTCCTTCCTTCCTTCCTTCCTTCCTTTCTTTCCTTCTCTCTTTCATCTCTCTCTCTCTCTCTCTCTCTCTCTCTCTCTCTCTCTCTCTCTCTCTTTTTCTCTTTCTTTCTGTCCTCTCACTATGTATGCTATGTGGCCCACAGCCCACATTGGCATCTAGTTTTTGACCCTTCCACTTCAACCTCATAAGGGTTGGAATTATAAATGTGAGCCGTTTTGAAGCCATCTTTTGTACCTTTTATTTATTTGTTTCCCACTCAGTATGAAACAAATTTCATCCATCTTAGAGCCTAGAGTGGCCTTAGAGGTTTAGCCTAGGTCATCTTTGGTGGCTTTTGGAGGACAGGAGGGGCAAGATAATGGTTACAGGAAAAGGTGACTGGAGAATGCTACATAAGAACAATGAATGTGTGGTGTCACTTTTGGATCTAGAAAACAGGAGTTTGTGCAAGGTTATATATGAGTTGTCCTCTTGGTTGGAAAAGGGTATATTTTCCCTCTTTCTAGGGCTAGTGAAGGAAGAAATCTGCTTAACTAGAGTAAATGAGCAAAGAAAGTGTTCTTGACCCAATCTGGTGGTCAGGTGGTACATGGGGTTAAAGGCAAAAGCAGTATTCGAGGATTGTCAAACCTGGTCTGATTACAAGCAATTCTAGGACCTAGGTTCACCATTATGAGAGAGACAGAGGTTGTTGCTCGGGAACCTGAGAGCATAATGTGTGGTCTTTCACTGGAAACAGACACATGGTTTGATGTGAGATTGAATTCCCAAAAATAGGGAAGAGACAGGCAGCAGAGTCAGTGATGATGGTGATGAAATAAGCAGAGATGGATTGTATTCCAAACAGGCCGCCTGGTAAAGTCTGAATTGCTAAGACAGGAAACTATTGCTTTGTATTCATCAAGCTGCATCACTGTGAGGTGGCCAAGGTCATTGGATTGCATTAGCTGCTTATTGTACTGCTTAACCAGACTTCAGAAGGTCCTGGTTACACACTAACCTATAAACACACAAGAGCCAAATGCTGTGATCAATGTGGTGAAGAGAAGTTTTTTTTTTTCTTTTTTCCTGTGCCGCTGTAATGAAAAGTGTGTTAACAATCTCAAGTGACTGTCCCTTGCAGAAAGGGACTTGGAGCTGAAGGAGGATCTTGAAGCATTCTCCTTCTCTACTCAGACTCCCTTCACTCTAAACGTCTTTAAGAAAAGCAGCTCAGGGAAACTCTGTCCTGAGTGTTCTTTGTTAATGCTGTGGGCAATAAGTGAGCTCAGGCTTCATAGACAGAGCCCTGGCTTGCTCAAGTGTCTGAGTGTTTTGCTTAGAAAGATGTCTTTGAAAATTTCCTCAACTTAATCATGATATATTTTCTTCTTAGCAGGAGCTAGCAGACACATTTTCCTAATGTCACCTGTTCGGACTAGTATCCTTCTAAGTGAATGATTATAGAGTTCATAAAAGGCAGAACTCCATCAATAGAAACAAAAGTGAAAATTTCAGTGGGCTAAATTGTTGTCTTTTAAAAAGATTGTTTGAACCCCTCCACCCCCCAAAAAATAAGGTCTGACCCTCTAATATATAGCTACCAAATAGAGAAAGGAAAGCAGATTCTTCAGAAATACAAATCGAATGGAGGTTAGTACAGACTAAGTCTGCAATGTTTGACTACTGTACTATCATCAAAAGAAATTTTAGGCTTACATACCTTAAAATGTTTTTAGTATACATGTATTATACATATTAATATGCTTTATTATAACATTTTATATACCTGTGAAGCGTATTTTGATCAAGTGTTTTTCCCTGTTTTTATCTCTTATTCGTCTCCTCTCCTACTAGTTTTGCTATAATACTAAAAAAATAACACAATAGCACAAACTTATGCTTTGATCAATGTACTAGAGCTGGCTTATACTTGTTCGCAAGAGCCATTTGTTACAAATTTGAGAGTAGCTAGAATTTGCAATGGTGGGAATATTTACACTGCAAAAATTAACAAATGCTACAAATCAGGGCCTTTTTTTCCCTTCAGAGAGCTGGTGGTTAAACATTGCCAGCATACCACTGGCTGGAGTTCATTTGTAGAAACTACTGATCAAAAGGCTACAGGAAAAAAAAAACATAGGCTCTTAGACACGTGAGAGAGGCCAGGTCCCAAATATTTCATGCTGTGTTATTCCATTTACATGAAGTTCTAGAACTGGGAAACTAATCTATGTTGAAAAAAAAAGAAAATCAGAATGAGGCTATGTCTAGAGGAAGAACTTAACTGTGAAGAAGCATGAAGAATTTTCTGGAATGATGGAAATATTCTGTGTCTTAATGTGATTATGTATTACATTCATCAAAAACTCACCCAATCAGGTATGTAAGCTCACTCAGTCCAGTTTAACAAATTTACCTCAGAAGTAAGAAAACAACCCTGTCATCAAAGCATTGAACCCTACATAGTAGGTTTGCTTTATGTAATTGTGTTAGCAATTTTAGACTTATTTGTGCATTCTAAGTTTGATCAAATAAATAAATTATTAAGAATAATTTGAGTCAGTTGAGTCAGTATTGAAGAAAAATGCTCATAAGTAACTAAGGAGAGAACCGACATTGCAGCACACTATTACAAATGCATAAAAATGACATTATTGCTAACAAGTCATTTAAAAATGGTGGTAGCGGGGCTGGAGAGATGGCTCAGAGGTTAAGAGCACTGGCTGCTCTTTCAGAGGTCATGAGTTCAATTCCCAGCAACCACATGGTGGTTCACAACCATCTGTAATGAGATCTAGTGCAAAAAAAAAATGGTGATGGCATATGCCTTTAATCCCAGCACTGGGGAAGCAGAGGCAGGCAGATCTCAGTTCGAGCGTGCCTGGGCTAAAGAGTTCCAGGAAAGGTGCAAAGCTACACAGAGAAACCCTGTCTCGAACCGCCCCCCCCCCCCAAAAAAAAAGGTTGGATTCTATAGGACAAAGAATTACACAACAACCCTATAAGTTAACAATTCCGGGAGCCCAATCTTTTTTTTTTTTTTTAAAGATTTATTACAGTACCAGAAGAGGGAGCCAGATCTCATTACAGATGGTTGTGCGGTGGTTGCTGGGAAGTGAACTCAGGACCTCTGGAAGAATAGCAAATGTTCTTAACCTCTGAGCCATCTCTCCAGCCCCTAAGTTAACAATTCTGATTCTGGTACTTGTGTGTACTAGAACTGGACAGAGAAACTTAATACATTGGTGGTGGGTGGTGGAAGCCTCTGTTGGAGTGGAAATCAACGGGGGGGGGTGTTGGGAGGTGCGTTGTGGGGGGTGAGAAGAGAACCCTAGAACGATCCATGTCCTAATGGGTTCCAGTTGGAGATGCCAATATGAATCCATGTTTCCTGTAGTAAATAGCCCATGGTTACAAATAGAAATATTTACAGACAGGAATATGCACTGTTTCATGTACATCAACTTTGTTTGCCCTGTCAGCTTGGAGGGGCATGAAGGAGCCGAAGCAGATCTGATGCCAAGTCAGAGTCACAGGAAAAGAGAAAACTGATTCTTTTGGAGTGGGGTAGGAAATGTACAAGTTGAGCTGGGGAAAACATCTTGTAGTGGGAAAAAATAGAATGCAATGAAATGCTAAAAAAAAAAATCTATTGATGGGAGTACATCAAAAGGATACAAAGCCAACTGAAAGAACTCCCAGTGGACAAAGCCGGGGAAGTTTGGACAAGGTAAATAATATTGATTGGAATCAAAAGTATAAAATAAATATCTATGAGCTTGTGCTGATATACAAAATAAATAAATAAATAGAAGAGAAGAGACAAATCTCTTGTGTAAATTCCAAATAACTTACATGAGTACTTATATTCCCTTAAAGGAACAGCACAGAACTCCTTCTCCTTTAGATGTAGAGAGTGCAGTATGGAGAAGGTGTGGGCAAATTTATAGTGGAGATACTTAACATGATCTTAGCCAGGTGATCAAGGTCAACACCCACAGTAATCAATCATGTTAATAAGTTTCCTTGATAATATGATATGATGTGGTAACAATGAATTCATGTGTGTGGTTTATCTTCCTCAAACTCAGAACTGCATACAGTCTATGAATGAGAAATCATTAGGCAAGTGCTGTATAGAGGGCCATTCTACATGATACATAACCAGTGTGCTTCAAAATCGTTAAGGTCATGAGAGTCAATGCAAATATGAGAACTGACTCAGTCAAGAAGAACTTAAAGGTATATGAGGGATATGAGCTGAAGAGATGGCTCAATGGTTAAGAGCATTTACTGAGCAATCATGAGGACCTGGATTCAGATTCCAGCATCCACATAACAAGTGGGGCAGCTCACAAAAGCCTATAACTCTAGTTCAGATGATCTGATGCCCTCTTCTTCTCTCCAAGTGCACACAGGCTCATATGCATGTACACACACACACACACACACACACACACACACACACACACACGTAAATAAAATCATAAAATAATGCATTAAATGTAACCTGTAATCATAGATGTGATTCTGAAGCAATAAAAGGAAACTTGAAAAAAACTATGCCTCTAGTTAGGGCCCAAGAGGGGACACATGGATGTCCCTGGAAAAGGAAAATAGAAGAGGTCTCCCTGGGTGTACTGGGGGCCGGTGGGGATGGGAACTTGAGGGATCTGGTTGGGGGGGGGGGGGGGGGAAGGAACTGAAAGAGCAGACTGAAAAGGGGCTGCTTTTCAGGGTCAAATAAAAATCTGATGCAAGGGAAACTCCCACAAACCTACAAGGATGACCCCAGCTAAGACTCCTAGCAATAGTGGATACACAGCCTGAACTGGCCTCTCCTGTGATCAGATTGGTGGCTACCCCAGTTGTCATCAGAGAGCCTTCATCCAGTAACTAATAGAAACAGACGCAGACCCACAGCCAAACATTAGGCCACACTCAGGGAATCCTGCTGAAGAGAGGGAGAAGGATTGTAGGAGCCAAAGGGGTCAAGGCCATCATGAGAAAACCCACAAAATCAAGTAACCTGGCTCATAGGAGCTCACAGAATCTGAATCAACAAGGGAGCCTGCATAGGACTGACCTAAGCCCTTTACATATATGTGATAGTTGTGTAGCTTAGTCTATTTGTGGGGATTCCTAACAATGGGAATAGGGGCTGTACCTAATGCTTTGGCTGGCTCTTGGAATCTCTTTCTCATACTGGGTTGCTTTGCCCAGCCTTAACACATGGGGAGGTGCTTAGTCTTACTGCAACTTGATATGCCATGCAGTGTTGATACTCATGGGAGACTTGCCCTTTCCTGAACAGAAACAGAGGATGAGTGGATGGAGGTGCAGAGGGGAGTTGAGAGAGGGAATAGAAAGACAGAAGGGAGGGGAAACTGCAGTCAGGGTATAAAACAAATAAGTTAATTAAATAAAAAGCATTTAAAATATGTCAAGTTAACATTAATATATCAACATCATTTTATGAACTATAAACACAGAAATATACCACACTAATGGAAAACTGTAATAAGGGAAATTGACCATGGGATACATGGGAACTCTATTATCTATAACTCAGTAGCTACTATTTTTTCTACATCTGAAATAGAAAAGGAAAAATTATGTAAAAACTCAAAGCTCCCAGATCCAGGTTACCAGAGGCCGACAGCTCTTAGAAGAGAAAGGGGAATTTAGCTGGGGTGTGGGTTTTGCATCATCAGAGAGCTGCATCTATGAATATGAGGACAGTGATAGGTGTCTTTTGAGGATTTAGAGATGCTTTCTGTCATGATGATCCTCTCCTTTTAGAAGAATACTCATAATGGGCTCACCGTAGAACACACCCAATCTGATGTGGACAATTTGCTCTACACACATTGAATGTGCCAGCATAGAGTGGACTGTGATTAAAGCCTGCACAGAATCCTCAGAAGGCCTAGAAACCCTACAGGACCACCAAGGCTGACTGAGGAAGAGCTTGTACTACTTGAACCAAGCTCTGAAAATGCACTGGGCTCTCATGTGTGTCTGGGCACAACTTGTTCCCATGTAACATAAGAATGCTACCCTCAAAGGACTATTTTTCTTGAGCCTTCATATGGATGCAGTTTGGAAGAACTAAGTGAGTCTTCTCTGAGTATTTAATTGAATTTCCTTCTATAGCATAGTCTAACGATTTAAGCTTATAACCTGAAACAACAGAACTGACAATATGTCTCACCTCTGTAGACCCTCCAGGCTACGGCTACTATTGTCCACTGTGTCATTAGGGCTGTCGCTTTAGAGAGGGCATGAATGATGATAAAAAATAAATACAAAGTCCAGCAAAACTTGGATTGGCTTTCCTGTCAACACCACTGAAATGGGAGAATATTGATAGAAAGCACTCAGTGTCCCTGATGCCATGTTATATAACAATGACTGCACTGTGCAAAGTTACCCTTCACTGTCTTTGGAGAAGCAGGGATATGTTCTACTGCAGAGTCTGCTTTTAGAAATAGATTCTTGTATTTTCCTTCCAAGGGAAACCAATGAAGAGAGAAAATGAAATTTGATAGTTTAGAACTCTACCAGACATCATGAGACTACATTTGAGGAATCCTCTTACTACTCTAGTCTCCCTACTAGGAGGAGATGACATTATTTGGGCTTTGCAACAGCAGCTGGGACTGTTTTGAGCCATCTAATGGTAACTTGACTACTTGCTTTCTCTGTTGCTTTATGTTGTCAGAAATACTTAACTGTCTTCAGGAATGTTAATGGGATGTATAAGTAACAAAGCCAAAGGTACTTCGGGACCTGACATTGGTGCTGGGGGTGTAGCTCTATCAGTAGAGGTTGTCTGATGTGTGGGAGGATCCAGGATCAATTCCCAGTGCCCCATCAAACAGACATGGTGATACAGGCTTGTAATTTCAGTATTCAGGAGGTGAAGACCCAGGGTTTCCAGTCATCCTCAACTACATAGAGAGTTCTAAGCAAGCCTGGGCTACATGAGACCCTGTCTCAAAACACACACACAAAAGACATGGCACTGAAACATTCTCTTTATTAAATTAAGTAATATTTGCTATAGACGGTTGCTGGTACAGCACACAGTATAGAAGTCTTTTTGCATACTCTTGACCTAGCTCTGAACTTGTCTACCAGTGCTTCTGAGTTCCTATGCATACTGGCAGGTAGCCATCTGGGACTCTTCTTAAGACACCTTCATCCCAGTACCTGTGAAGCTTGTATATTTCCTGGCAGAAGAATATACAAAAATGCTGGGGGATGGAAGGGCCCCAGAAGCAAACCTTGATGAACAAAAATGGGATTTGATAGATCAGTATTGCAGACTTCATGTCCTTAGGCAAGCCAGTTCTGGGGATACAAGTTTCCTCACAGGATTCCCAGTAGAATTGAGTTCTGTTTGCCTGTAGGGAAAGCAGCTCCTTTCCTGTCTTCCTCAGTTTCTCTAGTCTCTCCGCTGTGATTCCTGGGATTACTCCCTATGGAAAATGTCTGAACCTAAGTGCTTTCTTACAGTCAATTTCCTGAGAAATTAGAACTAAAAAAAACTGTTGCTGACATTAACCACTGAAGAACCAGGGCCTCTGAGACATAAAAAGTCATTGTCCAAAAACTTATTATTTATGCCTCCACAGTGATTTATCATATGAACATAAATAGATGCATACTGGTTTAGAGATTTTTAGAAAATGATCACCAGCTATTGAAGTAATAAGAGACAATTTTTTTGGACTGTGAGTGTAGCTGGAAGCCAAAGGGGAAAATATTTTTTTTTAATGTAGAAACAAAGTAATGGCTACATGATAACCTGTATAGCAACTCCTGTGCTCAAAGGTCATAGACTTTATCACGTTCTAGCATGAAGAGGAAAACATGGATAGCATGTATGCACAGTGGTCTGAACAAGTGCAAATAAAAGCTGTCCAAACCTTTTAGTTGAGTATTAATTCATTCTTCTAAAGGAAAATGCCACTGTAAACATTGTTTACTTGCAAAACAATCTTCAAGCTACAGTGCAATTTATTTCACATGACATTTTCAGAAAATCAACAGAAGTAGCTTTTATAACATGAGAATCCACAAACCACGTTTCCTTGCTCTGGTTATGCATAGAAATATCTCGAGGTCTCTTCTCATGCTGCCCCTTGGAGTGAGCCTTTAGAGATGATGGTTTCTGTTCACATAAGTATCCCTTTCTCAATGGAAAATTTATATGATTTCTTACTAGGGTACTGCTGCTTTCTTCGTTCCCAGGCCCACAAAGATGCCCATAGACAAGCAGGGTTACATTCTGCCTTAATAGTTTCATTGTCCCCAGCCTTTCATATGGTGGTGGAAAGAAAAAAAAATAAAAGAAGGAAATTAAATAAAGGGAAACCGAAGAGATACAATACATACTAAGAGAATAATTTAACTGATACAAAAATGATTTAAATAGAGAAGTTTGGGTGAATTCAATGGTAATATTTATAACAAGAAATCCAAGAAAATTTGATGACAGTATTGGTATCCAAGCTTAGCACATTTTTATTTCAAATGACTGTCACTTTCCCACATACCCCCTTCAATGCTGGAGGTGGGTTTCATGTCAGCTGAGCTCAACTGTGGTGAAGCCTCTCGCTTGGAGCTATGTAATCACACCATTGACCGGTCCCCCCTCCAGCCTGGCCTGCTGTAATTTGCTACTTAATGCTGGTCAGCAGTTGCTATAAATTTATATAAATTTATGGAGGTTTTCCACTGATTTAGCCTAGATCTTGAATCTAAAAGACTTTCTAGTTTTCACAGGGACACAATATTTTCCAAAATGGTAAGTTCACTGTAATAGTGGGGAGATTCTTAGATGAGGAGGGTGAACTTGGAAGGCTAGAGGACATATTTTCCATGAGATCTTTATGAATACATTGGTAGTAGTTTGTTCACAGTAAGCAGAGCAATTGTGTAGTGGTCAAAATGCTGGCTGCCAGCCTCCCTGGAGCTACAAACAGTTGTGAGCTACCATGTAGGGGTTAGAAACTGGATTCAGGTACTTTATAAGAGCAGCAAGTGCTCTTACCTGCTAAGCCATCTTTCCAGCCACTTATTGCTATTATTGTTTTAACTTTCCATTTAAAAAGATTTATTTTTACTTATGTGTATATGTGTGTGTGTATGCCACATGTGTGCAGATGTCTGTGGAGGCCAAAAGAGGAAGTCAGATTCCCTGGAGCTAACATTACAGAGGTAGTACTGTGCTGCCTAATGTTGCTGCTGGGAGTTGAACCCAGGTCCTCTGGAAGAGCAACCAGCTCTCTTAACCACTGAGCCATCTCTCCCAGTTCTAGTCTTTAATTTTAGTAAGAAGCTCAGAAAGTCCTTGCATGTAAGTTTTAAGTGTTCCCGTTGATGTTTTCTGACTACTTGATTCACTGTCCATGTGTGTATACCCTCACCTTTTCACTTCCACATCCCATTTCTCCTCTCCACAGCCTTTTGCAATGACAAAATTTAAATCTTTTTTTTTCCCAGAAAGAGAGAAGGTATCCTCATTCTTTGTCTCCCTCTTTCTATCACTATTATCATATGTACTTTATATGCACATACATGCACAGTCATACAACATACACACACAAATATACATGTACACATATACACGCATGCACATATGTACACACACACACACACACACACAAAAAAAAAAAAAAAAAACCACTCCTTTCTGTAAGAGAATCAAATCCAAGCCTCCCGTGTGGAAATGCAAAACATTACTGTCAGGCTGGTCCATTAAATATCATTTGAAAGTCAATTTTATCCCAGAATGGTAAGCAGTATGTATGCTTATGTCTTCATCTACCTTAATTAGAAAAAAACAATTTGCTGCACATTTCTTTAAAAAGGGGGAAAGAAAGTGATCAAATCGGAGCTCCTGGTACATGGAAATGCTTCCTGTATTGTGGTGGTACAACGATGAGAAAGTACTCCCCTCATATAAATTATGTGTAGGTATAAAAACAACCATGTGATTTGCATACTTTCTAGGGAACTTGCACAGTTGTCAATAATTATAGAAATAGGGGTTATGTCTCCAAACCTAGTCCCTCCTCATTTGGTTTCTCAAATTCATACCAGAAAACTTTAGTTTGAGTTTATCACTAAAGATGTTTCCATCCTATCCTATTTCTGTGATTCTTGACCATGAACAATCTTGAGACTATTTTCCCACATCTCTCTTTGCCAAAACTGGTCAGATTGGCTGAGAAGGCTACAGGTCTGTTGAGTGCCTGGCTCTCCACTCCCATCCCTTCCCAGTCTGTTTCTTTTAACTAGGCTGGGGCAGTTTTCACCCATGTGCTTGTCTCTCAGACTTGAATCCTCCTGACATGCAGGTGGAGTGCCAAATATACAACTCAGATTATGCTTCAATGGCTTTCTGAAGTGTCTAAAGGGCTCTAGGGACAAGCTGATAGAAAGTCTTCGTGCCTGAGGAACTCAGGTAGCCTCCCCTGGGGCCCGAGCCCACCAGAAAGCCTTAGACAGGGAGGAATCAAGCAGGCACAAAGAGCCTGACTTGGTGTGAGACCTTAGAAGGGGAAGTGATAACAATGGTGTTCTTTCTCCAAGGTGGCTGGCACTCTACCCTGTCCTCTGTGTAGCCTCTGAATTCATGTCTGGGTTGGGGTGCAGGATGGCTCATCAGTTTTGCTCCCCTCCCATATTCCATTTGGCATGCAGCAGAAAAATAACTGTTTCCTATGAATAAATCAGAGCACTCCTCTGCTTAGAAACGTACAGCTTTCCACTCCACTTGGCAGTAAATGAAACTCTCTGTCTGGGAGTCTGCAGGCCCCTGTCTAAGAAGCTGGCTGCTTTGCATCCTTCGGCTTGCTTCTCTGTTCTTTCAACCACAGAACCTTCATTCTCTCTTTAACTAGGCCCATTCTCACCCACTGCCTATGTGTTTGCTATTCCTCGGTCCTGAATCCTTTGTATCCAGAGGATAGCTTATCGAACTGTGGAGATGAACATAAATATCACCCTCTTCAAGTTCTTTTCTAAGCTCTCTGTCTAAGGTGACTGCTCTTCACAGGCCACATCACCTTCCCCGCTTGCTGACCCTTATTACAGGTTGTTGCGATCATTGTTGATTTCTAATTCCTTGCCTCTTCTCTCCTAAGAACAAAATCTGGGTAAATTTGGCTTTTCTTTTACAAGAACCTGAGACAAGCGTTTAGTGTCAGTTTTTGTTATGTTGGAATATAGATCCCTTTTGTGTCTTCCAGAAATACAGAAATTTGCTAGGGGTAGCAGCCTTTAATCTTAGTACTCGGGTGCCAGGAGCAGGCAAATCTGTAAGTTAGAGGCCAGCCCGGTCTACAGAGAGAGTTCTAGGTCAGAGCTACATAGTGAGACCCTTCTTGAGAAAACAAAAAAGGAATTTGATTACTTGATCTGATATTGCATGGGCTTTGGAACATGTAAGGTGATATGGGTCAAAGAGAGGGAAGCCAGGAAGTCATGGGATGGTCATTGTTGACCTCAGCCTGGAGCACCGAAATGGTTAGTTTTCAAAAGTTTTCTAGGACCTTGTGACACATCTGTTTCCCATACTTCCTGAGAGCACTTCTAACTTCTGCCTTTATAGCTTGACTGAAGTCCCTTACACTGAAAAATTCTTACTTGTTACCTAGAAGGGAAATTCCTTTAGAACTTGTGCTTAACTGTGCACTATAGCTACATGGGAAGAAAAAAAATGACACAGAATGAATACGAGGCACCTGACCAAGGAACACTACTTGTGATGATGATTTTTGCATGTCAACTTGACTGGATGAAGGAATACTTAGAATCTGGTAAAATATTATTTTGGGTGTCTCTGTGCGAGTCTTTCCAAAGAAGTTTCATGTGTGAATCTGAGTAAAGAAATTCCTTCATTGATGTGGACAGGTCTCAGGTGATCAGCTAGGGACCCACAGAGTGCAAAAAATCATGCTCTTCCTTTTTGGACCATTGATGGCAGAACTCTAGGTTCCCTGGTCTTTAGACCCCAATTCTTAGGTTTTCAGCCTTTGACTGAGAGTTACAACTGCCCTTTTCTGAGGTCATTCAGTAGTGACCGAGCCATATTATAGGCATGCTAGCACATCTAGTTTGCAGATGATATTTCATAAGACTTCTCAACTTCCATAATCATGTTAGCCAATTTCCTTAATCTCATCTCTCTCTTATTCTTTCTTTCTCCATCTTTATTTTTTTTTGGGGGGGGGGTTCGAGACAGGGTCTCTCTGTATAGCCTTGCACCTTTCCTGGAACTCGCTTTGGAGAGCAGGCTGGCCTCAAACTCACAGAGATCTGCCTGCCTCTGCTTCCCGAGTGCTGGGATTAAACGCGTGCGCCACCACCGCCTGGCTTCTTTCTCCATCTTTTACTGTTCATATATACCTATTGGTTTTTTCTCTCTGAAGAACCAACTAACCCATTGCTTGTCTTTATTTCTCTGCCTTATGTACCAAAGATGCTCAATATGTGCTTGTTGAGTGGTGGATTCACAAAAGGCCTGTATGTAAAACATAACCAAGTAATGTTATTAAATTTGGGAACCTGGAAGCATGCAAATCATATTGCCCTGGGACCCTTCTACTAAAGGGTATCTTAAAGATTTGAAAGACACTCTATCCATTATTCCACACAGCTGAGCTCAACAAACACTTCAAAATTTCAGGCTTTAAAGACATTGCTCAGTAGAAAGTTATAGAACAAATATGGCTCTCAGTGAGAGGTGGCAAATGTATATACATTTGAACAAGCATGTTCATGAGCATGTGTGAGAAACTACGGGGCCTCCATGACCTACTATAGATAGGGAGAAGAGTGAGTGAAATGTCTGCTATTGTCTGTCAGGACCTCTGAGTTGGTCAGGGAAAGTTCAAGTGATAAAAATATTTGTGAGAAAATGTGGAATGGACATAGCCCCCAAGGATAGAACACACTGTTCAAAAGTTCATAAACTGCCAGATTAGGTTGGCTGCCCATGGGATTCCATCAACTGGTGAGAAAGTACTGGATGGGAGGACGGAGGAGGGGAGGAGGAGAGAAGTTTGTTTTAACAATGTTGTTCCTGCATCTATTGATAACATGGATATGGGAAACAGCATGAGTCCATAGGCCTAAAAGAAATCAAGTGGTGAAAAGATGAATTAGAATTTAAATCAAACAAGCAAACCAGAGCATAACTGGTGTACATTGCAGAGCATTAAAAACTCCTACACCTCTGTGCAGAAAGCATGAGCCTGCTGAGGTCTGGGGATTAGTTGATGAGAAAGAAGAGTGCTGTTCCATGAATTCTATTACAGAAATTGATGCTGTCCCAGAAGCTATTCAGATAAGATGTTTATAAATAGCTATGGAGTACATGTAGTTTAATTCTCAGCTATTATTTGAGTCTTCTTGGGCATCAGGATTACTCTTCATAACTTTGTGAATATGCCAATTGTTCATTCATTCAACAAATATTAATTGACACTCTACTATGGGTCAAGAAATAAGCACAGCCCATTGGAACTATTATTACATATTTATTCAGAGAAATGAAACCATCAGTTCAAAGACCTATGTACACCTGCTCATAGCAGCTTCATTTACAATAGACACAAACAACCCAAATGCCTATCAGCTGGAGGATGGCCCACCTAACTATAATATATCCATACGATAGGGTACTAGCAATAAAAAAAAATCACTGCTATATGTATTCATATAGATAAATACAAAAAGTATTTTGCTAACTGAAAAAAGTCAGGCACAAAGTGACATACTGGATGATTATTTTTATAGGGCAGTGGCCAGAAAAAGGCGATGTTACAGGGGCAGAATGCAGATCAATGTTTGCCAGTAGCTGCCGGAGACTGATTGCAAAAGGGCACAGAGTAACTTTTAGAGAGCTGGAAATGTTTTATATCCTGATTAATGGTGGTGGAGCTATGGCTGAATACATTTCTCAAACTCTCTGATCTCTACATTTCAAATGATTGAATACTAACTGTATGTAAATCGTGCCTTAGGAAGTGTAACTTGGGAAGACCCACCAGGCTATATTCTACTAGAGGTCTAGATATTAATGGTTCTATATAGCAGAGGAAACAGATTCATTTGTACCCTACCATACTCCCCATCAGCCAACTTCCAATTGTACCTTGATGTCCGCATGGCAGGTACCTCTAAACTCATGTTCCTTTCATGTTCACAGACCTGTCTTCAGGTATGCTCTCCATGATCTTTAAATGAAAAGCAGAAAATGTCTGCTCTGGAGCTTCTCCCAACTTTGGAAATACTCATCCTATAGGCAAGTACAGCCTGAGTGGGTGAATGTGTCAGCTTTCGGAGGTAAGTTGAGTACTGTGGACTAATACTTTCATGTATTTTTCGGGCTATCTCAGTGGAACCCAGTGCCCATGGCACAAGTGGCAGCCTGGTTAAAGCACCCTTTCTCACTCCCTTCATTTCCTCACCCCCATAAACAAACGGTTTTCAGTGGAGCTGTTGTTTTCGGTTCTGTTTTCAGGGGATCCAGACTGAGATGCAGTGTAATAATAGAAGACAGGGAAAAGGGAAATAGAGGGAATGCAGAGATATGAATGCTGACACAGAAAAGGTCAGGAAAGTTTTGATGACAGCCTCTGAGTAAAAACTTGTGTTCAGCAGAAAAATGAGCTATGTGCCTATCTGGGGTGTAAGGAAATAGTAGACATAAATATGGAACCTTCTAGAAATAGCAAGGAATTCACTGTAGCTGGGGTTCAGTTAACAAATGATTAAGATCTAGAGGTAGTGAGACAAAGTCATATAGAATTTCATGACCATACAAAAGACATAGGACTTTCTAAATGAGCTTAAAACCAACAGAAGGTTTTAAACAGAGGAACAAAATAATCTGACACAGGTTCTTAAGAAAGACACCTCTGGTTCCTGGATGATCATGATGAGACTGTAAGGTCACCAGTGGAAGTAGGGAGAATAATAATCAGAGACTATTGGTACAGTGCTGGTTAAGAAAACTCTGGTGGACGGAACTCAGTGACAATGGTAAGGCCAGCTTAGAAGTGTTTATGTCCTGATTGGGCTTTGTTATGATAACTGACAGAATTTTCAGATGATTTGTACAAAAAGGAGAAATAGGAACTAGAGAAATGGCTCAGTAGTTAAGAGAAAGCACTTGCTGTTTTTTCAGAGGACCTAGTTCTCAAGTCAGGAAGCTCACACGTCTATAGTTTGTAACTCCAGCTCCAGGAGACTCTGACACCTCTGAGGACAATCTCTGTCTCTGTCTCTGTCTCTGTCTGTCTGTCTGTCTGTCTCTCTCTCTCTCTCTCTCTCAAACACACACACACACACACACACACACACACACACACACACACACACACATAGTGGGTAGCCATTCCAGCTTTGACCTGGAAGTTCCAACCCCCATTAACAAGGCGGGGCCAAGAGAGGACCCAGAAGACCTGAGATCCAGATGTGCTGGCTCTCTTAGTTCCTGGACCCTGGACACTGGAGGTAGACTGAGCAGAGTTCTCCAGAGAACACCGCTGGACTGTGTTACACCTTTTGCAGACTCTGTTACCTATCCCTTCACTTGTGAGTTACCCCACAAAATAAGCCTCCCTTTTAACTATGTGGAATGGCCTTAATAATTTCACCAATACACACACACACACACACACACAAACACACACACACACACACACACACACAATGCAGCTGCATTTCCAACACATGTAGAAATCACATTTCTGAATATAATACAATCAACTGAGCTGAACATTCTTGCTTATCTTCAGTGCTCAATGAGAGGAAAACTCCAAGCCCGAGGATGGTTTATTCTAATCTATAGGCCAAAGGTCAGGCTTTAGGAAACTCAAGCAGCTGATGTTTTTTCTGATGCTTTAAATATCACTGTGTGTGCACCTTGTAGCAGCTAGTTCCACACTCTCGGGATCTGACCATGAAACACCCTATTTCATTTCTGCCAAGGCTTTTCAAATTTAAGTCAACTAGAATGGCTGGGGGAAATATGTAAGCTGTTAGTTCTTGGTTTTCTCTCTGATTATTTCAACTAGAATCACTGAGGGCAAGGCTTAGAAAGTAGCTTTTTCCATTGCTAGTCAGTAATTAAGAAAATGTGAGAACCCCTACACTGTGGTGGTATTGTGTTTCCCAAAATATTGTGCACTCTAATAAACTTATCTAGGGTCAGAGAACAGAACAGCCACTAGATATAGAGGCCAGAAAATAGTGGCACATATGCCTTTAATCCTAGCATTCCAGAGGCAGAGATCTGCCTGGATCTCTGAGTTCAAGGCCACACTGAAAACAGCTAGGCTTGGTGACTCACGCCTTTAATCCCAGGAAGTAATGGCAGGAGGCAGAAAGGTATTTAAGGTGTGAAGACCAGAAACTAGAAGCTTTTGGCTTAGTTAAGCTTTCAGGCTTCCAAGAAGCAGTTCAGCTGAGATTCATTTGGATGAGAACACAGAGGCTTCCAGTCTGAGGAAACAGGATCAGCTGAGAAGTTGGCCAGGTGACGTTAGCTGTGGCCTGTTCTGTCTCTCTGATCTTCTAGAATTCACCCCAATAACTGGCCTTGGGTTTGATTTTATTAATAAGAACTTTTAAGATTTGTGCTACACTACACTAAAATTATAGTTGGTCATCTAGTTGGATTTTCTGTTGCTGTGATAAGATGCTGACCAAAACCAAGCTGTAGAGGAAAGAGTTTTATTTCACGTCATAGATTATAGTTTATAATCCCTCACTGGGAAAACCCAAGGTAAGAACTCAAGGTAGGAACTGAAGGAAAGACTGTGGAGAAGTGTTCTTTGTAGATCACAGCCAATTTTTTATTTTTATTTTTTGGTTTTTCGAGGCAGGGTTTTTCTGTAGCTTTGGAGCTTGTCCTGGACTAGCTCTGTAGACTAGGCTGGCCTCGAACTCACAGAGATCCACCTGCCTCTGCCTCCTGAGTGCTGGGCTTACAGGCATGCGCCACCACCACCCGGCTATCACAGCCAATTTTGCTTAACTATCATTCTGTTTATTTGTTTGTTTGTTTGTTTGTTTGTTTGAGACTGAATCTCTCTACAGAGCCCTGGCTACTCCAGAACTCACTCTGTAGACCAAGCTGGCCTTGAATTCACAGAAATTGCCTGCCTTTGTCTCTCAAGTGCTAGTATTAAGGATGTGCACCACCAACTGCTTAACGAATGTTCTTATACAGCCCAGCCCAACCTGTCCAGGGAAGCCACTGCCTACAGTGGCCTGGGCCCTTCAGCATCAAGGAAATGCCACCACAGACATGCCTACAAAGCAGTCTAATGCAAGCACTTCATCTAGTTTGTGTCATATTGACAAAGACTAACTAACACAGTTGGTAAGCTTGGGCCTATCTTAGGGGTTTTCATATCTTTTCCTCTTAGCCTTCCATTCTTTCTTTTTTTTTTTGAGACAGGGTTTCTCTGTGTAGTTTTGGTGCCTGTCCTAGAACTCACTCTGTAGACCTGGCTGGCCTTGAACTCACAGAGATCTGCCTGGCTCTGCCTCCCGAGTGCTGTGATTAAAGGCATGCACCACCACTACCCGACTGGGTTTCTTAAGATATGAAACCACAGCCAAGTCCAAGGGAACAGTTCTTTAATAGTGGAATTGGGACACATGTGATACCATTAAGACGCTAAGGGCCGATATGCAAATATCAAATTGTGCAAGTTACAATTAAGGTGAAAATGGAACTGTAACAGATGTAATTAGATTTTAACACTATAATGGCTCTCAGCAAATGGTCCTTTAAGGCAGAGCAACAGCAGCAGTAGCAGCTTCACCTGGGAATTCATTAAAAGGCAGATTTTTTGGTCTTGCTCTAGACCTGTTGAATCAAACCTCACGGCAGGCAGCACTCCGTCTTTACAAATTGGGATTGTGATAGCTTTCTGAGTTCAAGAACCACTGTTCTTCAAACCTGTGAACCTAAGCCACAAAATGTTCTTTCTCATGTGACTGAGCTCAGTGTAGGCTGATCTTGTTCCTTGTATGAATCTTGTGGCTCCCTATGCCTGCTCCTTGGAGTATGTTCTGAATGTGACAGGTGCCAGGCCACATAGCAACAATGATGACTAAGCAGGTGGAAGAACAAAGATGTCTGTATACAGAATAGCTCTCTACCAAACACCCTAAAAGGTCCTTGCATGTTTACATTCTTTGTTGTTTGTTTGTGTAGCCCTGGCTGGTCTAGAACTTACTATTTAGACTAGGATGACCTTGAATTCATGGAGATCTGCCTGCCTCTTCTTCCCAAGTGCTGAGACTAAAGGTGTGAGCTACCACATCTAGCCCCATGTTTACTCTCAGAGGAGATCTAGGGTAGTACATGTGGATGTGTCTAAACAGCAAACTGCTTATTTTGACAAAGAGGAGTTGCTTTCTGATAAGCTTCATGATGTTCACCCTCACTGATTAGTTTGGATTTCACAGTTGTGTATCCTAAGCTATTATCTCCCAGGTACTACCTGAACTATGCCACTACAGCTGAACTGTCCTTAACACTGTCACTGATTTAAATAGATATTCCAGTAGCATCAATAAGAGTGTCCACTTCAGGACATTCAAATATCTGGGAATTGCCCCACCCCCTAACACACACACACACACACACACACACACACACACACACACACTTCTTCATTAGTCCCAGAAATAAGTGGTTTACTTGCATTACATAGGAATCTTACACTGGTTGTTGATTATTTTTATCCTTTAAAAGTAATAGAGATTGCATAATTTTATGATTTTCATTCAGATTTGAAAGTCATTCACATCAAATTAAAATTCCTTTGGGTCCTTTAACATGCCTTGAATTAAAGTTTATGATTTAATAACTAAAGGGTACCAAGGGAATGCAAACTGACTCTCTGAATCTTTAGTGATATGGAAATTTCCAGAAGATTCACAGCCTCTCCAAATTAATGTTTCTTGTATTTAACAGACAGGATAATGATGGGGGAGAATCCATCCTCTGAGTCAATATACCTGGGATTCTGTCTAGGATTTAATGAAAGTGAGGTTAGTGCAAAGAAAGGAAAGGAATGCTTGGTTGTTGTCTTTGAAGGACTTGGGAGAGCAGAGGGCTAACACGGGGAAAAAAGAGAGAAAACGGTGGAAGTATGGCAGCAGCAACTAACTCACCATGAATATAAGCTAATGCCCTAACACAATTGTCTCTTCTAAGGCAAAGACCTTCCTCTTCCTTTCCTTCCTCCTTCTTTCTCTTCTTTCTTCCTTTCCTCTCTTATCCACTCCCCACCATTTTATCAGCTGTCTACATAATCCAGCACAAATTCTTAACTCTCTCTTGGTTCCAGAAATATGGGTAGTGTCATCATCAGTCCTTAGACCAGTCCTAGAAGGACCTGTGCTTATGACCCTTTCTACCCTCTTCTTCCCTGCCACTCTCCATCAAACAAAATTAAGAAATGTTAAAGGGATATTCCCACTACAAATTTGCCCATCATCTAGAACAGTCTCTGAGCTCCTGACCCTTAAATACCCACCCCAAGGCCCTGAACCTTGTTTCAGGATCTATATCCAACGGAGTACAGCCAGTACTCAGGCCTCTAGACTGAAAGGTAGAAGGGAGGCTGTTTAGAAGGCAGAATCAGGTAGATCTGTGGAGGAAGCTTGGAGGGAAGCTGAAAAATCCACAGACATCACACACATGGGCCCTGTGGCTCCCTCAGTGTAGAAACCAACTTGTAGTGTAGGGGGAGAGAAAGAAATGGCTAAGTGCCAGCCCTGTGTACCTCTGAATCCCAGCCTGGAACTGTACTTAGCCTAGCCCCCCCCACCCCCAGCCCCTAAGCTAAATTCACACCTGGCCTTCTAAGTTGTTATGACAGTTTGTTTGGGAAGATGGAAGCAAGGAACCCTTTCTCATTTAAACATTTGTTAGTTTGATATGTAACTTTTAAACATTCAGGCATATGGTATGTGGGCCTCTGTTTGTACTCTTGGCTTAGTCCTGCAGATGTTTGGGGTGAGCCTGCTCATGAGGAACTGCAAAGACATCTAAGGCTTTGCAGCACAGCATGCTCCCCTTGTCTTCAGGAGCCTGGCGGGCTGCCTAGCTCCCTGTGCCAAGCCACATTCCTTTCTTGCTTGGAGATTTTTCCCAAACCTCCTGGCTGTTTAGTGGATTTCTTTTAGGATTTCCTTAAAGGAGTCGTTTGTCTATCTCTTAATCAAGGCTTTTTCTGGCTTCTCTCAATCTTACCTTATCAGTCTCTTGCGGCCCAAGTCCATAGTAGAAGTGGTATTCTACTCTAAGCATCTAAGATGTAGAGCCTGGAGCCCAGTTTTTCTAACTTACCAGCTGCTAACCTGAGCCTTTCCCTTGAGATTCTGATTGGTTAAAGGCAAGGCCCAGGGATTTACATTTTGAGCAACCCCCCTGGTGATACTGATGCTCATGGCCAGTGGCCCACACTTAGGGAACTGAAAAGAGAGTAGCTTCCCAGTCCCTATGTGTCCTAGTTCTGTTTATAGCTCCGTCTTGACTACCAATTAGCTGTTTAGACACTGATGACTCACACGTGGCTGGGAGCTCAAAAAATCCCCTGTATTTATTAGGCATTAGCCTGTTGAGGAGGAATACAGTGGGTACAGGGAACCCAGTAAAGTGTAAGACACCACTCTAGTCATGAGGAACTTGCATTCCATCCCTATTTACTTACCCTTATTCAGTACTGTCTTTAATAAAACTCAGAAATCCATTTTGGTTTGTGAGTAAAGAGCTGTGAACATTCACTAGTGGAGGACAAGATATTGCAAGGACCTACAATTCCAAATGCAATTATAATAAATCTGGATGAAAAATCATCAATCTGAAGACTAGTTTAAAAGTTTCTAAGCTGATAAATCTAACTGCTGAGAACATGTCTATTTATGTTGTGTTACCTGAATAAAGGAAGAAAGCATCTTGTATTTCTGTTTAGCTCAGAATTACTGAATGTGATTATCTGTGTTGTTCCCCAAATTCAGACTAATCTCTTGGCTTTAGCTTTCTTTGATAAAGCTTGGTCATGGGATTAGAAGTGTAAGCACAGGTTTGTTTTTTTTTTTTTTTTCTGTTTAGTAAATTCCAGGCATAGCTATCAAGGCTGACATCCCTGGACAGAGCAGGTGAACCTCCCTGAACTCCTGTCAAGGTTTCTCTCAGAACTAGTAAGGAGCCTTCGAGGAAGAGTTTGTTAATTAAACGCCCTTTCATCTTCAAGATCTATTGAGAGAATTAATGAATGAAATATTTATTTTGAACAGCATCCCATTGCGACATCACACCTGGTTTGTATCTCAGAAGCAACAAAGCTGTGTTTGTGATTCAACATCTAAATGGAGAAAATGTGAAAAAGTCTTTCTGGTCTGAATCCGAGAAGGGATTAGGCACATGCTCATTAGTAAGGGGAGACTAAAGGTCTCATTTATAGACATGCGCAGATCCTCCATCTTACCTTTCTCCTCTCTACTCATACCCTAGGAAAAACTGAAGTGGACCTCAGTTACAACTGTAGGACTAAAGGGGCAGATCTCAGAAATAGTCACCATCGTGCTTTGAGGACTTGTGAAATGAAACCCACACTGGACTGCCACACAAGAGGACCTTCCTTTGAACTTCCTGGGCAAGTTGCCAATAAAATTCTCTGGGATTTTTTTTTTTAAAGTGGGAAGGTTCTGAAAGTAGTCCCAAGCCTGATTTCTTTCTGCTCTTCTCTCCATAAGAGCTCAGACTTGGGGCAGTGCTCTCTAGGTGGGACAACCGAATTCTCAGCCACCTAGCCTTGAGTGTGAGTTCCCTAACTGCCACCAGTCAGTGACTGACTCAAGGACTTGTGGGGCTGGTCTGCACATGGTACCAAAAGCAGGCAGCCAAGAGGGTGGTTTAGGAAGTAGAGAAAAGGTGAGAAGGCAGCAGGGCCAACCGATTGACCCACCTCTTCTCCTTCCTGCCAACGATTACTTGCAGTTTGTGTCTAGACAACTACTATTGCTTGCTTTGGTGCTCCTCTCTGCAAGGTAGAGGTGAGGGGAAGTAAACCTGGTGCTGGGTAGACATGCTGCCTTCCCAATAAGTAATCCAACTATGAGCATGTGGGTGACAAAGGGATGGGGAGTGAGATGATAGAAGGCCCAATCAAAAGTTAACACAAATCAAAGTTTTCCTCATTCACTTAGTTTTTTCTCTTGTTTTCCCAGTCTGTATATTACCTACACCCAGACATGGGAGTGGGGGGTAGGGGGTGGGGCAGGGGACCCTAAAATACACTTCATAGAACTCTTTTCTATGCTGCTTCTTGTTGATGGTTATCCAGACCCTGCTTAAATGCTTCCAGTGATGGAGCCTGGGATGCAAAAAGTCCACTGGGACACAAATATCCCAGATGTCACTAGTATGCGGCAGGCATAAAATGCTGAACTCAGTCTCAGTGGATCTCGTGGAGGAACCTAAGCTCAGATGAAAACAGAATTGGTTTATCAACTTACTGACCTTGAATAGCTGTTAATTCTCAGGAGTCCTGATGTCAGGACCTTTGCATCTGATTGGGAAACAACTCAATTGTGCTTTGAAATTCTGTTATAATCACTTTTTTAAAATTGAAAATAGATTTTTCTCGTATAATATATTCTGATCATGGTTTCTCTTCCCCCAACTCCTCCTCATCCACCCAGCTCCACATGGTATTATTCTCTCTCTCATCAGAGAATAAACAGGCATCTAAAATAAAAAAAAAGTAAAACCACAATAGGACACAACAAATAGGCAGAAAAAAAAGAGAGCCAAAGAAAACTGACAAGAAACGGAGATGAAAAGACACACAATTATCACACACAGAAATTCCATAAAAACACAAACTCTGAAACAATAATATATAAACAAAAGACTTGTAAGGTAAAAACATGCCCAGACATGAGACAATAAATACCTCCGGAAAGTACTTCTGAGTTCCTCTTACATTGGCCAGCTACTGTGGTTATAGCCATGTTTACTTCTTATGGTACGTCTTTTCAGGGGTTTCAGTCACCCTAGTTGGAAAGTTTTTAAGTAATTCTGAATGAGAAGGAGCATTTAAGACATTACCTGAAGGCAGACAGAAGCTAGTGTCTCCAATGGACACTTGAAGTGAATCTGAATTTTTCCAGGGACATGTAGACACTAGAATCCTCATGTGCCATGTTTTTTTTCCTTATTAGTAAACTTTCCTCAGGCATTTGTTTAACTTCATTCTCCTGCAGGCTGTCTCAGCTGTTTCTACTATGGTTCTGAGTACATTTCTGGTTCAAGAAAGTATCAGCTAGAATTCTTACCAAGTGTTCAAAATTCTGACTCCCATGGTCTTAGGAGGAAATGAAGGAGTGTGCTTTGCATAACTGATAAACTCAGAAAGGATTCTGGCACCAGGTAAGGCTTGATTCAGGGGTCCCAGTGATGTCACAAGGATCAATATTCTTCTCTCTGGAGCCTCAGCTTCCCTTTCCTCGATCAAACGGCATTATTCTTTAGTTTGTGTTGTCCAGACAGGATTTCTCTGTGTAGCCCAGGCTGTCCTGAACTCACTCTGTAAGCCAGGCTGGCCTCGAACTCACAGATCTACCTGCCTCTGCTTCCCGAGTGCTAGGATTAAAGGGATGTGCCACCATCACCCAACCAAATGGCTTTATTCTTAAACAGGAGGGAACCTGTTTCATTTTCTATTTTGCTCTCAAATTTCACCAATTCAGCCAGAGCAATGTTTGACAGGAGCGACCATAAATTGACTATCCTTAGATCATATGTAAGACATAAAAACTACTTAGACCATTCGGGCAAAAGCTCCAGGGCTCAATTTCTACCCAAAGAAAAACTTGCGCTGTTGCTGGAAGAGAAGGTTACAGGTACGTGGAGGAAAACAGAATGTCCCTCCAAGATACAGCTATCGATTCATGGATGCATCCAGCTCCTCACAGGGGCTCACACATACACATAATGAGGAAACAGCCAGTATAGCCTCAAACACAAAGGGGTAAACTAGGAGATTTTGTTTTTAATCAAATACCAAAAATAGTTTTGAAACCAGTGACACTATTAGGAGGCTGAGGGAGGGAGTTCCACTTTGGGTGGCAAAGAGTGGGAGAGAGCTAAGGAAAATCAAAGGACATGGTGTTAAAGTGGCTTGGCTATAGTGCACTTAAAAACCATGTGATAATAGTAATGGAGCCTGATTTAGATGCTATCTTGGTGTTATATGTATTCATCCATTTAATCCTCACAACAACCCTATGATGTCAAAACAATTATTATCGTCTTCATCATCTCTTACAGATGAGGAAATCAAAACTCAAGCTGCCCAATGTCACAGAGCTGCCAAATGACGGAATTGCCATTCAACCTGTGCTGGCTCTTACCCTCCAGATTCTAGTGTTCCCAATGTATGAAATGAGTCACAGAGAAAACACTATGCCGATGACCCCAGGAATAAGAAATGGCTGAAGGAGTGGCTGTTCCATTTTCCATGGCTGCCAGCTGTAAGGACCTTGAAGTACAGAGCAACGAGAGAAAGGACTTCACTCTGTGGCAGAGGTAGGGAGGGATAATTGTGTCCCATACTGAGTAATAAAGTAGCCAGCTTTCAGTGGACTAGGTGGAGTACAGAGCAGCTGAGGAGCCTTTGCCATGCTAACCACTCACTTGCATGATGGCTGTGGACAAGATATTAATCTCTGGATGCCTCAGTTTCTACTTCTGCTGTCTCACTCCCTCCTTTTGAATCATTATGGAGATTAGACAAGATAATGCAAAATGAAACACTTTCTCCAGAGAAATTCTGTTATAATTATACTCTCTATAGGCACTTAAAAGCATACTTTTACTAAAGAAAAACCCTGTTTTGCTAAAGAGTGTTAGTCTGTATCTTCTAGAAACAACTTATGTTTCAAAAATTACATATTCAATATAGGTAATTTGAAAAACAAAGATGAATACCAAGAAGAAAACAAAGAAATCATCTTGAAAAATCTACTCAACACTTAGGTTAAAATTTTGTAAAGATGGTTTTCTATTCCTGTCATTTTCAAAGCTAATAATATTTCACATTAGTATTTCATCATATATATATATATATATATATATATATATATATATATATATATACAGCTTTTATTCTTTTTCCATTTAATACACAATGAATGTCACCATTGTTCTTTTATAACAGTGATTTACAAAATTTCTGACCATGATCCACAATAAAATATATATATATATATATATATATATATATATATATATATATATATATATATAGCTACCAGAAAACACACACACATACACACACACTCACCTAATGCCTGTTCTTTCAATATGCTTGTTGTTATAGCATGTACTTTGAAAAACAATCATTTTGTTGATTAGATGACAGACCATTGTGGAGATTTGCCTTAATTATTAATAAAAATCTAATTGTTAGACTTCATTTCTAATATTTTACATTCATCCCTTTGTTCATAAAACTACTAAACACACACATAAATATCTAGATGTTGCTCTCCTTGCTGGAGAAGAAGAGGCTATTTCATGCCTGCTTCCTAAGCTAGGAACCAGAGGTGAACTAGACTGATTTGGTTCTTGCAGTCAGCGCACTTTCCTTCTATGATGCTTATGCAGCTGCTTATGCCTAGAGATTGGAAGATCCCAGGTACTGCTATCAGGGCCCATATGGTGAGGCCATTTTAGGTGAAGATCAAGAAAGGTCATTCTGAGAGGTGGCGTTTAACCAGAATAAACCATTGAACCATTTCTTGGGGGAAAAATCTGGGGTCCTAGTATCCTGACCAGAGAACATCTAGCAGAAAGGTCTCAGTGTTGTTAAGAACTTGGCACATTTGAGAGCCAAAATGATGTTGAGTGTGACCTGAGAGCAATGGGTGAAATGGGGACAGGTCCTAAGGAATAGGTCATAAAGATGAAATCACAAAGGTTCACAGGGAGCAGATCATTCTGGGCCTCCCATGACAAACATGTTCTGTCTCTGCCTACCACACTTAGTTTCAGCTTTGAGAAAAACTGGGGCAGGGTGAGGATGAGCAGCAGCTGTGGGTGGGGCTTTAGGTGGTCAGAGACTCGGGGGCTGGCATGTCTCTCTGGATGAGAGCTTCAGCATGAAAGGGAACTCGTGCTCTGCTGAAAGAGCATGGCCCTGGTACAGCTTTTGCCCTGTTCCAACTGTGATCTTTGTGAGGGATTTAAGCTTCCAGACAGATAAAAGGGTCTTTGTCTACTTCACTGTTTTGGCCTCAGCACCTAGCCAATTCTTTTTTTAAAATTTACTTTAGATTTATTTATTTTATGTGTATGAGCCTTTGCCTGCATGTGCCTGGTACCTTCAGAGTCCAGAAGACTGTGTCTGATCCTCTGGAACTGGAGTGAGGGCTGATTGTCAACTGAACCTGGGTCCTCTCAAGAACAGCAAGTGCTCTTAGCTGCTGAGCCATCACCTTAGCCCCAGCACCCCGCCAAGTCTTGGCACAGTAGGCGTTCAGTACATGTTTGTGAAGCCAACCAATGCATTTACGAGCATCCTCAGGACTCTAGGCAAATAACAGAGGTAATTTGTGACAAATGAAGATTGTGTCTTCATATTTTCTCAAATGTGACTCTGTCCTCATGCTAACATGAGAAATCCTTTTATGTGGAGAAGGGGAGAGTCTCTCTTTCAGCTCCTTCTTTTTTGTGTGAATCACAAATAATTTCTTCAGAAACCATTATGTATTTTATTTGGTCTTAAAAAAAATGAAATGGTGTGACAATTCAGCAGCTGCTTTTTGCAATGAAAAGAGAGCATATTGCAATTGCCGGAGACAGATGTTGAGGAGGCCTAGAAATCTGAGTTTTCCACATCAGGGATCCTGTTGTGTATTAAAATAAATTGACGGGGTTACTGGAAGCTAGATTGCTGGTTTCTTTGAGATTGCTCATTGCCTTGAAGAATGGAGAGTGGAGATAGCCATTAGAAAGGATGGGCCACTGACACGCCTCAAAAGGAATCCCTTACTTGCAGGACTTTGCTGTAGCTATGGCCTGGGCTCCACAGAACATACACTCTTCCCCTGCTCGGCTCACTCATTCTGAACATAAACCTGTGTGTCCTGGGGAAACATGGCAGAGACATTTTATTCTGATGGTTAATGACTATGGTCCTGTGTCCTTGGCCTGGCACTTTGGGCTAGGGAAAACATTTCAGAGATCAGTACAGGACAGAATATGGAGATTAAAGAGATGTCTCTGATAGAGAAAGTATAAGTTTCCTTAAGGAATTTGAGCTTTCAAGTGTAGTCGCCATGTAAGAAAACTGCCCCCTTTGTAGAAATAATTCCTTTCCCAGGGCAGGGGCAGGAGACTGAAGAAATGACCTGTATGGAGAGGTCTGCTTTCTCTCTTAACAGACTTGTTCTCTATGCTTTCTTGAGCTTTTCGCTGAAGTATAGGGTCCATACAGAAAATACATAACTCGTACGTTTACCACTGAATGGATTTGCATAAAGTCAACACCTGTGAAAACAGTACCCAGCAGTAAAATATGTCTGGTACTCAGTAAGACTCCTTTGTGCTCCCTTCCAGCCCCTCCCTTCCCCATAACAGGTCAGTTTTGTCTGCTTCTGAAGTCTATATAAACGGAATCATGTGTATGTGCTTATCTGGGCCTGGCTTCTTTCATTCAGTGTCACATTTGTGAAATCCATGCATATTTTCATAGTGCTTCTGTTATTCCCAGTGCTACAGAAGCAGCCATTGCCTGTACACATCACTGTTCACTTTCCCTTTCTATAGGTTTAACTTTGTGTTCATTTGTTTGCTTCTTGTTTGTTTGTTTTGAGACAAAGTCTCACTACATAGCCCAGGCTAGCTTGAATGCCCCCTCATGCTTCTGCCTCCTGAGTATTGGCATCGCAGACACACACCACCATGCCCAGCCTTTTCCTTTCCTTTTTTGACAGACATCTGGGTAGTTTCTACTTTAGTCTTTGTGTGGCTAATGCTGATTTAACCATTTGTTTTTGATGACTTTATGTATGCTGGCCTCACTGGTATCATCCTGTAGGTAGCATCACAAAGTCATAGGTTTGTGTATATTGCGCTTTAGATGCTCTCAAAATAGTTCTCTAACACGGTTGCAGGGATTTCCACTCTCATGTGCATCCTTACAGATCCCCCTGCCTTGCTGTGAATATATGATACTGCTTGGGCAGGATTTCACTCTGAAAGTGTCTTCCATAGGTTCCCTTAAGTAGGATACTTCTGCAGCCACAGCAGTGCAGACAGCAGCAGCTGCTAAAGTCTGCAATTAATCTTTACATACTGCTGCCTGGGATTGGTGCAGGGAGGGGCTGCAACTAGAAGAAACCATTCTGGCTATTGAGATTGATATTTCAGGACCATAGTATCCAAATGTCCCTGATTCCCTAGGTACTGAAAGCTGACAGAAGGCATGAGTGAAAGCTAAACTTGTTTTCTGAGTAGGATCATAAGCAGGTGCTCAAAAATGTTGAGACTCAGAAAGAACTGTAGAGAAGGGTTGGACTTCTTGGTCCACATTGTAGCCCCTTTGTTTGTAGTGTAACATGGGACTGATTGAGATCTATGGACTTCATAGGTCTCAGCTTGCAAGTAGAGATATGATCAGCATCAACCTTACATTTGGTAGGTTTCTGAGGACTGTAAGCTGATTCAGATAGAACCCTGGACACTAGAATAATATACAGTAGCACCAAGCTGAAATGTGCAGATACTATCTCCAAGCATTGTTTTGTTGTTGTTTTTAAGGGTAAGAAATGCATTTGCAAGTCAGGTGGTGGTAGTGGCGGTAGTGGTGGCACACGCCTTTAATCCCAGTACTTGGGGGGCAGAGGCGGGCGGGTTTCTGAGTTCAAAGCCAGCCTGTTCTACAGAGTGAGTTCCAGGACAGCCAGGGTTACACAGAGAAGTCCAGTTTCAAAAGACCAAAAAGAAGAAGAGGAGGAAGAAATGAAGGAGGAGGAAGAGGAGAAGAAGATGGAAGAAAAAGAAGAAAAAGAGGAGGAGGAAGAGGAGGAGGAGGAGGAAGAGGAGGAAGAAATTCACTTGTTCATTCATTCACTCATCTATCCAGTTCTGGTACTTCATGCTATACCTATCATGGAAGTCAGCCACACCATAACTATGGTAGTGACAAATGCTAAAAGAGGCCCAAACCAGAATGAATCTAGAGGGATGTCTATTACTGTCTGCTACTGCAGAGGAATTAGGAAGATTTCTTAGTATGTAGACCACTACATCTGACAACATGAAATCTTGTGGGCCGGGGGCTGGAGTGACGGCTCAGCACTTAAGAGCACTGGCTATTCTTCCCAAGGACCTGGATTCGATGTCCAGCACCCATATGGCAGCTCACAACCTCAGTAACTTTGGTTCCAGGGGATCTGATACCTTTTCTGTCCTCCTTGGGCATGGTGTGGTACACAGACGTACATGCTGGCAAAACACCTATACATGTTAAAAAATAATAATAAAACAAAATTTTAAAACGTCCTCAGAAGAGAATGAAAAAAGAAATCTTGTGGGAACTGACTGAAAAACAAGGGGAGTTTTGTGTCCCTGTGCTTTGACTACAATGAATAATTGCACAAAATCCTGCCATTTCATTCACACATGCAAATGAATCTGGACACTTCGGGGCCACACCAGCACCACTTAATTCGTTTTTATTATTTTTTAATTAAATTTTAAAAATATATGTTACATACCAATCCCAGTTTCCTCTCCCTCCTCTTCTCCCATTCCCTCCCCCACCTCTTTCCTACCCCTCCCATTCCACTCCTCAGAAAGGGTGAGGCCTCCTATGGGAGTCAACAAAGCAAGCATCACTGTTATTAATTCCCTAAATTGTAACAGGCTTTGTGTTCTTCCCTCCCATGCCCTCTGAGCTTCTCCACTTAGAGATACCTAAAGGCTAGCTAGGTGCATATGACATTGAAAGGAAAGCCCGCTGGAAGAGTGACATGAAATCCATCAAGAAAAATGGCTAATTGTGCTTCCTAATAGTCTCTTACCCTGTGAAGAAATTTTAAAGCAGCTGGTGAAGTTTCCAGAATACTGCAGCAGGCTTTGTTTACATCTTTATCTCTGGTGCACAACAGGACAGCTGGCCAATCTGCGTGCCATCAATGCTCACTGCGTGACTCAGTGGTCAAAACAGAGCCCATGGGACCTGACTCTTGAGGTTTCACCAGTGGCTGTAGCTTCCTTATTTCTTTTTCTGGCTGGTGAACTTGGCATTGCACAAAGCAAGTATAGTCCACTAGTTCAGTGTTGGAGCTAAGTGGACACAGACTCGGTCAAATGAGCAGTGGAATACAGTGGCAAAGCAGCAGCAAGAGGAGCTGTACTAGGAGGAACAGGGCAGTAACCTTCTATCATGTATCAAACACTGTTTTCAGCATTTGTTGGCACTAATTCATTTAATTCTGTCAACATTTCCAAGGTGTATTTGATTATTTACCACAGAGGTCATCTAAGTTGTCCAAGGTCAAAAGATTTAAGTTGTAGACCCAGAACTGGTATCAAAAGTCTCCCTGCCTGCAGACTCAATCCTTTTTAAATTATTATTATTAAGAGATTTTCTATTCATTTTACATATCAACCACAGATTCCCCTGTCCTCCCTCCTCCCAACCCCCAGCCTTCCCACCCAACCCACCCCCATTCCTACCTCCTCCATGGCAAGGTCTTCCCTGAGGAATCAGCAGAGCCCGGTACACCAGACTCAATCCTTTCAATAGTACTCTGCTTAACCAATTATCAAAAAAGTGAGCTTCAAGGCCTGCAGTGGCTGCTTCTCCAGAAAACCAGAGTTTGAGTTCCTGCACCCACATGGCAGCTCACAAACAGCTATAATTATAAGTCTGGGTGATCCAGTGCCCTGTTCTGGCAAGAGTGATCCACATACATACATACATATAGGCAAAACACCCATATACATAAAAAATAAAACAAAACAAACAAATAAAAAAATGGAAAGTGATCTTTGGGTTGGACCCATGTCAGTTTCCAGCACCTACATGGGATGGATCACAATAGCCTGCAACTCCAATTCTGATTTGATGCCCTCTTCTGGCCTCCATGAACATTGCAGTCATGTGCACAAACCCACACTCTGACACATATAGACACTTAAGTTTAAAAACAAATAAATTAATTAAAAGAAGAAGTAGAAAATGAGCTTTGGGGTAAAGGAAAAGTATAACTGCCAATGAAAGTTCTATGACCTTGTCCTGTGGTCTTCCTTGAACAGTGAAACATATTAGAGGGGATCTGGAGATGAAGTGGCTAAATTAAGGTCTCTGGCCACAGGAGGTACTCATCAGATGATATTCCCCCCTCTGTCTGGGAATCCAACTAGTTAGAAAACACTAGTTCAAGTTGAAGCTTTCTGAAAATCTGAAACTAGTGCTGCCTCTGTGTTATCCAGTTCAGGAAGGAGGCTAGAAAGTCAGGGTGACGGCTCTTCCTCAAGCTGGGTGAAGTTTCTGTTAAACCTTAAAAACAAAACAAAACAAAACAAAACAAAACAAAAACAAACAGACAAACAAACAAACAAACAAAAAACCAGCTTGGGAATATTGCACCTTTTGTTCTTTTTGCCTGTCTTTATAATTTACATCTTTGTACTTAATGTATTTCTTGCTTTTTGAGATGAATGAGACTATTGAGTTTTTTAGCTTCATTTTCAATTTTATGAAGCTGGTCTATAAATTTCCCTCTAAGGACGGCATTAGTTGCGCCCCATAAGTTTTGCTGTGACATAATGCCATGTGTTTCTTAATGGTGAGTACTCATTCTGAGACAGTGGATGATTTTGTCGGCATGTGAATATCATAGACTATAGGTACACAAACCTTGATGGTATACGTCAGTTACTGATGTGGTCTCAATACAATTGGAAAACATGGACTATTTGATCTGCTCCCAGTGTAACATCACATGCTATTTTACAATCAACTGCTTTTCATGGGTAGAAGGGATATACTCTGAAATAATGATAAACAGTGTAGTAAATAATCTGGCAGCATAGTTGTTTCTTATGACTATCAAATAGTAGGTATTGAACAGAATTGCATGCACTGTGCTTTTATACAACTGAAATTACTTTACACCATCATTACTATAAATAAGTGGCATGCTGTGACATCTATGATGCCATTAGGGGATAGGAGACTTTTAGCTCCATTATGACCTTATGCAGCAAGCTCTTGAGATCTGCTTGACTCCAGCTGCCCACTACTGGGATTATAGATGAGTACTGTTGTGTCCAGCTTTCACACGGGTGCCGAGGGATCCAAATTCAGGTACTCATGCTTGTATAGCAAGTGCTTTTACTCACTAAGCTTATCTCCTCAGGCCTATGTGGGTTAAAAAAATACCCAATGCACATCTTTCTCTCTTCTAATGCTCTTTGTTTGTTTGTTTGTTTGTTTCAGGTCTACTTAGTTGGCTGTTACTGAACCTGCTCCAGCTTCATCCAGTCAGTGTTCAAATAACACTACTCACTTCATCCTTTTACTTTCAACCTTTACTGTGCTTTTACCAAAACCTTGTGTCAAATTCCTCAAAGGATGTTGGATTCACTTTAACCTGGTTCCTTTCTCAGAGGGATCTTGGTCCCTTTTAGTTTCTGGCTTCTGTGTCCCTCTGAACTTCACGTTTCCTGGTGCCATGCTGTGAGGCTTCTAACAGCTCCATTTGGCTTCCTAGTGTCCTAGTTGCCTCTTTCCACTTGGCTTCTCAGACTCTTGACTCTGAGAACTACTTGATCCTTTAAGGAGAAGCTTGGGTGCAGGATGCCAAGTTCTCCTAGGTGAATTCCCCTTCTTTCTGGGTTCCCAGCTTTGAAACTCCTGGCTGTATTAGAAGCTCTCTGAGGCTTCCAGCCTTGTTCTTTACACATATGTCTTATTCTTCTACTTGTTCCTTAGGAAGGAGCTCATTTGCAAAACTACTCCCAGTTTTGCAGAAGTAAATATTTTTGAATATTTGGAATGCTGGCTTAACTTCGATCAGCCTTAATTTCCTTATCAATAAAATGGAGGCATATGAAACATGACTTAGGGGCGTCTGGGGCTTAACTATATGTTAAATGTACTTGGTAAGCCTCAAAAGTATTGAAGGTGTTATTCTTTACTGATTGATGTTCCTGAAGTGGCTATAGCAGGGCAATTATTGCCTGTGTCCAAGTCTACACGGGAATATTAATGGAAGTTACTTCTGTTGGGAACATTAGTAGTGATGATTGCTATTGAAGTTATCAAACAACTTACTTCATTGTGGTGGAAGAAAGTTCCAGATCTGTACCAAGCATTTTCCCGAGGAATCTTGAAAAAGCATAATGAAGTATGTGGACCATATTTTCCCAAATACATCTTTCTGGCAACAGGCATTTATATAAAGAATGGAAATTAATAGATAGTACCAATATATGTAATTCATTCTGACATCTGGGCCATTATGGTTATTTCTGATCAATAATCTTCAGGTATCTCTCTGACTGTTTTCTGAGCAAGTTCCTCATCATTCAAACTTAGAACAAACACTAAGTTCTGTCTCACCATGATTTGCATACTCTTTTGAGAAGACTGCTCTACTCATCCCTAGTTAGGTAATGGATGGTGAGATGTGCTTCTAGTTCACAATGCCTGGTACGGGAAAGATTAACTTTCTATACTCTGATCATGTCCACTCTCCTAGTAGTTCCAGAATTCTGTCATTTTGTGCTTAGGAAACACACTGTGATTTGAATGTGTCTCACGGACAAAAACAGTGGTCAGGCCTCAAACATACCTGACATAAGTCTGACATAATACACTAGCTCAGAGAGTGTGATTCAGGAATACACATTAAAACTTTATTTCCACCAATGTCTTGAATTGGACTAAATAGCTCTTTGCTTGTCCCAGTGATGAAGAGGAACACCATGCTATTGCAAGAGGAAATTCTAGAAGCTAAATCCAGGGTTTACATTTGTAAAGAGTGGGCAAAACATTTTCAAAATGCAAATATAAAGCTATATATTTCTAATAATGAATCAGAGCCCAGCATGGTGGTGGCTTTTGCATGACCCTTTTCCTTTCTGAAAGAAGGGATGTTATCAAAGTTCATGGAAGGGCTCCATTGTCTGTGTGCCATGACAGCCATGGGTTGAAAGTTTGTCCCCATTTTGATGTCCCCATTTGTAACAGGACTCCACAGATTATCAAGAAAGAAATTGGGGGTAGGACTGGTGAGATGACTTGACAGGTAAACACATTTGCAGCCAAGCATGGAGACCTGAGTTGGGAACTGTCTGTCTTTCTTAGGGTTTCAGTTGCTATGAAGTTGACCATAGCAACTCTTAAAAAGGAAAACACTTAGCTGGGGCTGGTTTACAGTTTCAGAGGTTTAGTTCATTATCATCATGGTAGGAAGCATGGTGGTGCGCAGGCAGACATGGTGCTGGAGAAGTAGCTGAGAATTCTACATCTTGATCTTCAGGTAATAAGAAGTGAACTGTGTTTCACACTGAGCATAGCTTGAGCAAAGGAGACCCCACAGTGGAACACTTCTTCCAACAAGGCCACACCTATTCCAACAAAGCCATACCTGCTAACAGTACTAATTCCTTTTAAGAGTATTTTCTTTCAAACCACAGCAGGAACCCATATGGAAGGAGGAGAGAATTGATTGTGGAAATTTGTTCTTTGACTTGCATACATGCACGCACAATGCTTGCAATATGTTTCCCAACTCTAGAAAACAACAACAAATGCTTAAAAGTTTGTTTTTTTTTTTTAAAAGAAAGAAATTATTGAGTAATTAAATTCCTGAATTCAGGAGACCTGTTTCAGCTATACTGTTTTTCTTCCTATGTTTAGGAGTCTAATTGTTCAAACAATAATTTCTTAAATAAGAAATAGGCTGGTAAGATAGGTGTTTGGTAAAAGTTTATTTCTTGACACTGATGTCAATGAAAAGAAGAGGAATTAAATGCTATTATTTACAATGTCTTTGGAGACTCATTATAAAAATTGTTTCTACCCAATTTTCTTCACCATACTAACTAATCAGGTATCCCATGGACAAATTGGTTTTCCTTTCTGTATTTTAAAAACTTGAGGATTGCATATTTATTCTTTTTAGATAGGCGTTATCTAGTTCCTGGCTGGCCTAGAACTCTCTCTATATATCAGGTTGGCCTTGAACTCACTCAGTGCTCCTGAGTGCTATTTGCCACCTTACCTGGGACAAAAACTTTTAACTCTCTTTGAAAGAAGTTAGGTAATATGTATTAACAGTCTTCAAATGGTTCTTCCTCAGACGAGGTAAAATTTAATACAGCTATGTTAAAAAAAATAGACAAGGCTGGCAATGTAACTGAGTAATAATGTAAGGCCTTGTGTTCAATCCCTAGTTCTACAAAATTAAAAAATACAAATGCATAAAGTTGTTTTGGTATCTACAGTAAAATATTACTTGTCAACAACAAAATTGTATTTGGATGAATTCAGGAGTTCTCTTTTTTATTAGTTTTTTTTAAAGTTAGCACATAATGTATTACACTATTTCTATCCATTTGTTGATCCCCCCCTCCATCCTCCCCTGCTCCCAACTTTCTTTATCCTCCTAACAGTCCCCATTCTGCACTGATGTCACCATGTCATTCTTCTCTTTTTCTTCTTTCTTTCATGGTTGCCTTTAAGGAACTTGTTGTTGTTGTTGTTTAGCCCGAAGTTTGTCAGATCTAGCTTGACAATGACACAGAAGATGCTCACTCAATACTGATTTAAAAATATTTTTTTAATTAATTCTTTGGGAATTTCACATCATGTACCCCAGTCCCACTCATTTTCAAGTCCTTCCATGTCCATCCTCCACCCCTGTAGCGCCCCCCAAAAGAAAAAATAGAAATAAAACCATAACTTCACTCCTCCATCTTTCCTCCTCTTCATCACATATTCTTTTGTCGTAGTGGCATTGGGAGCTGCTGTGTATCATGCAGTAGATCCTTTTGCCCAAACAGTTTTACTTGTAAATATTTATTGCAATGAGTTGTTGGTCTTTTTCAAGGCTTCTGTCTTTTGCTACACTATCATTTCTGGACCCTCGCTGAGAGTCCTCTCTGGTATCCTGCCCTGAGATCTCCATGGAGATCCTGCAGCAATGACTCTGCAGGACTAGTCCCTTTACCCATTCCAGCAAGGAGTCGTGGATGAGCTAGATGTTGGGTTGGGCAAACTCAAGGCCCTGGGTGGTAGCTGGGTTGGTAAGCCTGGGCCTCCATTAGGACACCTCCCTCCTCCCTGAAGGAGCAGAGCCAGCTCTCCCAGAGTCAGTGAGGGGTGGGGCCAGCTTGTCAGGGCCCTCAGAAATCAACATGGTCCCAGGTGGCAGCCCAGACCACAGACATTCGTATGGCTTTAGGTGGTAGCATGGACTATGGACATCAACACAGATCCTGGCTGTGGTAGGACCACAGACTCAGGCATGGCCCTCACTGGTGGCACAGGCTATTCACATTAGCTGAGCCTGTTCCTCACCACCTGATTTTTAAAATGAATGAACTGAAAAGAAAAAAAAATCACAAAACAGAACAAGAACACCAAAAAACCATACTAGTTGTGATGGATGCTGTGTGTGCCCACAGGGATCTCCTTAAAAGGATGAAGCACCCTTTCCTCAAGGTTGGAAATATTACCAATGAACAGTTTTTAGCTAAGTTCTCCTTGGCAGGTTGTAAAAGATGCAGAAAGGTACTTAGCCCAATGGCAAGTGCAGTACCTTGTACCCAGCGACCATCCAGTACAATGTGTAAAGCTGTGTCTCTTAATGGGCACTCAGAACAACTTAGACACAGCACTTTAGCTCTAGGTCCCTATAGGGTCATCTCAGGCCTTTGATAGAAGGGCATTGCTGATCAACTTCTCCCTCTGCTTCTTTCCATTTCTCTATTCTCCTGAGTGTTAGTGTACCCCCAACACATCCCTGAAATATACTTTACAGGGCCTACAGAGGGAATATATGCTAAATAAAACATTAGGCCCAACAGCCACACACAGGTATGGGTCCACAGGAACACAGGACTGCATTTCCCTGGACCACTAAATGGGCTCTTTCACAAGCCCTTGTAGTCCTAACAGAAGTGTTTTTTATAAAAGCAGGTGGAGAGAGGTCATGGAAGGAGGCACAGGAGAGCCTACAGACTTGTGAATATTTTCATCAGTATGGTGTCCTAGTTAAATGAGTGGACTTTGGAGTCAGGCAGATGAGACTTTGCAAGCCAACACTGCCGTTTGCCAGTGATAGGACCTTTCATTCTTAGTTTGGATTTTATCATCTACAAAATGGGACTCAGAAGAATCTCTGCTTCTTCCAGCTGCTATGAAAGTCAACCATGATAAAAGAGGTACAGTTCCTAGCATGGCATACATTTTTGTTTAATCAAAAGGAGCTTCTGCTATCTTAAAGGCAGTGGAGAGTCCTGGAATCTCTGGGATTCACTGATCTGGACTGGGAACTAACTGTTAGAGGTTCAGTTTCAGTTGGGCCCATGTTGGCAACTGTGGGTATCTCCACGGTAGACACTAGTGGCATGGTCCAGATTCCTTTCAAGGAAAGACTGGAGAGCAGTGTTAATTCTCCCAGGGTTTTCCTCAGTCACAGGGAGCCCACACAGGCCTAAAGACACTCTTGCCTATGACTGATGAAAGGGAGTGGAATGGGGATAAGAGCCAGTTATGTTCAGAGTCCAGGGTGCTAGGAAAGCTGCTCAGGGATAGCCATTTCACACCCACAGTGTTGCTGAGCTCACCCAGGAGAGCTGCATGGTTACTGAGATTTTGTCTGGTTTGCACTGAAGCTGTGCCTCTCCTGCCCTATCTATCTTACACGTGCCTCTTCTCTCCTGTGTGGGGTTGATCTTCACCTCAGATTCTATCTCAGGACCTGATGCGGAGACTCCAGCTTGTGCAGTCTGAAAGCACAATGAAAATGCTGTGACTCCACCCTGCACAGCTCCTACTGCTTTGTTCCTCCTTTTATCTTTCCATCTTACTCCTTTGTATGTCCTTTGTTCTTGCCATATTGGGAACACTGAGTTTTAACGGCCTGTTGTACGTTGCTTGTCCATGAGCTGTCAGGTCCAGGAAGAAGCCTATTTAGACAAGTTGTCAGGTTGAACAAGAGAGGAAAAAAAGTCCCAAATCAATGTGTTTTCATATTCAATCACACGTGTGCTAGTTTATTGGGGGTCATGTTCTAACCTGCTAGTTCGGCATAAAAGTACTCAGACCGTGGGGCTACAGGCTGGGTGATGTAAGCGGTTTTTGTTGGGAGGAAGACAATTACAATTATTTCATGATAATCATTGCCATTTCAACGTGTGCACACATTTGTGGGGAAGATTAAAGGCTCTTTGCAGATGAAGAATTGGCTGAGATAGCCCAGGCCAGAGTCCTGCAACTATTTAGATGATTCAAGTCCTCTACCATTTCCAAAGCCCCTGGAGGCAGGAGGATGGCTAACTTCTTAAAGGGCCCTTATTCCTTATCTTGGGCGGGGGATGGAAGCAAGACAGCAGGCAGCTTACTAGGGTGACTTGTTTAGAAATAACAGCCAAATCCATCAAAAGGCCAAGAGCAAAGGGCGCTGTTCTGAAGGTGTTGAACTTGGCCAAGGAACACCCTTTCTTCCATTTCACAGAAACAAAACAGCAAAGGAACAAAAAAAGACTTCAGAAAACATCTCCTGTTCAGGAAAACTGAAGCACATAAACATGTGTACACTTAGGATTATTTTTTCTTTAGAAATAGGTTGTAATTGTGGTAGTTTTAGAGCTGCACTGTGCCACAAGGATCAAAATATGAACTGAAGAGGGAAAACACAAATTTTGGCATTATCTTTGATATTTGAAAATTCTCTTTGCATCTTTGTCCATTCCCACCATCATGGCTGAAATTGGGACAAGGCCAGAACAGGAGAGGTATATCACTACAAGGCAAAACAGGTAACTGAAGAGCTGTAAAAATGCTTTGCAGTCCTAGAAATGCTTGTTTGAAGGGCTTATTGGATCTGGTTAACATAAGAGAATCTTGGTGGAGTTGTGAAGACGATGTTTCTGTGGTCTGCAGCTGAATCTGGGGCTAGAATTAGAAGCAGACAGTGAAGGGGCTGTGACTTCTGGAGCTCTTCCTGCGTCTCCTACTTTCTCTGCCTTTTATTTTTATTCCCCACACAGTAAGAATCATTAAATGATACTTCTCTAGTGGCTGGAGGCTGAGAGTGGAAGGGTGCAGAGTAGGGGCATTTCTGACAATCACTTTGTTAAGAAAAGCCAGGGTCAGGAATCAGATCAGCTGTCTTTCTCCAAACCTAGAAGGCAGATAAAAGTCTAGGTATTCTAGAACTCCCAGTCAATTGAGAAACACTTGCCCCAGAACACAGCAGTAAAAGGTGAACTGCAGAGACCATTTACAGCATATCTTGTAGCCAGACTCTACTCTGCTGCCATTTCTACAGTATCTTAGAAAGAGATTTTATAATTGAAAACCCAAACATTTGACAAGTGAATGTAGTGATATATTTTTCTTCTTTGTACAGAGACTAATTTTTTTTTTACCAAGAAAAGGAAAATAGATTATCCATGAAAAGATGTTGAAAACTGGGTGTGGTAGTTCATGCCTTTAATTCCAGCACTCAGAAGGCAGAGGCGGGCAGATGTCCATGAGTTTGAGGCCAGTCTGGTCTACAAAGGAAGTCTCAGGCCAGCCAGGGCTACACAGTGAGATCCTCTCTCAAAAAAAGTTTGTACATGAGTAAAACTGGCTTCACAAACAAACTTCTTTATTGTCCAGCCCCATTAGTTACCAAAGTCATTGGCTGGTTTCTCTCAATTGGCTAGAATTTGCAAAAACCAAAAATGTCTAGTTTTTGGTCTCCATTTGGTTCCCCTCAAAATCACAGAAAAATGCTCCCTAACATAATGGCACCGTGGTAGGGAACACAAATCTAAAGGGTACAGCTTGTAAATTGCAGGTCTAAAGAAGGAGCAGAGAAAGTGATTAAGATTGGAAAGCATGGGAGAAAGGACATGTAGTCAGTGCGCATTCGGGAGGCTGAGTCCTGCCATGTACTGTCATTGAGTCCTTACAAAAAACCCTTTCAGGTGGGTTGATAGAAGCGTTGTATTATTGAGTTGTTTAGGTTTCATAGCTAATAACTGGCAGAGATAAAGTCCAAACTCAAGCAGTCTGGTGCAAAGTACACTCTTCACCTTCATCCTGGAAATGTGGCAGCCAGCTAGGGGTGGGTATATGGAGGTGATGGCATTCCTAAGGAAGAGTCAAGGAAAACTTTCCATATGAGATGACATAACACTCATGAAAAGAATTCCCTTGCGTATGACATGATATGTCTCTGTGGAAACCTAATTAGTGTGACGATCAGAAAAAGCTCCCAGCACATGGCTCCATGGAAGAAGGGCAAAAGCTGGCCTAGGATGGCAGTGGTATTGAAAGTGTTTCCATAGTGACTGGGTTTGAATCTTGATGTCAATGGTCAGTCTGCCAAACAGGGTATCAAGGTCAAAGAGGTTTAGGAAACATCCAAGTCCCACAAAGATGATCAGATTTCTCTGCTTCCACATTTTCAAAGGCCTCTCACCTCCTCATGCATGCTGTGAAACTCCAGGAGGAAAAAAATGACCACAGAGTCTCCCTGAACAGAAAGTCTGCAGAGACCTCAGAGAACAAGAATCCTAGGGAACGCGGTCTGTCTGGGGCCCTGGGCATGCTGAGGCCCCTGTCATAGGGTCAGACAATCTCTGCCTTGCTCAGCAGGCAGTGGGTGCTGATCTGCAGTTTCTTATCTATTGGTGCACCTGCTCTTGCCCAATTATTTATGCACTGTTTCTAGACACCTACCTATCTCTTTGGTCCCGAGTTTTCTCCTAAAGTTGGAGATTCCCACTTTAGATCTTCCCGTATCCGTGCCGCCATCCTGTTAACTCTAGCCCGCGTTGTTGTTCAGACTTGAGCTTTGAACATGAGAGATCTGTCCACATTAACCTTCAGGTTGGCCTAGCTTCTGCTGATTTGCCCTGACTACACCTGCCCCACCCCATCTGTGCTATCCCATTCTCCTTTCTACCCTCTTTCCTTTCCTTTCTTTCTGTCCTTACATCATTTAACATTTATTGTGTGCATTCAGCTGGAGCCAGAAAATTATAGGGTTTAATGTTTAAGTCCTGAAGCAACGTGCAAAAGTTAGGGCAAGTGCCTGCACCATAGCTCATAGACTGAAAACACATGTTTACTCTAAGATCGATTATGACATATAAGTAACATCATTCACTTATGGTTTCAAATAATGTGTAGATCCTGTTGTGATTAATAAAACATTGTATGTGTGTACTACTGAAACACACAGGAAATATTTAATTAATACTGAATTATCATTGCCTTTGCCATTACGTAATTTTCCCCATGTGTATGTATGTGTGTGTAGTCCTTCTGTTTTATCTATCCAGAACTGGGGTTACAGGCATTGTGGCACTGTGCCAAGTGGTTTCATAGATATGCTAGAGATCTGAACTGAAGTCATCATGTATGTGCAGCAAGCACCTTACTGACCGAAACACCTCCTGAACCTCTCATTATGTATTTTTAAACTAACACATTATATAAGGACCATTATCTTATTAATGTCTATAATTAATTTTTGTTAGAAAAAGGTTGTTTACACCATCTGAACCACAAGTTTTGATACCCAGTCTTTTTTTTTTTTAATTTCATTCCATTCATTTATTTAGAAACAGCATCTCACTTTGTATATAGCCTTGGCTGGCCTTGAACTCACACAGATCCACAAGCCTCTATTCCCAAATGCTGGGATCAAGGGCATGTGCCACCACAACCACTTCAAACCTCAGGTTTTGAAATGAGTTGGACTTGGGTTCAGATTAAACTTCTGTCAGAAACCAGCTGGGTAACTTTGGCCGTGTTACTTTTTCATTTAATGAGCTTTTAATGGCTTGTTTATTTTTTTGAGATTGTATTATTTCCCCCTTCCCATTCCTCCCTCCAAGTTCTCCCATAAACACCAAGAAGCTCTCTTTAATTCATGGCCATTTATTTCGTTGTTACTACATACATATATGTATATGTTCATACATATATATTCCTAAGTATTACCTGCTAAGTCTGTACAGGGTTACTTGTACGTAAGTTTTCAGGTCTGACCATACACAAAGGACTACAGGCTACTGAGGAATATTGAAAGCAGGAGAAAGAAATATTCTTCTCTAGAGAAGAGTACTCCCATTGGCCATGTTTCTTTTAAAATCTTAATTCTCTTAGCTGAAAATGGGAGCCATTATACCTCATTCACAAATTTCTGTGGCAATTGAACAAAAAAATGAATGTGAATCATATTACAAATCTCATGGTTACTTAATAAACAATTATTAATATTGTTATATATAATAGAGTGGCAGAGCTGATGAGCAGGCTCAGTGTGATCATGAGGACCAGAGTCTGGGTCCCAGCATCAATGTAACAAGTCAGGCATCCTGCAAATATCTATTACTCCAGCTCTGAGAGATTTAATGCCTTCTTCTGGCCTCCCCTGGGGCACAGACATGCACAGGTATGCATCCTTGCACATATGTACATACACTCACACAGACACATACACACATACATAAAATCTTTAAACGGAAGAAGGAAGGAGGAGGGTACCAAGGTGACATCAGTCGTGAATTAGTCAGAGATCATAGGGTTGTGGCTATCAAGCCTACACTGGGGCTGGGAGGCATAGCTCAGCAGTTAACACTGACTGCTCTTCCATGTTGGATTCCCCAGAACCCAGATGATGGCTCTCAACTGTGTGGAACTCCAGTTCCAGGGGACTCAATACCTTCTTCTGGCCTCCTCAGGCACTGCATGCACACTATGGAGTGACATACATGTAGGAAAACAAATACATATGAAACATTTTTACCAAGATCAATATCTGCAGCTATGTATTTTCCAACATATTGCTGGCTCCTCCAAAGTCGAGCATAAAATCCTTAAATAAATAAATGACCAGAGTAGTGCCCTGTGCTGATCAGTGCTACAAGACACTTTACCCCAATCCTCCTTCATGTATTTCCAAATGGATTTTGGGAGAGGACAAGGAGGGGACAAGGTACCTATTATTTAACCATAACCAATCTAATGACAGTAGCAGTGTTTGGAGGTGGCATTTGGAGGTAGCAATGCTTGGACTATGGCAACCAGGCTGATGTTGCAACATGACCTTATGTGTGTTGGTAGCCTGCAACTTCCTTCGCTCATTTCATCCTTTTGCATTATTTATTTATTTATTTATTTGTTTGTTTGTTTATTTATTTATCTGTCTATCCATTTATTTATTTATTTATTCATCCATCCATCCATCCATCCATCCATCCATCCATCCATCTATCTATCTATCTATCTACCTACCTATCTATTTATTTATCTTTATTAAGAATTTTTCTACTCACTCTACATACCACCCACAGATCCCCCTCCCTCCCCCCAGCCCTCCCTCCCTAGCCACCCCACATCCCCACATCCCCACATCCCCCAAATCAAGGTCTCCCATGGGGAGTCAGCAGAGTCTGGCACACTGAGCCTAGGCAAGTCCAAGCCCCTCCCTACTGCACCAAGGCTGCGCAAGGCATCACACCACAGGCACCCGGCTCCCAAAAGCCTGTCCATGCACCAGGGATGGATCATGATCACCCTGCCTAGGTGCCCCCCAAACAGTTCGAGCTAAACAGCCATCTTCCATATCCAAAGGGCCTAGTCCAGTCCCATGGGGGCTCCACAGCCACTAGTCTACAGTTCATGGGCTTCCACTAGTGTGGCTGGTCATCTCTGCATGCCCTCCCATTATGATCTCAACGTCCCCCGACCGCAGAATCCCTCGTCTCTCTCATCAATTGGATGCCCAGAGCTCAGCCTGGGGCCTGGCTATGGATCTCTGAATCTGCCTCCATCAGTCACTGGACAAAGGCTCTGTGATGATGGTTAGGGTATTCACTAGACTGGTCACCAGAGTAGACCAGTCCAGGCAATTTCTAGACCACTGCCAGCAGACCAAGGTGGGGTCATCCTTGTGTATTCCTGAGAGCCTCCCCAGCACCCTACCTCTTCCTATTCCCATGATGTCCTCATCTATCATGGTATCTTCCTCCCTGCCCTCCCACTCTGTCCCTGTTCCAGTTTGACCTTCCCATTTCCCTATGTTCTCATCCCCCACTCCTCACCCTCTGCCCCCCTCCTCCAGTCCACTTATGTAGATCTCATCCACTTCTCCCTTTGCTGGGTCATCCATGTGTCCCTCCTAGGGTCTTTCCCTGTAAGCTAGCTTCTCTGGAGCTGTGGGTTGGAGCTTCTTGCTTTTTTAAAAATCAAGTCTATGAGCTAATCAAAAGCCTACCAATGAATTTATTTTTTGTTTGAGTTTTCTAGAATCAGTTTCTGATGTTTATAGCCAAGATTGAAGCTTGGCATACCCACAGTGGACTTATCTGGTGCAGCTTGTCTTAGCTGTGTAGGTTCTAGATCTAATGGCCAGTACCACACCCTTTCAGCCCAGGTGCACTCACACCATGAAGACTTAGATAATGCCCTAGCCGACTGATATGTGACTCTTCCTGCTGGCGTGGTTGGTTGCACCTTTATGTCTGACTGTTTGGGCTATCAGATGAGGAGTCTAAGGGTTGCCCTTGGGTTTCTTTCATCTTCTGCTTAACTATTTGCATACTTACTTTAATGTATAAAGACAAAAGCAGCTAACCCAGCCATGGGTTGAAGGGTAATACTGGCTTTCGGCTATTCTGCCTTCTCTCACATACTGCAGCTCTGCCCCAGTTTAAACTGTTGTTTGTTGTGGAGGACAAGGCACGGGTGAGTACTGCTTTAAAACAAAAAAAACCAAAAACCCAGGCTCCCTGAAAGTGCTCAACAGATCCCAGATGCGTACAAAGTGCTCTTGTTTTGTTTTCGAATTTCAGATGTTAATTATAAGGAAGAGAATTAGGCATATAAAACAAATTACATTGGCAGCATTTACTTCACTTGTGCACCACGGGGCCCAGGCTCCCCTAATGAGATGTGACTACAGATCATTGTGCTTCCTGCAAACAGCCAATTGCTTCTAATGTGGCAGTGTCTTCCTTGTGTTGCCTGAGAATTAGGCACAGGTGTAGCATTTGACTTTGGAGAGCATCACTGCCTAGGGAAGTGTGGTTAGGTCACTGGCAGGAAGAGAAATGGGGTGGGGGAGAGGGAGTGAGGGAGGGGGAGGTTTCAGCGCTTGCTGATAATTTCTATCTCCTTCTTGTCCTCTGACCACAAGCACTTAATCCAAGAAAAATGCAATGCATCTATATCCTTTCTGTACAAAGGATTTTTTATAGCTGCTGGCGGATGGAGGCAGTGAATGCTGTCTTCTTGTCAGTATTTAATAATATTAATGTCTCCAGCAAAGAACAAACACCCACTCTTCCATGGGTCGAAAACTGTTTGTGGGCTAATTGGAAAGCAATACTTAATGTTGTTCTTAATTAGAATTAATTGCAAGACCCCAGTGAAGAAATAAGTACATATGTGAGATGCTAAGACTTCACACTGTGATGCTAAATTTCCTTAAGCGAGCTGGTCCTCATTCTATGGCACCTTTGAAACCTACAGGGCTCAATGGAAGCACCTCTGGTAACCAATGGAATATCCATACCTAGATATCTCTCTGTGTCCTTGGTGGACATGTAACGACAATATTGACTTAAGCAAGGTAAAACTGGCTAATTGGTAGAAGGCAAAACAGTATTGAAATTGAGGAGCATAGAATAAGGAACTAAGTTCTTAGTCCTACCAGCTATTAACTGTCCAAGGACTCTTAAAATTCAGTTCTTTAACTTGTCAATCAAAAGGTTCTTTAAACCCAAATAGTCTGTCTGGCTCTCTAATTTTCTAGTCCCGGCTTGAAATTTTTAATTGTGGCGAGTTGAAAGGCAAGTTTTTGAAATAATGAATATCTCAGATCTATAATGATCTTTATTGGATCTTTAACTTTGTTTAGAGGTAGTCAGTGTATTAATCTACACAAAACCTGATTTTGTCAAAGAAGTAACAAAAGATCTACTGAGCTAAGTCAAATGTGCAATTATTTTGCAAAACAGCCAGTTAAGAAGTCTTGACTAAATACTAGTTTGGGTGAATCAGGCTATGTTCCTCAAAACAATATGCTTGTTTTCAGGTAGACACAGCCATTGTTTGTCATGAGATTCCAAGGTCCTGTTTTGAGGGCTCTGTAAGGGCCAAGGGGGAAGTTTGTGGTTAAAGAAGCATTTGAAATGTTGAATGACAGCTCTGTAGGTGTCTTCATAATAGGATCTTCAGAGTAATTATCACAACAAGTAGCTCCATAGCTTTCCTGGAACATATATTTTGCAATGTTTGATCTTATTTCATACTGGAACTCTTTTTACTTCTTCTTCTTCTTCTTCTTCTTCTTCTTCTTCTTCTTCTTCTTCTTCTTATTATTATTATTATTATTATTATTATTATTATTATTTTCTATGTATATAGGCTATTTTCCTTGCATGTATGTCTGTGCACCATGTGTGTGACCAGCACACTCAGAGGCCAGAAGAGGGTGTCAGATCATACGTGAATCTATCCCTCTAGCACTTGGAACCCCTCTTAATTAATATATCAACAGAATCTGGTAGTAATATGCTGCTAGTGCTGAATATTTGTGTCCCTCTTAAATTAATATGTTATAACACAACCCCCATGGCAAAGTTACTCAAGGATGGGCATTTTGAGACATGCTTAATTCCTCAGGGTTCTACCCTCATTGAAGGAATTAGTACAGGAGGACATTTATGAGACCTTTACAATCTTTTCAATCACTTGTAGCTCGGGCTGGGATTCTTTAGCCTCCAGCTGCATAAACAGTAAATTCCTATTGCTTATACATTACCCAGTATAAAGTATTTTGTTATAGTGGCTCAAACTGACTTAGATATATGTTATACAATTAGAACTGTTTACTTCACTATTTCAGCTGAAAACCAAAGCCAAAAAAAGTGTAGAAGAAAGGATTAATTAGAAAAATACTGAGTGACGGTGGACTTTGATAAATTTTTGCTAAGATTCAAGTAAGTGTTTGAAACAGCTTACCATTATAAATTATAATAATTAACCTAAATTAAATGACTTCTTAGAAGTGTCAAATACAGCACCAATAATATGTTAAACTTGATTTCTTGAAAGATGAAATGGTATTTTGTTGTTGTTAGGCTAAGCTTTTCATGTGGTATGATTTAGAAAGTGATAGAAAAGATAGACAATGGTGATTGTGATTTTATTTTTTCCTATTTTAATAGCTAGTAAATCAAGCTCTATTAATAAGAACAAGAAATCTTATTTTCTTTGTGCTATGGAAACAACAGCAGGTAAATTTCTAAGTGTCTCGAAAGGGATTGTGGGTATTAAGTTGTTGTTATTACTGATATGAGTTGTGCCTGCGCTAGCAAAAGAAAATCTGTTTTATAAATGACCATTAAATAGTAATTTCTCTAGAGAATAAAGAACCCCTGCAATGTACTTAGTAACACAATAAATAAAGATGTAAGGGTCACAAGTTCCCATAATAAGGATATTTCTTATGTGATGGCTGTATTATTTTTCTCAAAGTCATGAGATATGTATGTCCATCAACAAAGCAGTCACCTTAGGGAGATATCTTAAGATGAGTGAGAGGTTTTATTCCCAGTACAGTTTTGATACTTATTTGTTAGAGATACCACACAAAACTCAATTTATTATTTTCTATTTTGTTTAATAATGTCTTTGTTCTTCTTTCTTTTTTTTCCCAGTTGCTTAGCACCCAATATCAATGATGTTAAAAGATGGCAGGAAGGAGAAAAAGAAGGATTTAAAAAAATCATAGAATAATTTATCAGCAGGAGTCTTCCTTGAATGCCCTGTAATTTTGCTCTCAAGTAGGAATTTTAAACCAGAACAGAGTGAATCTTTGTCTCCCAGGGAAAGGGCGAGTTCCCTTCTTGGGTTGGTCAGAGCCCCTGGCTGCCTCACATCACGACTATTTCTCATCATAACTGTGACTGTTATGCTTCTAGTTGAAAAGACACGGGATTTATGCTGTGCAGCATGCACAAATGGGACACTGGACTGTAAAGTTTGATTGATAGGATGCACAGAAGGCTGTCTGGATGACATGCATGCGAGGCAAAGGCCTGTGTCCCCACTTCCACCCCCACCCGGTCCCTGAAGCAAGCTGCTCCACTACAAATGAGTTTGGTGCAGCTGAGGCCAGCAGCTCCACTTTTCAATTTCATTCAGTTCAGTTGTGTGCACATAGACCAGTAGCATCTCAAGCTGTTTGGGGCTGTCTGTACACTACCCCTTTGCCATTGGCTCCTCTTCCCAGTAGTCTAATGATAACTTGAAAAGGTGGAAATAATACTCTTCTACTTGAGAGAAGATGGCAGAGGTGAGGCCTAACTTGTATTTCATATTGTAATGAAAGGATGCTCACATACCAGCAGGATATTAAAACCATAAATATCACAAAAGATAAGTTCGCAAACATTGTTTCCTAAGAGAAATCTTTCCTTATGCTCTGGATTAGGTGAGGAACCTCTGCTATATAATGACTGAATTCCCTTTTCATGGCATTCACTGTCATTGTCATGAGTGAATCCATTATTTGAGGTATCATTTGCCTCTTGTTAGTCCTTAATTCTATAAAAACAAAGACTCTTCTGTCTTCTCCCAGCATTCAGGGCAATATTCTTTTCTCTTCCCTTTTTTCCCTTTTGTTTCCTTCTAGTTCCTTCTCTTCATGAATAATTTAGACCAGAAGCCACTAGGTGAGGAAAAATGAGGTAAGTATGTGTAGCAGAAGGGGGAGGTATGCGTAGGTCTGGACCTGGAGATGAGAGCACCAGCAAGGCTGAGGGGAAACCTCTCCCTTCAGACAGCTGAAGAGCAAGCCAATTTACCTTGTCTCCCATGGCAGGAAACTCTTGGCCTACTCAGCCTCTTTGGGGTCAGGTGGGGATATTGGAGAGGGCTGCAAACGTAGGAATACAGTTCAAACACATCTGTTAGATTGATCTTTTTCATTGTTTTAGACACAGATCACTAATTAGTTTACTTTGATGGTCAGCAGTGTCTGTGCTAATTGAATTTTCAACTGGCTGTTTGGGAATCATAAAGCATATGCGTATCTATATGTATGTTCACATACACATTATGTAGTAGAGAGATTACTAAATCAAATTCTATTTCAAGCCTCACTTTCCTCATTCATAAAACAAGGTTAATGATAAATTTGTTAGTGAGATTGTGGTGATTGCATAAAATAAGCTGGCTGTGTTTATTCATTATGGACTTCAGGCATAGATACTCTAGTGCGTGCCTATTAGACACAACAGTCTAGCAAGGCTAATGAATTCATTCTCAAAACAGTGTTTTAAAAAAATGCACCAGAATATATAGGGTTAAAAAATGAATGACTTATTGTGAGGTTTAGTTATAAAATATTAGTAAATACATTTGTGATGTAATTATTTATATTTATTGAAATATCTAATAAAATATAATAACAGTTTGAATATACCTGTTGAAATCTTGAGGCAAAGATGAGTACAAATGATATATTGAGCTATTGTGAATAACTCTGATGTGATATGAATGAATCTGACTTTTTTGGTGACAAAGACATAGGTACTACTAATAATGCTATGGACTGTTTTTTCCAGCCATAAACAGAAAATGGTAAGTGTTACTTGGAAGTTAGTATGAACAAAACTACTCATCCTTTCCCATTTAAACTCATAGACCCCCAAAATTCTCGCCTCAAAACTTGGATCCCAGGTTAAGACCCTTATGTTATGGGAAGTTCGGCCTTCCACAAGTCTTCCTACTTTCTCACCTTCTCCCAAAGTAAGAAACAAGAGTCTCCCAAGATAGCCTTGGAACTTCCTGTCCTTCCACTGTCGTTATGTGCTGCTCCCTTGGTCTGGAATTACAGAAGTGGTGTTTATGGCTATTGATGTTACTCTCTGTCATAAATTTGATGTGTTTGGGGACATGAGGTAGAGGAGTCTGTGTGTTCTTTTACATGGAGAGACCTTTGAAATGTCAGTACTGTGTTTCATTGTTTGCACGTGGAGGATATATGTACGTGCCCAGAATCCTTTACAGTTTGTCATTTCTGGCACTGACCATGGGTGGCCTTGCTTCTGAGGAAACTAATGCCACCATAGCCTCTTGTGTTAAAAAACAATCTCCCTAGCCTCCGGCAAGCTATTTGTCCTCTAAACTTTATTTATAAACACCCCACAGCTAAGGCATCTGTTTCTTCATGTTAATTTTTCCTGCTCCAGTCTTCTAGCCCAGAAGGAGAGTTTCAGCCTGCAGGTAGGCCAAAAGAGGGAAGCTGGTAGTAAAAAAGCCAGACTGGCAAAGAGTGACTTGCCATAGGCCCTATTGCACAGACAGATGGGAATTCTGAGGAGGTGCCGTTTTATTCCTGACCTCCCCTGGAGGTTTCAAGGGTAGGAATGGAAGGAAAGCTGGCAAGTCTGAAATGAGCACAGGCATGACTGGGCTTCTGCTTGGGCTACAGATGCGAATGAAGTACAGAAACCCAGACTCTGGGAAGAAAATACAGGACATTTCAATCTGGGCAATAAGGAAGTGGCAAAAGGGAGGATACAATTTCTTCTTGCTTTTGTAATTGAAAAGGATAATTATTATGTGTGTCATTTTGCTTGGAAGGTGGCTTTTCCTCTCAGCTCAGAAGGAATCCTTAAGAAACAATTGGAATGGTGGAACTTTGCAGCTATTGTGGCTGTCCTGGCTGAGCTAGCCGTGGCCTGGGATCTTCACAAACTCCCTGACTACCCTTTGTGGGTGAAGTGTGGAGGAAACTGGGTCACTTGGAGGTAACAATAAAGACAAGAGCCCTGTACTGGCTCATGAGGCAAGCTGGGAACCACCAAGGATCAGACTGAGCATGGGCTCCTGGTCGTATCACATTAACCGTGGAAATTATTCTTTGAGAACAGAGGGAGGAAAAAGATGGTGTGCCAGACTGCCACCATGCCCATCTGAGGAAAGGATTTCCCATCGAAGGCATTGACCAACAGCTAGTAGAACTCTCTGGACCCTGGTTTGAAGAAGACAGAGGATGAGAGCATGGTTAATTAAAACCAGAGCTGGCCCTGTTAAAAATCAAATGAGTAGTTAATGCATCAATTTCCTTGACAGAGTGCTACACATCACTAAAAACTTGGAATCATCAGCATTAAAGCCCCTCTGAGGTTGATATGCTTCACATAGTCTTGTTATTATACTTGACTCTGATTTTTTTTCTGTATAATACAGCCAAGCCCCAAGTCTCACACCATCGGGAATGGTAGTGTGATAAATTTTCCCTTACAGCCAGTTATAGCTATATTTGGTTCAGGCATGGGTTAGGCAGTAGCATGGGCTTTCTGTGGTGGAAGAATGGAAGGACAGACTGTGATCATATCTTTCTTAATGGAAGAAATAGGAGCAGAGACATGATTGTCGCCTTCTGTAGATGTAAGTTCTCTACCTTGCTATCAAAAACAGCAAGTGTATCAAGAAAAGTAAAGAGGAGAAGGAAAGTAACCCACAATTTCAACCCCCCCCAAAGAACTGCTTTTGGTTAACTGGCTAGCTCAGTCGGTAGAGCATGAGAGTCTTAATCTCAGGGTCGTGGGTTCGTGCCCCACGTTGGGCGCCAGATATTGGTGAAATTATTAAGGCCACTCCACGTAGTTAAAAGGGAGGTTTATTTTGTGGGGTAACTTACAAATGAAGGGGTAGGTTGCAGGGTCTGGCAAAGGTATAGCGCAGTCCGGCGGTGTTCTCTGGAGAACTCTGTTCCATCTACCTCCAGCTTCCAGGGTCCCAGAACCAAGAGAGAGACCTCCTCCTGATCCTTGGTCTTCCACTTCCTCCTCCACCCTGCCTTGTGGGCATGACCATTACCGAAGCCTCAATGGGGTTTGGAACTTCCAGGCCAATGCTGGGATGGCTATCCACTACATCTTATCTTGTTTTTTTCTTCTCTATTCCTGGTTTCATTTTCATGGGACAAATTATAGATTGGGCAAGACTTATTTACTAGCTAACTACTTGGTAATAGAGGGGAGCTAATGCAGGCCAAGTCCTGGGTTTCAAGTTGTCCACTGTTCAATGCAGCCCACCATACTGTCAGCTGGCCACTTCCCTATCTTCTCTTATTAGACAGGGAACAATTGTTCCAGAGGCTATGTCCTCTATTTCAGTGTCTCCTTGACATTTCATATGACTCTGTCTGTCTGTCTGTCTGTCTGTCTGTCTATCTCTCTCTTTCTCACCACACGGTGAGTTTCTTTTGAAAATATTTCCTTTTATCATTTTTAGTTATATAGATTTGCATATGTGCACATGACACCTGATGCCTTCAGAAGTCATCTGAGATGGGTGCTGGGAATTGAACTCAGTTCTTCTGGAAGAGCAGTACATATTCTTAACTGTTGTGTTATCTTTCCAGCTCCCCCCCTCCAAAGTGTTTCTTAAGTTGAGACTTCAGTATCACTTTCCCAATGACTATTCCTTTTAAGAAACAACTTAAATTACTGCTTTGGATTATACCCAATTCTAGGTACTTTAACATACATCATTTAACTTAGTCCTATTAATTTTTATGTACCTAGGACTGAGCCAGTCTCTGGAATGCAGAAGGAATATGAGCCCTGGAGTTATACTGGGTTTGGATCACAGCTTCTTCTTCCTCCTCCTCTTCTTCTTCTCCTCCTCCTCCTTCTTTTTTTAAAAAACCTTTTTATTAATTATTTGTGGATTTCATATCATGCATCCCAATCTCACTCATCTCCCTGTCCCTTCACTTCCACCTTCTGTCCCTGCAACCTCCCCACCAAAATAAAATTTACAAGTAAAACAAAAACAAAAACAAAAACAAAAACAAACAAAAAACCCGCCACCCCCCAAAAAAAAATCATCTCAGAGTGGAAGCTGTAGTGTGGCCCAGTGAGTCACACAGTATACTCTTTAGTCCATACTTCATTACTTGTAAGTGTTCATTGCAATGAGTCATTGGTCTGGTCCAAGGCCTCTAGCTTCTACTGTACTATTGATAATGGGCCCTCATCAAGACTCCTCTTGGATATCTTATTGTTGCCTTGTGTCATGGAGATCCTGAAGCTTTGGATCTGCAGGTTTGGTCCCTTCACATGCTCCAGCAGATCATAGATGAGGTGGATATCGGGGTGTGCTAACATGTCCTGGTTCTGTGCCTGGGTGGTAGCTGGTTTGGTCATCCTGCCAGCTTTCCCTCATTGTCACCACCTGGGTGAGCTCTTCAGCACAGCACTGCCCTGGCTAGCTCACCCTATGCAGCAGGCATCAAGGAGCAAGACCAGTTCTTTTGTTCTCACATGCTCAGGTCCAGCTCATCCACACCGCCAGGGCCAGTTCTACTGTGCTGCCCAGGAGAGGTACAGGGCCCACTCTCCCAAATGCTGCAGCTGGTGAGGGGCAGGACCAGATCTTCTGTTCTCATGTTCCTGAGGGCAGCTCTCTCGCCTGTCATAGGTGTCAAGGGATGGGGTGAGGAGGTCATATTTCCATTACCCTTGCCACCCCACATATAAGGGAGAGGGTGAGGACAGCTCTCCTGCTCTCATACCCACAGGCCTTGTTTACTTGCACCCCGCCAACAGGGTCAGTACTACTTAGGTGCAGGGCCTGTTCTCCCAAATGCTGCTGCCAGTTGTGGGAAATGCTAGTTCTCTTACTCTCATGACCTCAGGGCCAGCTCTCCCACCCTCCACAGAGGCAGTGCAGGTCACTCAGATTGGCATGAACCTCACAACAGCATGACCCTTGAACTCTCACATGGCCCCAGGTGTGGGCCCAGATCCCAGGCATCTGCACAGCCTTTGATGGCAACAGAAGTCTTGGACATTAGCACAGACTTTTGCTGCAGCAGGGCCAAGGACCCAAACATGGCCCTGGCTGCAGCTCAGGCCCATATGACACCTTGGCCCTTAGTGGAAGTGCATGTCACTCAGGTCTGTATGGGCCCTTGGGCACCAAGAAGGCCACAGTGTGGCCTTTGGTGACAACACAGGGCACAGACATCAGTACAAACTCATGCTGCAGTAGGACTAAGGGCCTAGATAGACATGGTCTTAGAAAACAGCCTGGGCACAGATGTCATTATGACCCTAGTTGGCATTGCAGGTTGCTCAGATCTACATGGCCCCAGTAGCATCATGGCTCCCTGTTATGGTTTGAAAGAAAATGGCCCCTAAAGGGAGTGGCACCATTAGGAGGTGTGGCCTTGTTGGAGGAACTATGTCACTATAGAGGTGGGCTTTGAGGTTTCATGTCTGCTCAAGATACTACCTAGTCTCTTAGACCACTTCCGTTTGACTGCAAGATGTAGGAATTTCAGCTACTTCTCCAGCACCATGTCTGCCTCTGTGCTACCATGTACCACCATGATGATAATGGACTAAAACTCTGAACTATAAGGGAGCCAGCACAATTAAATGTTTTCCTTTATAAGAGTTGCCACAGTCATGTTGTCTCTTCACAGCAATAGAAACCGTAAGACACTCCCAAATGCCAACATGTCCCTAGGTGGCAGCCTAGACCCCCGGCATCCACTTGGCCTTTGATGGTAACAGGAGCCACGGACATCAACACAGACCCTGGCTATGGTAGGGCCACGGACCTAGACATGGCCCATGGGTCACAGTTGGGGATCAGATGACACCATGGCCCTGGGTGTCAGGGCAGACCACCCAGGTCTATATGGCCCTGGTGGCAGCTTGACTCTTTAACACCTACATGGCCTCAAGTGTCAGCCCTGACTGCAGGCTTCTGCATAGCCCTTGGTGGCAACAGAAGCCATCGATGTCAACTCAGAGTCCAGCTACAGCAGGGCCAATGACCCAGACATAGCCTCTGACAGCAGTCTGGGCCCACTAGCTGTGGCCATGTTGATGTCCAAAGGATGTGCCCCTATAGGGGCCACAACGATCCAGGATTCCTGCACCACTACCTAGAACCATGTATATGGCATATCCCTTGGACATTAACTTGGTCACAGCTAGTGGCCCAGACTCCAGGTGTCCCCAGGGCCCTTGGTTGTAACAGGAGCTATAGACATCAACACAGACACCCATAGCTGCATCAAGGCCATGGACCAAGTCATAGCCCTTGGCTACAGCCCAGGTCCAGACATTACCATGGCTCTGGGTGGCAAGCAGGGCATCTATCTCAGCCCATCCTTCACTGCCCTTGCCTTTTTAAGTCTGCCTCTCTCCCCAGCATCTCAATCATTCTCTCTCTCTCTCTCTCTCTCTCTCTCTCTCTCTCTCTCTCCCATTTGGATCACAGCGTCTATCTAGCTGTGTTAACCTTAGGATGAGGATTGAATCTCTCAAAACCTCAAGGATATTATTTACAAAATGTATATAATACAATCAATAAAGGCTTGTGAACTTTGTAAAATTATGCATATCATCCATTATATACATATTAAATGAATGAATACATGAAAACTGACTAAGGTATAAGAAAGCAACTCAAAAGGCCTGTGTGTGTGTTCTCAAGGGTCAAGCACAAATGGAAGATAGACCATGACTTAACCTTCCGGTTCCAAGGGCTTCACTAACTCTCTTCAGAGCTGGTCTCTGGAGAAGTGCGAATGTGAATCATTCATTGACTTACAGGTGTGAGTTTAAGTTGACAGGCTTCCTCTGAGAAACACACCCAATCAAAGTCAAATTTATTTTTACAGTTATTTTGTGTGTGTGTGTGTGTGTGTGTGTGTGTGTGTGTGTGTGTGTGTGAGCTCGTGCTTGTATGCTTGTGTCACAGAGTGAATGTGAAAGTCAGAGGACAACTTTCAGGGGTCTTTCCAACATATGAGTTCCAGGAATCGAATTCAGGTCATTAGGCTTGGTGGCAAGTGCCTTTACCCACTGAGCCACTCACTGGCCCTGAAGTCAAATGTCTAATTCCTGGTTCAAGTTACAATTTCATTATCATTCCAGAGCACTTGCAGTTTCTTCTGAAGCCCATCTGTGGACCATGTACTATTCATTATGGACCCTTTAAGACTCCATAAATACTGATTGGGAGGTCACAGAAACAGTGGAAATGAGATTTGAAGGTCTGGATATATTTTAGTTGGAAGCAAGTCTTGATATTATTGTAGTGTCTGACATATGAAGTAATAGTTGTCTGAACTCTAGTGGCCCCAGCATGTGGAAAGGCAAAGATGAAGAAGCTTCTAGGGTCTTTACATGGTGAGAGCAGAATACTGTGGGACTCAGTCTAGAAGAAGAAAATTAAGAATAGTTCAGAAAATATTCAAGTTTTCATAAAATATGGTATGCCCCTTGAGTACTGTGTGGGAAAATAGAGGGGATCTGGCTCTCCACAAAACAGAGAACAGATCTGACCTTAGTCAAAGTAAATTTGGGGTAGTTGGGAAGCAGTAAGGATAGAACATCTACCAGGTATCTGGAGATGCAAAGGTCTGAAGGGATACAGGATCTTTCAGTACTAGCATTGGGAATCCACATGGTTAGGGGGAAAGACTAGGGTCAGACCTTTGCTTTGGGAATCTTCAACTTGAATTTAAGACCAAAGGAATCAGGAAAGTAGATAGATTGCTTGAGGGAAACAATGGAGACATTAAATGGTAGAGGGCCTGGTACTGGATATTGAAATGAGCCCACATTTAGGGGCAAGAGGAAGAAATGAGCCATGAAAGGCACTTACAAGAAGTACAGACAGGGTAGAGGTGGTGGTGGGGTGGTGGTGGCATGAAAGAGAAATACTTTTGAATTGCTGTGACCAAAATACTTACCAGAAACAACCTAAGGGAGAAAATGCTTATTTTGGCAGATGTTTACATTATAATTCATAACAGTAGCAAAATTACAGTTATGAAGTAGCAATGAAAATAATTGTATGGTTGAGGGTCACCACAACATAAGGAACTGTATTAAAGGGTCACAGCATTAGGAAGGTTGAGAACCACTGATATAAACTATCACAGAAGAAATTTAGATTATGAGAGCAAGAGTGTTCTAAGTGGAGAAAATTACATTGCAAAGTCCCCGAGATTTGAGCAGGTTGGCAGATTGAACTGGAGCCCAGCAGTCATAGGGAAGTTGTGGAAGAGAAAGTACCGAAGGAAGCCAGGATAGGACCACGCAGCACCTTAAACGTCTAGGTAGACATATGTATTTTGCTCTTTGTGAAATGAAACAACTTGATGAGGCAAGAACTAGAGAAGCAACATGATCGGACCTGCCGTTTAAAGGAAGCAACTGAAAAGAGGACAGAGTAGCAATAATCTCTGGGTTTGGACCAGGGTGGTAGCATGGGAATGACAAAACAGGTGTGGCTAACCTCTGGATGTCTTCTGGTTTTGGGGTGGCTCATACTTGAAGCCACAGTGCCAAACTAGCTCACCTTGGAAAGACGTACAGCTGGACTGGACAAGAGAATTAAAAATAGGGATTAGCCGGGCAGTGGTGGCACATGCCTTTAATCTCAGCACTCGGGAGGCAGGTGGATCTCTGTGAGTTCGAGGCCAGCCTGGGCTACCAAGTGAGTTCCAGGAAAGGAGCAAAGCTACACAGAGAAACCCTGTCTCGAAAAACCAAAAAAAAAAAAAAAAAAAAAAAAAAGGGATAAAGGAGGAGAGTTAAGAGAAGAGACAGGGGAGAACTCTGTCAAATGCTGCTGAGAGGCTGAGACAGATGGGAGGTTTTGGCATCTGGGAGTTGCTAACATGGGAGAGGGTAATTTAAGTGCAGCAAATGTGGCTAGAAGCCTGATTGGAAAGGGATCCAGAAAGGCTAGCAGAAGAGGAGGTAGAGACGGCAGAGACAGATGCATTTCATTTGAACTTAACTACAAAATTCATCAGAGAAATAGAGTTCTGACTGGAGACAGCAATGGCAGCAAGAGAGATTGTTACTGATGAACAACAGTTTTGTGATGTTTCTTTTCCTCTATTCTTAGTTATTTTTCAAGACATGACTCAGGATGGCTTTGAACTTGAAATTTTCCTCCTCCTCCTCCTCCTCCTCCTCCTCCTCCTCCTCCTCCTCCTCCTCCTCCTCCTCCTCCTCCTCCTCCTCCGGAAGGAGGTTGGTTCAGATAGGGTTTCTCTGCACGGCCCTGGCAGTCCTCAAACTCGGATCCACCTGCCTTTGCCTCCCAGGTGCTAGGATTAAAGGCATTTGCAAGTGTTTCCTTTTTTAAAAAAATTTATTATGTATAGTGCTCTTTCTGCATGTATCCCTGCACGCCAGAAGAGGGCACCAGATCTCATTACAGATGGCTGTGAGCCACCATGTGGTTGCTGGGAATTGAACTCAGGACCTTGGGAGGAGCAGCCAGTGCTCTTAACCTCTGAGCCATCTCTCCAGCCCAAAATCTTCCTACTTCTTGCTCTGCTCTGAGTTCTGGGGTGATACCTACGAGCCATAATGCCCAGCCAGTTCAGGATGTTTCTATGTAGATAATACTGGCCTGGAGGGGATACATTGATGACTGCAGGTAGGATATGTATGGGGTGAGAGTTGATGAGACCTGAGGCCCAAGGGGAAGTGGTGGTGTTAGAGACATTGTGAGAAGGTCTTGTACTTGAGAAAGCAGAGTCAAGATTACAGATTCAGGGAAGTAAGAGAGTTGGCAGCAGGTTTGTGTAAAGGAGAAGGGAAGTTCTGAGATGGATGAGGAAACCTGAGTTCATGTCATAGAATAAGAAGGTTAACAAAAACAACCTGCCTTCGTGTTTCTATTTTCAAAGCACTACTAATCATGATAACACATGTATATGACTAAGCTTTCTTTTTGTAGGCACCACAGGGCTTGGCACATGCTAGGGAAGTACTTTACTTTCAAATTACATCTCTAGCTACCCACGAGTTTTCACAAACAATTTTTGAGAAGAACTTGGCAGTTTCTGATGTCATCTTTGAAGATGTTCTCTTCCTAATCAGAACACCACATATTGCTTACCACTGGAAACTCATTCTCTCCCTCAAGGAACAACGAATAGGGCCTTGTTTACATTAGATTCGCTTTAAAATGTAACCTTTCCCCTTGGGTCTCGTGACCCCTTTTGCTTCTTAGATATTGATGGCCTTCTTTTCACTTCTGAAATATTAACATGAGAGGTGACTATGTGTCCAAATATTTCTGCCAGATTCCCTTACACATTAAAGAACCTCAGTGGACTCCTCAGTAGCTATTCTCATCCTGCTTCTCCTTATACAGGGATTGTCAGGCTTGTGTACACTTCAGAACCCCCGGAAGAATGTGAAAATGCAGAGCAGTTGGCCCCATTCCCACAGCATCTGAATGGATGGCTCTGGTATGGAGCCCGAGCAACTGCATTTCTACAAGGTCATACTCATGTTGCAGGCTTAGAGGACATTCTTCGAGAAATGTTATCCTGGTGGAGTTTGGGATTTGTTCATGCCCAGTAGTTTTTGAGTGAGGGCCAGGCAGCTGCAAAACCTCTTGCTGGAGTGGCAGAAGTGATAGGGAGGATGATAGGAGAATGGCTCACTGTTCACTCCAACACTCCCTTTTGCCCACAGTAGCTCCTGAGTGACTCCTGACAAGGGAGGCCCTGGACTGGGTGGACCTTTGGTCTCTCCTGCATAGCATCTCTGATAATTCTTCTGTTTGTCCTTATCTGAAAACAGTCATGACTGCAGAATCCCCAGGCTGCTTTCATGTTTCAAGTCTTGATCTTTTGTGCCCCTGCCCAACCTCCTCTCACCCCAAATTGCCTTCCCTAGCTCAGCTCCCTGATCTCTGGCTTTCCCCTGTGTGCTGCCAGTTGCTCCCAGTGAGCCCATGGTATGGGATAGATGGGCTTTGTAATAACACCCCGCAGGTGACCGTGGGGCAGGGCCTCCCATTTGAGTCTGGTGAACCTTTGATTTCTAAACAGATTAGCAGCACACAGAAGTGAAGCCTACAGGAAAGGGTGGAGGGAAAGACCAGCTCTCCACATGATACATGCCTGTGGTACATCGTGACTGGCAGGTGAAGGGAAAAATCTATTTGCAGCTCCCAGCAAGCTACATGCTTTCTAAAGCGCTTGCTCGACCTAAAAATATCACAAAGCGGGAGAGTAAGAAAACTTTAGCGTGGAGTATTTTCAAACATTTAAAAATAGAAAGGCCTTCCGTAAATGAGAGTCGCCAGTTGCTGTCCTGCTCACCACCTACAGGGCTATCAGGATTCTCAGCAGACAGCAAGTGGCCAGTGTGACAGGAACAGTAACATTATTTCTGGGAACAGAGTCACACCATCAAGTGCTGGACAGCACAGGTTATGTGTGTGTCTGAGTCAACTGTGGAGAGATAAAAGGAACATGTGGCAAGCCACACTGATAGAGATGGACAATAAAGCAGCCTGGGAATTAGTGAGACCCAATCGGTGTGGGGGTCACTTCTGGTCTGATGAACCACTTTGTCAGGCCTGCTTAGTCTTGGCCTCAAATCAGTGATACCACGAAGGCCGCAAAAGGACACTGAGTCTGTGCCTCTTCCTGTTAGGATGCTGTGTCAACCTCCTCACCCCCACAGTCTCATCATTCATCCTAAGCTCTGTTGGGTGAATAGTTTGCTCTTGTTTTATTCTTGCAGCTTTTCTTAGGAAATATACAAATACCTTCCCCATGAATGAACTTCACTGATAATGGTCATAAGAACTTTTTCTTTCAGAGCTGAGGACCGAACCCAGGGCCTTGCACTTGCTAGGCAAGTGCTCTACCACTGAGCTAAATCCCCAACCCTTTCATAAGAACTTTTATCTGTGCAAGCCCTAGAAAGATCTTGGGGGCATGGGAAGTGGGGTCATATCAGCATCATGCAGAGGACAAATGACTTACACTCTCTAAGGAGTGCTATGATTCGGCTCATTGGGTTGTGCTCAGTGGGGAGGGGTTTTGAATGGAAACACAAATCCTCCCAAACTTCCCCAGGGCACTGAAGGCAGAAATGTGGACTGCGGGGCCCCAGAGGCAACCCAATTCACTGTCTAGTTCCTGTACAACAGTTGAAACAGAGAGAAAGTTCCATAAATGTCTATTGATTGGATACATGGGTAATGGACTGGGAAGGCATTCTTGCCAAACTGGGGCATTTACTGACAAGGCAGTTGGGTTGCATTTGGCTGGAGATTTTTCAGTGAGAAGTGAAATAAACTGATTTAGGGTACTCGAAAATCTAGCAGGTTATCAACACAACTGTGCCTGGTCACACATTTCCAACTATCAGGTTATTCACTGCATGGCAGGGGTCAAGGCCAGCTGCTTCCAGAGAGACAATTAGTAAGGTCGCAGTGTCAACAATGTCATGTCCCCAAACACAACTGTAAGCTGACCTCAAAGCATGGCCCTGTTTCCCTGAGCAGCCTGTGAACAGTGTTCTCAGGTCCCTGTGTTTGTAAATGCCCCATTCTCAAAGACAAATTTGGTTGATAAATACTACAGGTTGCAAAATTTGCATGGCATTCTGAAAGTTGCATGAGATTCCACAGCATGGCTATTGCTAATATGTGAAAAGCTCACCATGTTAAATGCATGCCAAACTGCTAAGGATATATGAAGATACTTAGACACACATATAACCTATGCAAAAAATGTCTCTGATGGAATTGACTAGGATATGGGAGACTGAAGGACTTTCTAGTATCTTTTCAAAAGCTTTCTTGATAAAAATTCAGAAAGATGATATCTTCAGTATAGTATGTATTTTTTAATGTATACCTGAGATTAGGAAGTATCTAACTTAAAATATAAGGCTCAGAGGAATTCAGTGACCTTCTCAAGGCTCATCTGTAGTTTGAGGTAGTAAAGTGAGAAACCTGGACTTAGAATGTAACCAAAGATCATAGGTCCTTCCATGGTGCAATATTGTAGGCTCTATTCATGGCTGAGTATTCATGATTTCATGGAAGGGTAGGGATATTAGGTAAAAGAATATTACTGAGTATCTTCTGCATTCCTTGAATGGTATTGTGTATTTCATATACATGAGAATAACTAATTCTTAAAATATTCCTTTAAAATGGTACTAAAAGCAAGGTTTTTCATTTGGGTAAACAAAAGTTCAAAGAAGTAGTGAGACTACTTAAGTATTAAGTGTGTTAATTTGACTTAGAAAAATAAATGCTTGGTTTCTGTCTTAGTTAGGGTTTTTATTGCTGTGAAGAGACACCAGGACCATGGCAGCTCTTATAAAGGAAACATTTATTGGGGCTTGATTACAGCTCCAGAGGTTTAGTCCATTATCGTCATGGCACGTGGCAGGCAGACAGACATGATGCTGGAGAAGGAGCTGAGAATTTTACATCTTGATCCACAGACAGTAGAAGCAACTGTGTGTCACTCTGAGCATAGCTTGAGCAAGAGACCTCAAAGCCCACCCCACAGTGACACACTTCCTCCAACAATGCAACACCTACTCCAAAAAGGCCAAACCTCTTAATTGTGCTATACTGCCTATGGGGACCATTTTCTTTCAAACCACCAGAGTTTCCATTATCACACCCTAGATTGCCAGCCAGCGGACTCAATACATAGACTAGACTCTTCCCTTATCAACTATCAGAGTACAAGTGCACCTAGTTAACAGAAGGTAGAGGCCATGGTGACCTTGGTACATAGTAGAAGGTTATAAACAACTTCATTGGTTATTAGGAAGCTTAACAAAGCTTGAAATGACAGAGTTCTAGTAAGAAATCTCAAATTATAAACTAAGGCATTAATCAGTACTTGTTTCTCCCTAAATCACTACCTCCTTGTACTTCCATCCTTCATACCACCTTTTGCATGAGCATAGCTTTCTCCAATTCCAAAAGGGTCCCTACAATGCTTGGAGAATAGCAGGAGGAATAAATGAAAGTATCATTCCCATGAATCCCAGTATGTAAAACAAGGATCAATATAGATAAAAGCTCTAAGAAGGCCACTTTAAGCCAGCTAGTGTGACACATGCCTGTAATCCCAGCACTTGGATGAATTAAGTAAATTCAAGGTCATGTTTGGCTAATCGATGGCATCAAGGCCAGCCTGAGATACAGGAGATCCTGCTGGGAAGAGGAGAGACAGAGAGGCAGAGAGACAGAGACAGACACTCAAAGCTAAAGAGAAGGACTAACCTCTTAGTAAGTGCATGTGTGAGTCTGTGAGGTGGGTTTCTCCAGAATGAGCCAAATTCTTCTCCTTGGATGTGTGCCTAAATAGAAGTCTGGAACTACTTTGAGATTTACATGGATTTTGCATTATATGATCTCCAAGGGCCTAAAAGGATCAAAGAAGTCTTGACATATAGCACCAAAGGTGAGATGATCAATGGTTGACTAGATTCTTTGCCTTTTCTGACTTGTCATCAAGCAATGCCTTTGTTTAGAATGTGTATCCTATCCATCAAGACTGATGGCAATGGCGATGAGACTTAATCTGTCTTCAGTTGAAAACAGACTTCTAGAACAGCTCTAGTAGATTATTTAGTGCCCAGAAGAGGACTTGGGGTGCAAGATGCTCCAAGTCAAATCAAGTCAATTTAATATTCATGGTCCTACTTGATGCTCAAGACATTGAAAAAAAAAAAAGAATAGTGGAATCCACTAGGAGACAAGACAGTCTGTCTAAGTCATTTCCTAGGTATTGTCTGCTGCTTGCTGAAGCTCACCTGTGAATAGAGCTATGAAAGGGCACACATGTCAAGTGGAAGTTCAGATCATTACCCTTTTAAGGTGTCTTCTAATCAAAGAGTATGGTTTTTAATGAGGAATCTTTTTGCAGCATAAAGTCGTGCCCTCTGCCAACTCCTCTTTTTCAGAGGAGGAAAATCCTTAACACCTTCTGTCAAGTAACACATATATTAAAATGAACACACATCAATCCTACAACTCAGCAATCCACTTTTGGGTATGTTCCCAATAGAAATGGAAGTTTCATACCTTAATAATAGTCCACAACTGTAATCAGCTCATAATGTGCATCAATGGCAGAATCACAAGTAAATAATGGTGTATTCATTCAATGAAGCACCATGCAACAATGAAAATGTAGTGACCACCAATATGGGAAGCAATGCTGATGTAACTCATGGATGGAAGATTGAGTGCAAGAGATTAGACAAAGACAGATACTGCCCAATTCCATTTCTATGAATTCCCCCAAACAGCATACATAATCTAAGTGAAGAAAGCATGAACAATAGTTGTCTTTAGGGGGGAGAGTATTGACTGAGATTGGACATGAAAGACAATTTTGTGACTTCTGGAAATGTTCTGTACCTCAGACTGTTGGTGAATAAGTAGGAAAATTTATACAACTTTGATTTTTTTTCCAAATTTTGCTGATATATAAGACATAACTTACTTTAAAAAGACATCGTGGTTTCTCTCCACTGGAAGCTTGAGTTGTACTCTGTATTCTTTCAGCATTTCACATTGAGAGGAAATGTCCTAGCCTGCTGCTTTGGGGAACTGGTTCTAAAACAACAACAAAATTATTGTACTGATACTAATGTAACCACTAATTATAGAAGATACTCGACACACCATATGATTATGTGAATTTCAAAATATACTGGATTAAATTTTGGCTTCCATATCTGCATTCTGCTTCCAACTCCACCACTTCTTATATGTACATGATGCCTTTGTCTTTGGGGGCCTCAGTGTTCTCATTGATAAAATGGAGAGCTATTCATCAAATCATTGAATGAATGTTTATGGAATGCCTACTGTGTGCAAGGCACTACATTGGGTATGCCTGGGGAACAGACAAACTCCCCTCTTGTTGAACTGAGAGATTTGATTGAGCTAAGGCGTGTGAAATTCCACAATACCAAGGGCTGGAGGAAGGTGAAAATTTATTATTAAGATATGACAATTTCAGTCAATACCACATACAGCACAACAAGGTAATGCTTTACCCCAGAAAATCAGTAATTTTGCTAAAAATATTGTTCCCAGTCTTCTGTGTATATAAATATTTGCATTTAATTGGAAAATTGACTCTGTACTGAGATTTTCAATTTCAAAAGTCCCTTTAGATGGTAATGTATTATGAATTGAGAAAGATTTAACATATCGTGAGTTGTTCAATATTTGGAAATCAAATGTATTCTGTCCTTAGTTACATTTCCTTGTGACAAGAAACTACAAAATGAGTAAACGAGTCACAAATGACATTATTTTTATGGATTTTAAAACATGCAAATAAATAATACAATTGTTTCTGGATATATGGAAGCATTCATGATAAACACAATACAAATATCTGTAACACATCTTTTTCTGTCCTGCCAGCCAGCTCCCATATAATGACATGGAGACTTTTTATTAATTATGAAAGCTCAGCTTGTGGCTTAGGCTTGTTCCTAACTAGTTCTTATAACTTAAATTAGCCCATTATATTAATCTATATTCTATCAAGTGGCATTAACTCTCTTCCATTTTACACCTCCTATTTTCTCTCTGTGTCTCCTGGCTTCTCCTGCATGCCTAGATTACTCCTCCTCTTCCTTTCTCTCCTCAGAAATCCCACCTACACCTTCTACCTAGCTATTGGCCCTTCAACTTTTTATTACACCAATCACAGCAATACACCTTCCCATAGTGTACAAATACCCAACAACAAATATCAAACATGCTTGCTTATAAGCAGTGTCAAATTATAGAAGAGTATGTCTTACATTGGGTATCCCTGTAGTAGTGCCTAAGACCAGAGTTTTAATTTTCATTGTTTATGGACCAGAGTATGAATACCGAGCAAGGGAAGCAAGCATGTGCTATTGACATCACTATTGTAGGCAAAAGAGCTCTCAACTCTATTGGACATTCCAAGAATTACTTATTGTAAGTGCCTTTATATACAAGGTGGACCTGCTGTATCTGCAGTTCCATGGATTCAACCATATTTGAACATAAAATACCATAGAAAAAAAGTGCCAGAACCTTCAAAAACATGAAACTTGAATTGATCATGTGCTAAACACAATGCCAAATCTATGCAAATGAAGTGATGTGTAGGTACATCCTGATGTAAGTCTCCCCCTTTAGAGTTCCTCAGCACTCATTTGAGCATTGTTTGCCTTGTGTCTTCTTCATGTACTACACATTTAGTCACATGATGTTTGTATATCCACGGAACATGGAGATACATTTTTGTGAATATTCTCTACATAATACAGTAGACAACTATTTACTCAGAATTCATATTATGTGAGCTCTTTTAAGTCACGGAGAAATGATTTAAGGTAATGAAACATGATGCTTAATCTTGGTTGTCAACTTGAGAGAATCTTGAATCAACAAAGAGACACACTTCTGGGGAGGTTTGTGAGAGTGCTTCCTGGAAGGAATACTTCAAGGAAAGAGCCACCTCAGAGTGGGGAACATCCTGTTGAGGCCCATATATAAAGAGTTCTGAGGGGAAAATGGGGCTGCCTTTTGCCTGCCCACCTTTGCTCCTAGGTGTGTGCATTTATTCTGTTGCTGTTACTTCCTTTAGCTGACATTGGAACCCAGCTTCTTTGGCCCTCTGATGTAGTCTGAAGACCAGTGACTTTCTAGGACTTCTCCAGACTGCTGAGGAACACAGATGAGTGACCTGGGCAGGTCCTCAATCTCTCCAGTGTGCAGAAAGCTATCATGTAAGTAAATGTAGTAAGTCCCCTTTGTGATGTATATTCATTTTGTCAGTTCCCTTTTTGTAGAACAGGGATTCTCATTCTGTGGGTCATGAGCCCTTTGGGATGGAACAATGCTTTCACAGGGGTCACATATGACCATCAGAAAATACAGATATTTACATTAAGATTCATAGCAGTAGCAAAATTACAGTTAGGAAGTTGCAATGAAAATGATCTTATGGTTGGGGGTCACCAAACATGAAGAACTGTATTTAAGGGCCACAGCATTAGGAAAGTTGAGAATCTTGATTTGGAGGTTGTATGCAATGTTGGAGCCTGCCAACAGTCAGCTGGGTAGCTGGCTGGAGGCGTGCAGATTGAAGAGACAATGAAGAAGACAGAAAAGAGTTGAGAGGTCTGATGGCCAATGTTGGACAGCCCTGAGTTTATTTCACAGCCAGCTTGTATACAGTCTTGAAGGACAGATGCAGAACAATGCACAGCACAGGCATTCAGCCACTATCTATCCTGCCTTGCGTCAAGGAGCAGGTGGTTTCTTTTTCTATCTTGATGTACCTCTGACTGGCATCAGCAGCCGGCGTCTAGCTAGATAGTGTGTTCCTTCCCATGGGCTAATCAGGACTTTCTCACAGCCCTTCAAGGAGACTCTGTGGGCTAATCAGGACTTTCTCACAGCCCTGGAGCAAACAAGCTTGAACTCTATTGACACAGAATAGACTACAGATCCAAACTGGGAAACTGAGTCAGTTGTGGGCTTCCACAATGCAAATAAGTATCCAACCTTATTTACTTTATTTATTCTGTGTCTAGGTATATGTACATATATGTCTGGGTATGCACATGTGTGTATATGTGTGGAGGCTAGAAGTTGATATTGGGCGTCTTCCTCGATGGCTCCCTATCTTACTTTAGGAGACAAGACTTCTCACTGAGTCTGGAGCTTGCTACTGTAGGTAGACTGGATGGCCATTGAATCTGCCTGTTTCCACACCTATCAAGAACTGGGGTTACAGAATGCTCAATTTTTATGTGGGCACTGTGATTCCAATCTCAGGTCCTTAGGCTGATTCAGCAAGCACTTTAACCACTTTAAATTTGTGGATTTGAGTATGTGTATGTGGGAGGTACTCTTACAACCAAAGACTGTATTCTGGCTCTGTCTGAACTGGCTGGAGTTTGTATTGGAGGTTTTAATCTCCTCTTCCAATTCCTTTATACACCTATGAGGGTTAAATGTACTTTCGAGGGTTTTGTGGACATTCTTTTCAGAGACTTCACTTGAGCTCTTCAAGTGTGTCAGTGTGGCTAAAACAGAAAAATCTGAGAGCACGTGACTTGAGAAAATATGCAAAGGACCAGAAGGATCATCTCTGCAGGAAGGTTCACGGTTCTGAGGACAGTGTGTGAAGAAAGGATGTTAAAATGTGATGCATACAAAGCTGCATAGCAGGTGTGGGGCTGCTCCTTAGATTATTCGGGATACTTTTCTGTATTCTCGAACTATTTCAAATGAAAAAAAATTAGGTTGCATCAGCATTAATTTGTTTCAGGGGAGCTCTGATTGAATAATTATGCAGAGCAGTTATGTGTCAAATAGTAATAAAATTTGCCACGAGTTCTTAAATTAAGTTAATGTACCTAAGTATAATTTCGATGGAATTTGACTAACAAAATATTGAGTTTTATCCAAAACGTCATGGTTTAATTTTTATTCTAGTTGAGAGATCTCATTTGATAAACTTTTGATTGTGTCTCCAGTTGTCTTCCCAGAGCACTTTGTAAACGGGGAGGGGGCGTAATTTATCTATTTTCTGGTTGGGAAAACTGTAACTCCAAGGAATTTAGTAATTCATTTGTGATCACTCAACAGTGGAAAGTCAGGAGAACAATACAGCTCAAATTCTCTCTCAATCCTTCCCCAACATTGGTCAGTCCTGCATACCACTGTCCAAATGATAGTCTCCTTCCTGAAAAATTGGACCTGTGACAATGTTCACAAATCACAAATATCGCTTTTATATCTGTGGTCTCCTCTCACAATGATCTAGAATCTAGCCTGGAATACACATGCATGGGAGCGGGTCAGCACAGGGGTGTGGAGTGGGATGGAAGTGTAGGAATTATATATAATCTTTACACTCTGGGGTTTTACATTCCAGTAAAGATGGAAATAAACATAGCAGCCATTTCAGCTCATCTGACTTTCCCAAGCGGGAGGCAATGGGCACAGTGGGTTTTGCCGACAGAGTAGCAACTGAAGCAGCTACCCCACAGCTGTTTACCAGGCAAACATTGTGTGCTGAAACTATGCTGTTCGCTTCTAGACTCTGCCAAGGCTGCCAAGTCCCTTTGAACCCTTTCCTTCGATGTGCTCTGCATTTTTCCCCCTAAGAGACAAAGGGCAATTTGTTTGTAACAGGAGGTATTTTTGAAGAGCAAACAAAGTCAGACCCAACAACCACAATATTCAGTTCAGCCCAACCTTGAAGACCACCCATCCTTTATAGTAGTGCTTTTACACCTCACGGCACTATGTTAATTAAAATATTTCAAGTGGGTGAACTTGCAACTTGGACTCAGAACCATACTTTCTGGAGGGAACTTGATCGGTTGTTGCAATGGTCAATGGGTAAATACAGCAGAATAACAGCTGTGGACCTCTGGGCCTTTGACACTTATGACTGATGGAAAAAGCCATTTGTATCCCTTGATTTACATGTAAAAAGCTCAGTGCAAAATTACAGCTGAAAGGTTTGTTTTTCTTTCTGCCTCTTCTAGCTGAATGACATTTTAATGGAGGCATTCTTATGGCACAAAGGCAAGTGGCTTGGCCTCCTCTATATATTTTCCAGACCCATCACTGAACCCAAGAATGATTAAATATCCCTTCCATCCTGGGGTCCTGAGAACTGCCCCCTAAGTCCCATGCTGCTCTTACACACTTAGCATCCCCAACACATTCTGTTTGGTCTTTGAATTGTCATGGCAAGCAGTGTCAGAATAGGGGAGCTCAAAATTTCAATGGAAAAAACAGGATCACTGCCAGCAATAAATTCTCCTGTGGCTTTGTTGGGAGCCAGTTAGAGAAAACCTTGGATGTTCTGGATCACTTACAATTATTTGTGTTTTTCTTTTACTTTTCATCATAGCTCAAATTCTCTCTCAATCCTTCCCCAACAATGGTCAATCCTGCATACCACTGTCCAAATGATAGTCTCTTTCCTGAAAAACTAGACCTGTGACAATGTTCACAAATCATTTTTCTTCCCTCTTTTTACCTAAAAGTCTCCATAAATGTTGAATTACTCAGTCAACAAAAACTCAAGTCTTGTGAATTATGACTTCAGAGCATTTCTTGAACCCATTCATGGATTTCCAGTCTGTTCTTCTTGTCTCGTTTCAGTTGTGATTCAGAAGTCTGTGATAGCTCCCTATTCCCAGACTCCTGACTTGTTCCTCTCAAACAAGCACATTCTTCTTACTGCAGAGTTATCTTTTCCTGGAGCAAATCTGACCTTGTCACTACCAGTAGCTCACCATTAAGTTCTCATTGTGCCCTTGATCTTCAGGACCTCTTCCCCTAGGACACCTCTAATGTGTCTCCCCAAGTCCTGTGCGGTTTGCTTTATTTGCACGTACTGGGACTCAGATAAAATGCACTCTATGCTGTTTGTTAAATCAACAACTTGGGACCTCAGGGACCGTTCATCCCTTTGTTTATGATTTTACTATTACTTCTACCTATCACCTACAGGCACACACAGAGGCACACACAGACACAGACACAGATATAGATACACATAGACACACAGACACACAAAGACACACACAGAGAGACACAGATACAGACACACACAGACACATAAACACACATACACACACATAGATACACAGACACAGAAACATATAGACACACACATAGAGTCAGACAACAGACAGACAGACTGACACACACACACACACACACACACACACACACACACACACACACACAAACAGACACAAGCCCATACCAACTCTGCTCTTTCTTAGAAGGCTCCAGAGACCCTAGCACCCTTTCCTGGAACCACCACAAACCTAATTACAATGTTCTACAATTGGAACCTGTCATAGGCTGAGTTTCCTAGTAGACCCCAGAGTGAAGATTTCTGGGTAACTGATTGATTAAAAAGTATTTCTAGGGATGAGTAGTGTGGGAGGAAGAAGCATTGTTGAGCCAGAGGGAGGGTGACTTTGGGGCAGTTTCTGGGGCAGCTTTGGAGACAGTGAAGTAAAAATCTTAGAACGATAAAACACAGGGGGCAAGAAGTGTGAGTGTGGAAAACACAATTCAATTCCCTCTCTCTCTCTCTCTCTCTCTCTCTCTCTCTCTCTCTCTTGTGGTGTAAGCAATCTGAAAGCAGACTTCTTACTCAGGGAATACCTGTGGATACTGTCTTTTACTATAGCTGGTATTATGGCTTGGTAACTTCCTGGAGTCCTCTGCTCCACAGGGCCATTGGGCTTGTGGTTGGTAAGGCATGTGTGCAGATGAGAAACATTCAGCACAGAGAAAGTGTTCAAAGATGGTGGATGTTCAATGAATGAATGAATGAATGAATGAATGAATGAATGAATGTGTGATCAACTGCAGAGGTTGCTTAACACCATGCATCTTCTAGCAGTGGCCTTTGAAAAAGGAGTCTTCTACAGCCAGCACCAACACACAGAAATTTTCCTGCATTTGAAGATATATAGTCCTTCTAGAGAGAGAAACTGTCACACATTCCTACTGAGAAAAGAGGATTCCCCCAGCTCCCCAGGAACTGAGGAGTAGGACTTCTTGACACTTCACTTCAACAACATGTTTCACAGAAGTCTGCCCTTCCCAGGTTAAGAGTCTGGAGCCAGCAGGCAGGAAGAACACGAGGCTCTGTGATGCAGAAGCAGTAGGTAGCTCTGGGTGCTTTCATCTGACAGTAGTCAGGGATCATGCTCCGTCAGGCCTAGAAGGTATCGCTGGAGATAAATCCACCGTCCTTGCTGTTCTGCTTGACACTGAGGATGAGAGGAGCTAATTTCATTGCCCAGAGCTTAAATACTGGCTGGCCTAGGTGACAAATGGCAGAGCCAGATTGTCATCCAGACAGGGAAGCTCTTGCCTTTTTTGACCTTTCTTCATTACTTACCACAGTGCATTTTTCACACCTCATCCTCGTTCTCTGAGTACCTGCCCATTCTCTCAACACGTTCTTAACAATGAAATTTCCTAGAAGCCATTCGAGGTGGCTTAGCTGCTCATCCCAATAATAAAGAAGCAGAGGCAGGAGAATGTTTTCCACTGCTTAGAAAGTTCAAGGCCAGCCAGAGTTACATTGAGGCTTAGTCTTAAACAAACAACCCTCCTGGAAGCCTCCAGCTCAAAGGGTTTTGTCAAGTTGACACAACCTGGATAACCACTGCAACCAAGGAGTACAACATTCTTGTTCCCACATGTATTTCTCTTGTGTCCATTTACAGGCAGCCCAATGCTTCCCTCCAGTCCCAGGCACCCACTGATCTGCTTTCTATCATTATAGATTAGTTTTGTTTGCTTTCAAATATGATATGATATAAATGGAATCCTACACTGTACTCTTTCCTGTTGTCTGGTTTCTTTCACTCAGCATAATTATTTTGAGATTCATCCAGGGTTTTGCATGCTTACACAGAGTGTGTTCCTTTTTATTGCTGAATAGTGTTTCAAAGTGTTGATGCATGAAAATGTGTTCATCTGTTCTCTTGTTGGTAGACATTTAGGTTGTTGCTAATCTTTGGATACTGTGAGAAAAGCTTCTATTCACATATTCCATTATAAATAAAGCCTTTTATTAAAGGCCTCCTGCATTCATATATTTTTCATTTCTTTTGTGTACATACTTAGAAGTGGCATGACTAAGTCATATTTAACCTGATGAGCAAGCTACAAACTGGTCTCTAAAGACTTGCCAATCATGTAGGGAATCTATTTGCTATATACTCTTGCCAAAGCTTGATAATGTCAGGTCTTTCTCTCCCTCTTTGGCCTTCTCTTTGCCTCACAATTCAATTCAACTCTGGGCTCATACATGCTAGGTAAGTGTTCTATCACTAAGGCATGTTCTCACTAGGGCCTTTCCATTTTAGTTTTTTAGTTGGCATGCAGAATCACTAGTCCGGGCTTAATTTGCATATTGACAAGGAATAGCAAACATTTTTCCATGTATTGGTTGGTTATTTGTATTGTTCTCTGCAGATGAGTCTACTAAGGCATTTTGCTAATTTTTATTGGTCATGCTTGCATTATTGTTGAAATGTAAGGGGTCTATATTCTGGATACAACTCCTTTGTCAACTATATGCATCATAAATATTTCCTCTTGGTTTGTGGATTTTTTTAAAGCTATCTTTTGATGAGGTGAATTTCCACATTTTGATATAAACTAATTTATCTTTAAAGAATAGTCTATGATTTATATTGTCATTGTCATCCAGGAATATTTTTGGGGAGGACAGACTTACATTATGTATTTCATGCTGGATTTGAACTAGTCAAGGCTGGCCCCAAATGCTCCATCTTTCTTTCTTCTTCCAAGTACTGCAATTTCATGCCACCATGCTTAGCTCTGCTAGGAATCTTTGTTTATTCCAGTGCTGCAAAGCTGCCCCTTTTTCTACTTTTTTAAAAAAACTATTTAAGCCTTTATACTTGGATCTATGACTTTTTTTTTTCTGAGACAGGGTTTCTTTATATAACAGTCCTGGCTGACCTGGAACTTGCTTTGCTTTGTAGATCTGACTGCCCTCAAACTCACAGAGATCTGCTTGCCTCTGCCTCCTGAGTGCTGGGATGAAAGGTGTGCACCATCACACCTGGCTATGTCTATGATGCATTTTTTAAAATGCCCCTGAGTTTTCCAAAGCCCAGGGAAAGCTTCCATGCTGATGGCTGAGATGGGTTGATACCATAGATGGAGGGCTGGAGTAGGGGCATCCTTGCCTTGGGGGTTATCTCCTAGAAGATCTTCTGTGCCTCTGGGACCAACCTCCATCAGAACAAAGCCTAGAGCCCAGGAAATGTGTGACTGTGGTGTGACATTTAAGGAAGTGCTCTCAGAAACCTAGGTTACCAGGTCTAGGGAAATGACTCAGTGGGTAAAAGCACTTGGCATGCAAGCCTGATAACCTAAGTTTGGATCCCAGGAATCCCGATGAAAGGCTGGGCACAGTGGTGTGTGTCTATAATTCAAGTATTCCTATGCTGAGATGGGAGGCAGAGACAAGAGAATCCCCAGAAGCTGGTGGACCAGCATGGAATACACAGCAGCAGAACAACAACTGAGATTTTGCCTTAACAACACAAGAGATTGCCCTCCAACCTTTGTATGAATGCTGTGGTTAGTGGACAACTTTACATACCAATAATCGGACACTTACATCACACATATGCAAACACACAAATAAATACGCAAAAAAGTCTAGGGATCAGTGGCCATGTGATAACTTTGGGCGTTTCTGACACTGTTTACTAGTCTGTAAAATGGAGATAATAAAACTTCCCTCGAGGTCAAGCATGGTGTCACATACCTGTAATACCAGCTCTCTGAGGGCTAGAATAGAAAGATTTCAAGTTTGAGGCCATCCTGGGTTGCATAGTAAGACCTCTCCAAAACATAAACCACAACAAAACAAGTAGAGAATAAAATAAAATAAAAAAAAAACAACCCTCCTCTGCTGGGCTGTGCCTAGAAAGAAGGAGAGAGTTTACAGAAGACACTTGGCAGAGTCATAGCCACAGGAAGCTGCGTCTAAGCAGGGATTTCTCTTCGTATCACTGTTGCTGTGGCAAGATTATGCTGTGCATTGTTGGAATTCCTCGTAGTAGGAAGTCCTGGCCTTCATTTTTACAGGGCTGTGTGGATGCCTCATGTTGGCTCTCTGTAAACACGTGTGAACATTTAGTTTGCAAACAGAGATCATGCTGTTTTTGGTAGGTCACTGCTCTGGTGTGAAGGGACTGGAAGAGCCATGCTGATGCAGCTCGGAGGTGGCCACCACTGGCTGTGTGTCAGAACATCTTTGGTATGCTTGCTCTGAGTGATTTCAAAATGAGTCCATGTGGGAACTTTCTATTTAGTCTCAACTTATGTTACCTTCTATGGCTCACCTTTTCTCTGCCTTAAAATGGTAATACTAAGATCTCCTGGATTTGCTGTGAGGGTCAAATTGGTGACTGCTACCTATTATTGTTTTGTTCTGATTGAAATTGCCCTTTCCTGTCTTTGAGTAGTGTGCACACATTGGGTAGTGCCCAAGTGTTTGGGAAGGCCTTGTCTGCACTTACATTTTTCCTTTGATCTACCTTGGAAGTCCTTCAGCGGTAGATTAGTAACTAACAGGCAGGATTCCTGCTAAACTTTATTTAATGTGCCAGTTTCAATGCCATTTGATGGTTTCTGTCTCAGCTCCCACCCCCACCCCTGAGAGGTAGTTTCTTCAAGATGTTCAGGCAGTTTGAGTGTGTAAAAAGCACTTCTCTAGCACTACACTCCATTGCCGAGGTTCTCCATTGCCGAGGTTCTCCATTCCTGAGGTTCTCCATTCCCTGGTCCATGCCCCAGAGCTGGCCATCTACTCAAACCATCCCTCTCTGGCATCCTCTAAAATGGGGTGTGGAGTTGGTGCATATGAAGAAGTGAGGACAGGAGAAACAGAGGGGCTGCCTGAGGAGGACCCAACAAGCAGTCCCATGAGGAGCTTCCACTAAAATAGCTTGAAAGGGAGTGTACTTTCCAGGTGTGTACTGATTGCAACAAGTAAGTCAGAGTAGGCTTGTGCCCTGATGTGAAGTCACAAGCTGACAAAGGCCTGTGACATAAATTAAAACTTGTGTTTGACTTGTGAGATGTAAGAAGAAGATAATTTATTCTTTTTCTCCATCCTCTTCTCCAACACTATTTCTCAAAAAGCTCTCTTTCCGGGATGAAATCTCAGGCAGGTCCCATAGGCTTTCATTTCCCTTTACTCTCAAGTGTGAGCTGATTTCAGTAAATAAAATGCCCCATCCAGTCTACTTCAAATTTTATTTGATTTCAAGCACCTTGCCAACTTACCCCCATGCAAGTCAGCTTCTGAATGGGGCAGGTACAGGGGACAGAGAAAGTGGCACAGTTGCTGTTCTCTATCAGCTCCTCCTCACTCCTTCTGTTACCTTCCCTGCCCCCTCCAGCCCTGGATCTACCTGACATTTTTAGTCCTTCCATAGCTGACACATAGGAAGAGGGAGACAGCACTATATAGAGTCCCTCACCAGCCTGGTGCAATTGTTACTAAACAAGGAACTTGTCAATACAGAACATTCAAAGCTGACTCTTACTTTGGCACCTTTCAGTGTCTCTCTGGGATTTGCATGACAGGGCATCTCTCACTAGCAAGCCTAGGATGAAAGTGAGACTCCAGGAGCTGTTTCATTTTTTAACAGAATCTAGCAGAGGCTACTATTCCTTTCTCACCCTGGTCACTCCAGCAATGACAATGCTGCTACTTTTCATGGCAGTCACCTCTCATCATTCTGCTTTCAGGGCAACAATAGATTTAGATCTTCATGAGGGAGCCTGGTGGTTTGCCATTATGTTTCTACAACTCCAGGGAGCACAATTCAGGTGATAATTAGTTCTCTAAAAGTCTTTATCACCTAGTTCAAGTAAAGATGGGCTCTGTCTACCATAGTCTTGGAGGCAGTGGTGTGGAAACCAGCACCCACATTTTCCCCCAGGGTACTCTTGAGAAGGGTAAAGTGAGAAATATTTAGATAGAAGGATAGAGGGGAAAGAGACAGATAGGAACACAGGACAGCTCGGGAGGGTCTGGATCAATATCCACTGCCCTTCTGTCTGTTCTAAAGGGCTATTTATAGGAATGTCAAGGGGTGGAGCAAAGACACCCAGCTCAGCTAAGTGTAGACCCTTCCATTCACCTGGTAACTATGTACATGGTCAAGCAGTCCTCTAATGCAGCCCTGCTGGGTAAAGCAAGCTTAGATCTCACTAGGAAACCTTTGTGGGCCTCCATACAGTCGTGTCAGCAATATCCCTCTCTTCAACTTTGAATGAATTGCTAGACTTCTTTGGTGTTGCCTGGGTTTGTGATAGGTACTGTGGTGATATATTATGTCCCCCAATATATTGTGCATTCTAATAAACTTATCTGGGGTCAGAGGACAGAACAGCCACCAGATAGACGCAGAGGCCAGAAAATGGTGGCACACAAGCCTTTAATCCTATCACTTGGGAAGCAGATATTCAACCGGATCTCTGTGAGTTCAAAGTCACACTGGAAATAGCCAGGAATGGTGACTCATGCCTTTAATCCCAGGAAGTGATGGCAGAAAGCAGAAAGGTATGTAAGGCATGAAAACCAGGAACTAGAGCTGGTTAAGCTTTCTGGCTTTTGAGCAGCAGTTCAGCTGAGATTCATTCTGGATGAGGACTCAGAGGCTTCCAGTCTGAGGAAACAGGATCAGCTGAGGAATTGGTGAGGTGAGGTGGCTGTGGCTTGTTCCGCTTCTCTGATCTTCCGGCATTCACCCCAATACCTGGCCCTGGGTTGATTTTATTAATAAGACCTTCTAACAATTCATGCTACAAAGGTACTGTGAGTGTAATATTAATCTGGAGCTATTTTTTCCTGTTGTATAAACTACCTTTACTTAAATACAGCACTCATATAGCAAAGTGGATCAATCATTAAGTGTATACACCTTGATGAACTTTCACAAAGTAAAATTGCCAACTTTGCAGGATTTAGATCCTAGGAGAAGGACCTTTGAATATATCTGGAAAGAATTTCCAGAGGAGTTTAACATAAGTGGGAAGAAACATCCTGAATATGGGCAGCATTATCCCATGGCCTGGCATCCCAGACTGAATTAGAGAGATTAATGCATCACCAGCATTCCTCTCGCCCCCTGTTTTCCCCCTTCTGCTTCCTGACTGCTGATGTCATCTGAGAAGTTCTTTAGTTTCCACCTTCTCTACATTAATGGACTGGACCCCAAACTGTGAGCCAAATAGAACCTTCCTCTTTTAAGTTGTTTCCTATCAGGTCACAGCAACAACAAAATAATTAACAGTTACCATTTGCAAATATAAACCATAACATGTGTCTTCTGGATAAGAAGAAATTGTGGGTGATGGGACAGGTACCATATGGCTTTATACTCTGTTATTTATATGGTATACCTTATACACCAATTACTGTGATGGTTAATCTTTATTTTTGTTGTTTTTTTAATGTAATTTTTTTTTCAAGACAGAGTTTCTCTGTTGTAGCCCTGGCTGTCCTGGAACTCACTCTGTAGATCAGGGTGGCCTTGAACTCACAGAGATCTGCCTGGCTCTGCCTCCCTAGTGCTGGGATTAAAGGCGTGTGACACCACTGCCTGGCTTTCCATGTAATTGTATGTGCCTACTTTGAAAAAGAATTTCAGGGGTCTCATAAATACCCCAAAAACATGATGAGTTGTTGACATTGATTGTGTTACACTCCAGAACATGTCATTAAGAACCTCAGACCCTATTGTTGCAAACACTACTTACACCAAAAAGAAAGAAGGAAGAAAGGAAGGAAGGAAGGAAGGAAGGAAGGAAGGAAGAAAAGAAGGAAAGAAAAGAATACTTACCCGAGTCATAGGACATAGGGAACTCTTAAGCTGATACTGACCTGAAAATTTCATCTCTATGGACTATCTTTCATAGCACTGCAAGATTCTATTCACAATACTCCTCTCTCTTTCTCTCTCTCTCCTCTCCTCTCCTCTCTCTCTCTCTCTCTCTCTCTCTCTCTCTCTCTCTCTCTCTCTCTGTGAGTGTGTGTGTGTTGGAGGGTGTAACCAACAGTTGTTCAGCTGTGGACTCTGCAAGCTACAATAACAACTGAATTGGTAAGACTTCCCCACTGGTGCAATAGTTGAATAAATGTGATAGAAGTAAACAACTGCTTTAAACTAATGCCTGGTACCATCAACTGGGCCCCAGTCCTGTGGTTATCTAGGGGAGAACCTAATACTATTTATTATTCTGCTAAACAGCCATAGTAATGCTTTCTGAGTCCTCATCTTCATCCCCATAGATTAGTGCATCTCACAACCTTCGTTAGAGAACTCCTTTCTGAAGTAGTTAGAGATGAATACAGAGGCCCACACCTGGCCAAGGGGCAGTGAATAAGAGTCTCCGCAATGCTTACCTCTAAATGAGACATCTGTATTACACCTTCCTCAAGACTCAGGAAACACTGAAGAGGCAGAAAGATTCTAAGAGCCAGAGGGCAGTAGATGTCTGCAGTGAAAACAGTACTTTCTGAATATGACCAGGTCATTAAAACACATGAATGCACCATGGCTGTGGCAGTCAATACATGCACAAGACTTGCAAAAGATCAAACCAATCAAAATCTCAGCATGGATGGGGAAGGGGCTTCTGATGTTCCACCCCTAGCTGAGAAGATATTGGGAACTGATGGTTACTAGGGAACTGAGAGTCCATTTTCCTCACATGAAGTTAGATGTAAAAAAACAGTGTGAGGTGGGATGGAAGGAATTGGAGGGGAGGGAACGGGAATGGCCTTGAATTTGATCAAAACATATTCTATGCATGTATAACATTTTCAGACAATAAAAAAACACAAAACAAATTTAATAAAACTTTATGGTGTAAGTAAGCCCATGAAATAAAGAATGCTATTTCTAAAAAGAAAGAACGAAAGCAAACAATTGTAAAGTGTTTGTAACTAAGTCATAAACAATGAGAACTGTTTATTCATAATGAAGTGAATAAAATACATGTATTCTTTTGAAAGAAAAAACAGGAGAGTAATGCAGTTGGCAACCATTACCAATTGCGATATGTTTTTGACTCTGAGTGACCATGTAGAAAATCTAATCTGCTCTGCAGGAGAGAAGATTATATGGGAGAATATCTGAGTACCAACAATCAATATTGAATGTTCAGTTTAATGAGTTAAGCCCCTACTCCCATTGCCATCTAACTATAAGTGCTGAAATTCTCACCTGTTGATCTTCAAGTAGAAATTCATTTTGGTCCTCAGTTCCTACAAGTTATTCAAATAAGGGTAACTTTTGCACTTAGAAAAGAATTACTTATTAATTATTACTTACGATTGATCCACTTTGTTGTGTGAATGCTGTATTTAAGTAAAGGCAGTTTATATAATAGGTGTAAAAGTAGATAATCTTTGTTTTAATAACTTATTATTAATTCCTTCCTGCCTTTCCCCAGGTGTCTTCCTCTCTTCTTAAATATCTCTTGACTTTCAATTGATCTACAGACTCTTGGTGTGGAGACCATTCTGTGTTTCTCTGGCATGGCAAAAAGCCAAATCTGGTTCACTACTGAGATTCATCATGATGAAGGTACCTTAATCATTATAGGCATATTGGACACAAGATATTTTCTGTCTAGGGCAGACAAAGTCATACAGATGGCAGACTTGTATGGAGCTCAATGATGCTCTTTTGCATTTGGTGTGATTATGGGAGAAAGGCAAATAGTGTCTCTGGGTCTGCCCTGGCTCCTTCCAACATTCTCTCCATCTTCTTGAGGCAAATAGCTAGGTGATGGGTAGCCAGAATAATGCCCACCCAGAGTACATACAAGTAGAACAAAAAGAGGCATAGCCAAAGCTGGATAGGAACCAATGACAGATGCATTTTTACTTTTCCCTAGGCGAAGAGTCCTTTGTCCTTTATGCAAACTAAGAAGGGTCTATTTGCTCTTAGGTCTTGACATGAGGTGGCAAAATCTCTAGGCTTGAGTGCCAGTTTTTCTCTTGGCATTAAGCCTTCTACTTGTATAGCTGTGTTTTTCAAAATACTAGAAGACATACAAGTTATTTTCAGGAGACAGAGGAAAAGGGGAAATAAGATCAGCAGTTATTGGGACTCCTCCTAACCACATTGTCAGGCATGAGATGCAGTGTCAGTCTCTATTCATTGGCCTTTTAACTTCATGACTGTACCATTTGGAGATTGATTTTTATTTTAACTACAGAAATTACCATTTATCAATATTTGCAGTCTTAGAAGAAGTGGCTACAATGGGTCATGTTCCTAAAAGGAGCAACTCAGTAATATTTTTGAGGGATTTTGTCTCATATTGTTTTGTTTGGGCATTTCTTTCCTTACTGGTCTTTTGTTTATATATCACAGTTCTCAATTTTGTGTTTTGTGTATGTGTGTTTTTGTTTGGTTTTTATATTCGCCTGTTTGTTTTCTAAAGAGAGAGAAAAAGAAGGCACAGAGCTGGATGAGTGGGAAGGTGGGGAAGATCTGGAGGGTATGGGAGAAGGAAAACTGTGATTAGAATATACTGTATGAAAAAAATGATTTTCAACTTTAAAAAAAGGAGCACCTCAAGTTTCTTTGGCAATTTGTCATTAGTTATAGCTTATAGAAGGAAAATATTTTGTTTATACTCCATTAATGATTTGAAATATTGTGATGGCTCTCAATGCCTTTGTGTTACGTACATTTGTATACTATGGTGTATCTTGTAGTTTAGATATTGAACATCCCTCAAAGCCCTATGGGTCAAAGACTTGATACTGAAAGAAGCACTGTTGAGAAATGGTAGAACATTTAGGAGCTAATGAAAGGTCCTAGGTCATTGGAGTGTGCCCTCAAGGAGATAGGAGGAACCTAGACTCTCCCTCTTCTTTATCTCCTCTTCCCCCTCCTCCTCCTCCCCCTCCTCCTCCTCCTCCTCTTCCTCCTCCTCCTCCTCCTCCTCTACCTTTTTCTTTTTTGATTTTTCAAGACAGGGTTTATCTGTGTAGCTTTGGAGCCTGTCCTGGAACTTGCTCCGTAGATCAGGCTGGCCTCAAACTCACAGAGATCTGCCTGCGTCTTAGGAGGCAGAGTGCTGGGATTAAAGGCGTGCACTACCACTGCCTGGCTTCTTGTTCTTCTTGCCTTTGTTATTCTCCTCCCTTTTCTCCTCCTCCTCCTCCTCCTCCTCCTCTTCCTCCCCCAATTCCTGGACCATAAAATGGAAAATTTACCCCACTATGTACTTCCTAGCATATCTATTGAGTACTATCTCCTGGAGGCCAAAGATGGGTAAACTCATGCACCATTATTCTTTGTAAGGTAATTATTCTGGGCACTTTGTTATAGTTCTGAAAAGCTGACTAATACAACATTTTCATCTATATTCTTAAAATCTCAAGTACTTTCACCTTAATTTTATCTAAAAAAACACATTCTAGAAATGCTAGGAACATTGAAAAAAGGGGAAAGAATAAGATGTTCATTGCTACTGGGATAGTAAGTATTTAAGCTACTGGGATACTTTCTGCATTAAAGCAGCAATGCCTTATTATATTGCATGGTTATTGAGTTGGTTGGAGTTAACTGGGTAGGTTTTAGCTCTACATGGTTTTTGGCTGAAGTCATTCATCTCTACATTTAGTTCAAGTAGAGTCAGGGCTCTCATATTGGACCCTTTGGTTCTTTTCTATGGTCTCTTATGTTATTAGTTTAGACTTCTTATCAGTCCGGTGGTCTGGTCTTAAGATTCTAACAACATGAATGCAGAAGACACCACACTTCTTAGATGTGGGCTCAATCCTTTGGAATTAAACGGTATCAGTTCCAGAGTATATGTCACAAGTTCAGCAGAGATTCAGTGGTCGGGTGAATAGATTTCATTTCTAGGTGAAAACAACAGGATTATAGAATTGCATGTATAGAATGAAAGGGATGGTTGACAGTCATCTTTAGTGACTATTAAACAATACAATATAGAAAATTAAATAACACAGAAATTAAAGAAAATATGAGAATGTACTAGAATAGTCTTCAAATGTTTATTCACTCATGTGTACATATACAAAATGTATAGCAGTATCTGGCAGACAGTTTCTTCAATAATATGTTTTTAATGAATGAATCTGATAGAATTTCTGTGGCAGAGGTTAGTTATTAAGCAAAATGATTCCTCATTCCTCTTTTTCCTAAGTGTGGTCCCACCTAGCCTGCATTGTGCTTAAGAATGGCCTATGAGTTGTAGCTAATAGGAATTGATTGGAAGTTCCATTTTAATATCTGATTCATGGAAATTTCTCATGTGTTATCCTCCCTCTTCTTCTCACCTTCCAGATTCCTGGAACTGAGACAACTTCCACAGTGTCATTTAAAAATAGTCCATCAACAAAATAGAAGTAAGCTGGGTCCTCAAATGACCATTTTCAGACACAACTAATTAGAAACATCCATGTAGTATGGTCATGCTAACAATAGATAACTTTGCTTGCCTAGAAGCAATGAAATACGGGGCAGTTTTGTTACACCTGCCAGAGTTATCTGAATTAAAAGTCTATATTTTTCAGGCTTTCAAGGTTTCAAGTATTATGAAACAGTCCAGAGTACATAGAGAACCAATGTTTAAGGTCTATGTTATATTGTGAAAAGTATTTGTGGAAGCATACTTTGTGAGGCAGACTTCTAAATGTCAATGATTCCCACCCCTCAAATTCAAGTTCCGTGATATGGCACATACAGCAGGCCCATGATTAGGCGACGGAAGAGTAGCCTTGTTAAGAGAGTTCTTGTTGTATTCTGTGAAGCAAACTATCATGTTAGAAATTAAGGACAGCCTCTTACCAAAGCCACACAGGAACTTAGCCCCTCAGTCAGCCTGAAAGGAAGTAGGAACCTACCAAGCACTGTTATAAGCAAATTTGCAAATAAATTTTTCTCTAGTGGAGCCTTGTGATGTGACTACATTCTCTGCCAACCAAAACCTTGATTGCAGGTTGTGAGAGGCCCAAGACAGAGTATCTGACAAAACTGTCCCTAGATTATTCTCCACCCACAGAAACTATCAGATGACACAATTGTTATTTTAGCTTCTAAATTTTGGGATAATAGGTAAAGCCAAAACATTCAATCAAGACACACAACAGTGGCTTTTAATCTGATGTTTACCTGAAGTATATTGACACACGCAATCTTTTAGTTTCAAGTAGATAATCTTAGAAATAAACATACATTGAACTGTTTTCTGGGACCCATGTGGATCTTTAAAACAAAAACTTCTGGAGAGGATAAAGGAAATTTCCTGATCACACATCTCTGTTTACTTAATACATAGTTTGCTTTGATGAAAGCACCGTCTAAATGTGTCTGGTTTGGAGCTGGAAGTTACTGTGCAAAGAAATCTCTGAAGAAAGACACAGGAAGAGGATGTTGTGCACCAGATGACCTAGGCTGGTAAAATCTGGAGTTTTCTCTCTTTACCAATGGAATGGAAAAACTGAAGCTGTTCAGAGAATAGCACATTGAAAAGGTATTGGTGTCTTCATTAGTATCAACAGCTCAGTTTCAGGTGATGAATTAAAGTGTGTGAAAAGAGTGTGAAGCATCCTGTCATGGGAAGGATGGAAGAGAGAAGTAAATATATTTGGAAGGTACAGCCACCATGAGTTCATCGCCCTTCAAGCTAACTATCGACTGGAACTGTGAAGAGGATGGGCTCTCTAGATAAGGTTTGTCCAGTCAGTTGTTCAATTATCCTTATGACCCCAACTCTGAAGTTATATTTCAGTCACCATGTGCTGTCCTCCTTTGAACGAGTGCTTCTTTTCCCTGTAGTTTCTTTTCTTGACTCTGTTGAAAACATTGCATATTCACACACATCACTTGCATGTGTGCAAGGGATTTAAAGCAGAGAAACTTTAAGAACCACAAAAAAGGGTGCATGCTTCATAACAGAAGTGAAAATGGAGGTATTTAAAAGAGAAATTCAAGACAGGATGGTTGTACTTAGTCAACTTCCATTTCTGGTCCTGGAAACAGTTTCCCTGGGAACTCCTGCTTTATCCTCTCAACATTTAAATATCTTCATCTAAACATAGAGATTGAGCCAGCTGATCTCCTAAGGCTTCTGCTGCCCCAAACTTTTATGATGCAATGACTTTGGTGATGGAAATCTGAGACCAGATGGAAAACTCATTTAGATGGTTTCTCTAAAAGGAAAGAGGTAGCTGATTGCAGAAAACAGTCTGTAATTAACTTGACTGATGACAGCAGAGGGCACGTTAAAAGGAGGCTAGCTGGTTTTTACCTCAACTGTGCTTTTAATATAACCTTCATATCACTCTTGTTTGACAAACAGAAAGAAAATTGCCCCTGTTACAACAACTGGACCCATTCTAAGAAAAGGTTACTGGAGTCAGCCTCTTCTAGGCGCTGAGTCACTTGGAAGGCACTGAGGGTCCTGAAAACATCCAGTGCAGCAAGCTCTGAAATACTTAGTGTTCTTCTTTTTTTTAACAGTTTAATATTTTTATTATTTTCTAAAATTAAAATGTAACCACACACACACACACACACACACACACCCTTGCCTTTCCTCCCTCCAGTCTGTACTCGACCCACTGTGCTCCTTCTGGAAATCATAGCCTCTTTTTCTTTAATTGATATTGTTATTTATATGCGTGTATATATGTATGCATGTATATGTGTGTGTGTGTGTGTGTGTGTGTGTATGTAAATATATAAATGCAACCTGTTCAGTCCCTAATGTGTTACTAGTAACAGAACGAAACATAAGCTATCTTTCCAAAGAGATTTTTTTCCAAGTGTTTGTTAGACTTCACTATATCACAATACTGCTTATACTCTTGAAAAAGAAACAACAACAACCGCCCCCCCACCAAAAAAAAAAAAAAACCAGTCAGCAAACAAACAAAAACCATGGTCACGGTATTTCCCCTTGATTTTGGGTTTCAACTCTCTAAACAGCCAAATTCACCTGATATTGAATTAGATAAACATCTTTTTCACTTACGGATATTTAGTTAATCAACAAGTATCAAACTGTCAATGTTTTGTAATTTCCTTTTCTCTCTGTTATTCAACATTCTGCTTACCTTCTACCATTTTTTCTACTGGTACCATCTTGCATCTCATGGTAGATAATCCATTCTGATGTCCAGAATCCACTCAGGACAGCTTCAGTAATGCACTCTCAAAACTGCCCCCACAAATCCCCATAATACCACCTACTGAACAGATTTCCTACAGGTGAGAGATCATCTACTCTCTTTAAGGTCTATTCTCTAGTACTCCCATGCTAATTTAATTGATACTGATTTTAATTAGTCTTGCTTTTGGTTTATTTAGTGAATGTGGTGGTTTGAAAGAAAATGGCCCCCAAAGGGAGAGGCACTATTTGGAGGGGTGTCCTTATTGGAGTAGGTGTGGTCTTGTCCGAGGAAATGTGTCACTGTGGAGGTGGGCTTTGAGGTCTCATATATACTCAAGTTACCATCCAGTGTCTCAGACCACTTCCTGTTGCCTGCAGGATGTAGAAGTCTCAGCTACCTCTCCAGCACCACATCTGCCTGCACACCACTGTGTCCCTACCATGATGATAATGGACTAAACCTCTGAACTGTAGGCCACCCCATTAAAAGTTTTCCTTTATAAGAGTTGCCATGGCCATTGTGTCTCTTCATAGTAATATAGACCCTAAATAAGACATTGCAGAAGGAGCTGTTGCTTACTTGGCTCCTAAGGCTTCTGGCACCTACTTAGGGTAAGGGAGGATTGAAAGGAGAGTGACATAATTTTTAGTGAGTGAAGAGGAGATAGGGAGAACAAGATAAGTGAAGTGTGGAGATAGGGATAAAATGGTAGAAGTAGAATACAAAGGCTCTTGGTAGTTAGGTCTTTATTTATCTTGGACATTCCACAATGCTGAGACAGAGACTGGCGTCAAGGCAATGCAATTTGATTTGAGTTATACTTAAAACAGTTTACCAAAGCCTAAAAGGTCAATGGTCAGCTTCTTTCCAGGGAAACAAATGTCCAGAATCCACTCAGGACAGCTTCAGTAATGCACTCTCAAAACTGCCCCCACAAATCCCCATAATACCACCTACTGAACAGATTTCCTATAGGTGAGAGATCATCCACTCTCTTTAAGGTCTATTCTCCAGTACTCCCATGCTAATTTAATTGATACTGATTTTAATTAGTCTTTTGGTTTATTTAGTGAATGTATGTAGTGAAATATATACTGAGATGAGTATATATTTTTCATTCAACATTTTTGGAGGTTATCTTTACAATTTAAGAATTCAGGAGTGAGGGACGAAATTCAAGATTCAAACCTGTGTTCGTATCTTCAGTTTTCTACTTAGCAGCAGTAAATGGTTGAGCAGCTCTCAACTTCTGTGTCTCAGTTTCTTCATCTGTAAAATGGATAATACAGTGTCTTTCACAAAGGGTTGTTAGAAGAATAGAAGAGTTAATACAGGTGAAGAGCCTAGAATATTTCCTTATCCATGGCAAACACCCTATAAAAGTCAGCTATTAATTTTAGCTGCCTGTCAAAATAGATGACTCAGAGCAAACAAAAGACTTTAAAAACAAAAGGTATTGAGAATCAACACACACACACACACGCACGCACACACGCATGCACACACCCCTACCTATTTAGTGATCCCCACAACTCTATGTATATGATATACATACATATATATGGCTTATACTTTTGTAATTACTCCAAGAGATATGCCCAGCACTTATTCATTTATTTAGTAGATATTTGTAGAAAACAATACTATTGTCCCAATAAAATAGCAAGATTCTGTGTATATACACACAGAGTGTGCAGTTGCTGATGTAAGCACCATCTCACAGCTTAGGAAACATTTTGTGAATGTTAAAAGAAACACAAGGAAAGATCTGGGGAGAAGATGAAGTGAGATTTGCCCAAACTCATATGTTTTACCAGCAAGATTTAGAACACAGCAGGTGACTCCACCAGTTGTTTATGCTCTCTGCTTTCCACCTGGGCAGTGGAAATGATCATAGTAGCTTCATAAAGGGATTGTGAGCATTTGTGAGTCAAACATGAACTCTTGCTGGCTCAAGGATCGTCTTTTGCTTTCCCTAAAATAACCCCGATTTTAAGACACAGGGATAATGACAGAAAGCAGATTTTCTATGGGCTTGAATAGGTGTTATAGTCACATCCTCGTTCTATTAGTGCTCATTTCCTTGTTCTGTAGCTGAAGTGGGACTAGCTAGGGGCGAGAGAGCTGGAATGAGAACTTAAGGCTAAGGATAAGAAAACAGGAACGAGCATTCTGCAAATTATTGATGTGTTGAAGGCCAGATGCTTTAGTCATGTATATGTGGTAGAAACCTAATGGTCATCTGGCACACAAATATTTTTTTTAATCAGCATGCAGTTCCTCCACGTTCTTGTGAAAATATATGTGAGGCTTTGTATACGTAGCATTCTTATTTATCCACAGTTAGATCTAATATTACTCCTAGTTCTGATTCACTGGGAGCAGGCTCAATTCTATGGTAGGAAAGATGGAGGAGGAAAATAAGAACCTTTATAAAGCCTTGGCTATGGCATTCTCCTGAAGAGATTGCATGCAGGGAAGCAAAAGCAACCCTGCCTTTGCAATTTCACACCTGTACTGGGCATATTGTGTAGGAAAGAGGAGCAAGGGCATTGTTTACTTTCCAGTGATACTGATGGTGAAGGCAAACTGTGGCTTCTCCCTGCATTCAATCAACTCTATTGCCATTGCCACTGTCTTTCTAAAATGAGAATCTTATTTCCATTGTTGCTGTGTATGCGAACCTTCAAAGGCTTCCTTTTACTTTTGGAATTAAAATGATTTCATATGGCTTAGCTTGCCTCCCCTTCCAATATCATCTTCTGCTGTGCCCCTTCTCATACCCTGTTATCAACCATCAAGATAACCTCCTTATTAATTCGGACAGTCCTAATTGTGGATCAGATGGTATGTCTTGAAATCAAAACCTCTTCATTTGAATTGATGGTTCTAGGAGCTGTAGAGCTTCAGGCTCCATATTTAGAAAATGGGTGACATGATAGGGAGGTTGCTGTGAAGGTTGGGCATGGTGATGCATACCTGTAATCTACTCAAGAGGTAGAGACAGAAGAACTTCATCTCAACATCAGCCTGGCCTATATTGCAAGACCTTGTCTCAAAATCAAAACCAAAATGCTACCATGGGATGTGACTGAGTCGCTACAAATAGGGCATTTAGAATAAATAGTTACCCAAGTGTAAGAAAAGAATAAATGTCAGTGACATTATTTACAAGTGCCCAGACATGGCATTCTCTCTGAGGACTCTGAGCCTTTGCACCTATAGTTTCCATAACCTGTAATATTCTCTCTCTTCTATGCATAAGACTAACTCACATTCAATGTGTCTTTCAAGTGTCAACTATTCTGACTCTCTCTGTGAACATCCCATTATATGACACATATCACAGCAGATTATCACAACTTTTCAGAACCATACCTGGCTCCTTTATAAGAGTGCCTTTCTTTCTTTAGATTTATTTATTTATTTATTTATTTATTTATTTATTTATTTATTTATTTATTTATTTGGTTAGGGCTTCTGATCAAACCTATAATAAGAAAGCTTTCTACCAATAAACTATATCTGCAGCCAGATTGTGACATTTTTGAGGGCAATGACTATGTTTGTTTCTGTATCTCTAAATGCTACATTTTCTTTTGCTATGGAACAGGCCTCAAAAATTGATTTGTCCACAAAAAAAGTTATATGCAAATGTTCATCACAGTGTTATTGATAAAAGTCTCAAATAATTGTAAACAACCTGAATGTCTGCCAATAGATAAATGGGTAAACCTAATATAGATTATCCACCTAAGGGAATATTACTCATCCATTTACAGGAATGGAGTACTGGTACTTTATTTAATTAAAAAGAAAAACTTGAAGAGGGTTATGGTAACTGAAAGAGTCCAGACACAAATGACAAAATGTGATTAAATTCTGTTCATGCATTATGTGAAATGCCACAAATTAGCAAATTTAGATAATAGGTTTTTGGTTGCTTAGATCCAGGGAAGGAGATGGAGTGAAAAGGGTCTACCCAAAGAGTGTGGTTTTTTTTTTTTTTTTTTACTCTGAGATAGCATCTTGCTATGTATCGCAGGCTGGCTGAGACCTCACTATGTAGTACTTTGTGGCCTCAAACTCAGATGGTGGAGTTGCACAGCTCTCTCACTATGATCCATTTTTTTGTTTTCTTTTTTCTTTTCTTTTTTTTTTTGAGACAGGGTTTCTCTGTATAGCCCTGGCTGTCCTGGAACTCTGTAGAACAAGCTGGACTTGAACTCATAGGGATCCTCCTGCCTCTGCTTCCCAAGTGCTGGGATTAAAGGTGAGTGCCACCACCACCACCCAGCTTTCATTGTGACACATTTGTTGTTTCTTTTTGAAGTGATGAGACTTTTCTAAAATGGATTGTGATGATACTTGAACAACTCCAGAAACATGAAAAAAAACATTGAATTGTACACTTTGAACAAATGCATTAAGTGGTTGGTATGTGAGAATTTACAAAAGTTACTAAAATAAAGGAGAGAAGGAGAGAAACAAGAAAGAGCAGAGAAACGGAGAAAGAGAGAGAGGGGAGATAGGTAGATATAGATAGATGATAGATAGATAGATAGATAGATAGATAGATAGATAGATAGATACAGAGAGAGAAGGAGGAGGTGGAAGAAGAGGAAGAAGGAGGAAGAAAAGGAGGAGGAGGAGAAGAAGAAGAGGAAGAAGAAGAGGAAGAAGAAGAAGAAGAAGAAGAAGAAGAAGAAGAAGAAGAAGAAGAAGAAGAAGAAGAAGAAGAAGAAGAAGAAGAAGAAGAAGATCTAAGCAGCAGTTCTCCTGGAGTAGGCCAGTGACAAACCCCACCCCATTATTACTGCTTTCCTTTGGGAAAGATTTGCTTTCCTGTTGGCTTCCCTGGAACTCTGCTCCCTTTCAGTCTTTCTCTTTCTCCCAAATTTAGATTTTCCTTTTCTCCACTATCTGCAGTCAGCCATGCAGAACTGCTTGCTTGGGGAAACATGAGAGTCCAGAAACATCATTTCATGGGAACACTTCATTGTATAAATAAACAAGTTTTGCAACTTCACACACTGAACTGGTAGCAGAACTGAATTAAACATCCAAACCTTCCTTGCTCTTGCTCTGTGTACTTCCACAGTCTGCCTTTGTCGTTGTCCATGGACTTTCTTCCAAGTTAGAATGATCTTGATCCTTCTAGTAGAATGATATTGAAACAGAGAGAACCAAATGAATATCCCCCAACGGTAGCATTTCACTCATTCTTTCCCAGATACTGATATGAGCCCATTACACTGAGTTTCAAAGTATTTTGACCTGAATGTTTTTCTTTTCTTTTTTGAGACAGGGTCTCACAATATAACTCTGGCTGTTATGGAATTCGCTATGTAGACTAGGCTGGCCTCAAACTCACAGGCCTACCCTTGTCTTCCAAGCATGGATTAAAGGCATGTTCCACCTTGCCCTGTCTGGATTTTCTTAATGTGGGTTACTTTACATTAAAAGTGGAAACACTGGATTGAAACTGGTATGGACAGCTCTATAGTTTGTGCAAGACCTTTAGTTTGGGCCTTATGTCCTCATTGTAGAATTAGGGGCTAATTAGATTACTTCTCTTCTCACCTCTCTCTGTGGTTTCCCAGTTTGGTAATTGTAGGTTGAAATAAAGAAACTATAGGCTGAGATTTGAATATCTTTTCAGGAAAGAGAGTTTCTTGAATGGATTATTGTGACAATTGATTCTGATCAATATGAGCAGTTCTTCAGCAGCAAATGAACACAAGAATAATTTAAGAAAATGTTTTTGTTGAATGTGGGTTGACACAGGGCATGCCCTCTCCCTTGTCATTTTCATTCTCTCCATCTTATGAGGAAGGTAGCCTGTACCAACTGCCCAAATATGAAAAGTGGGGATTATAAATCTAAGTTGTCAGGATCACAGTGAGTTATGGATGTCACAGTGATGTGGCATTGAGTTTGCCTGTCACCTTAATGCTACCTTTTCCTCTGCCCCATTGATTTCTCAGAGCAGTAACACTCCCAATAATGGTTCTGATATGGAAAAGAGCTCTATTTGTGAGAGTGGATCTCTGGCACTTTTATTGCTTCTAAAGATTCAGTAATTCTGATAAAAATCTCCAATAAATCTCGCATATTCTTTGGTCTTAGGTAATTTTTAATTCAAGGGAATCTCTTTGATGCGTTGATTGACCTAATTAGGCTTCAGCGAGTTTTCGGTTTATTTAAATGGGAGTGGGAAGAAACTTAACAGATTTGATCATGAAGGAGTGTCTGGGTCCTTGATGTCACTTGAGGCTATTGGGCTGACTGTAATTGCAGGCCTAATGTGAGAATTCCTAGTAAGAGACAGATATGAAAAGATTCTTTTCTAGGGAAATGTCATAGATTTTACAGTTCTTCTTGAAAGTGACAAAACTATCACAATCCACATGATTTGAGTACTTCTTATAATTTTTTAGCTTAGCTCAGGACCTACTGAGGGGCTCCAGATAACTTTGAAGTTTCTTGAAACAGTATGTTTGATATGATATGATATGATATGATATGATATATATATATCATCTGTGTGTGTGTGAGAGCGAAAGACAGAGAGACAGAGACAGAGACAGAGAGAGACAGAGAGAGAGAGAGAGAGAGAGAGAGAGAGAGAGAGAGAGAGTGAATCTGTGGTTTTTACCTCACTGGAAGCCAGCAAAGGCTAAATTAAACTCCCCTGGTTGGGGTCATGAGGCCTTCCATGTCCTTCCATCTCTTAGAGATCTTCTTCTTGGAGGGTATGTGGCTTCTTTCTCTTCGGGGAAAGGAAAGCTGGGCCAAATCAGCCATGGCCCTCCTAGAACACCTAGAGGAGAAACAATGAGGAATGCAATCACATAGATATGTGGCCTGTACCTACTTTGGTACCTCTGTCTGTGGACAAGTTATGTAACTCATAGTTCACATTTGGCAGAGAAGCCTGGCCCGTCTTTCTGGATGTTCAAATATTGAAATTCTTGCGCCCTGTTGGTACATTGTTCTTTCTCCATCCCTCCCTGGGCTACTTTGACTTCTTCTAGGAATCGTTCTTTGTAAGGCAGGTCAGATTTAAAGTGTAGTTGAAAAGAACATTACTGGGCAAGACAGGTAGATGTCTTCAGAAGGCCGAATCTAATGTAAAACTCTTCTCATTGACACAGATTTCATTATGCCCTGTACAACACACACTGCTAGTGGCTGGCTTTTGTCCCTTTGTCACTCACAATCCTATAACCCAGGGACATACTTCCTGAAGACTTTCTCTTGGACATTGCACACTGGGCAAATTGGACGTATTTGAGACTTAACTCCCCTGGGAGCATCCCTTAGCCAGCATTGGATGGAAATTTACTGTGCGTGCTCTCGTATCCCTCCTCTCCAATAAGAACAATCATTCACATCAGCTCTCAGAGGTCCCTGGCAGAGCTGAGCCCTATTTTCTCAGTGTAGCAACAAATGAGCCCTGTATTGGCTTCTTCCCCTTCCTGTTTCCCTCCCCCACTTCCCACACAAGACACCAGAACTTCTCGAAATCATCTCTGCAATAAGCTACCTGAACCCAAGTCCTTTTCTCAAGACTGGCTTTGGGGGAAATGCAGCCCAAAACACATTTTAAAACAAATATTTACACATATGTTAATATATACATAATATTTTATAAATGTTGGGAAAAGAAAAAATTTCATATACGACCTCCTCCCTAACATCAATAAAAAGGCAAATTGAGAAATGCAAGATTTAATATTCCACAGTGGGCTGTCAGCAATTTCAAAGCCCAAAGATGTCTGATAAAACATGTAATTTATTCAACCTCATTTCCTATGATCCTCCAATATTTGCTTAACTGTATTAATACTGTGGGACTCATCTGCCTTAGTTGGAAACCCTCTCCTTAAACTCTTTTTTTAAAATTAACTAACAAAAAACTTCTAACAAAATCCTCTGCTTCTGAAATGTGTATCATCTTATGTGGCCCTGGAAGGAACTTGATGAATGGCAGATGTCCCATATTCCTTAAAGTATTATGGCAGATTTTTCCTTACCCTGTTATTACCACCCTACCTGCCCCTTAGAAATGCCCCTTATCTTTTCCTAGCATCTATATATTTGATAGGAGAGGTAGATAACATTTTTTTTTATCTATGACTTAAGTTTCTATGGTTATAGGACATGTTTTAAAATTGGCCAGTCTTTAAAAATGAGGATGTTTTAGAAATCCATCTCCATCCAGGCTTTCCTAGTTGATGGAATTGCTATGACTACACTAAAGTCAGTGCTGTGCATATACTTTCCTGAAGGAGCCATCAATTTTAATACAGAGCAACAAGAAAGAGCTGTGGATTGGATGAATGTGGGGATTCTAGTCTTCATTCTGTCTATTATGGAGGTATTTTAGTGTCTATTGCTGTGAAGAGACACCATGACCTCAGCAGCTCTTTTAAAGGAAAACATTTAATTGGGGCTGGCTTACAGTTTCAGAGGTTTAGTCCATTATCAACATGGTGGGAAGCATGGCAGCATGTATGGCTCTGGAGCAGTAGTTGATAGATATATCCAGATCAGAGCAGATCAAAGAGAGGGAGAGAGAGAAACTGGGCCTGACTTGGGCTTTTGAAACCTCAAAGCACACCTGCAGGGACTTACTTTCTCCAGCAAGGCCACACCTCCAAAATCTGTTCAAATAGTGCCACTCCCTGGTGACTAAACATTCAATTATCCGAGGCTATGGGGGGCATTCTTATTCAAACCACCATAGGAGGTATCTACAAAATGGATATACATACATACATACATACATACATACATACATACATACATACATACATATATATACACACACACACACACATACACACACACATACATGGGCCCATCATTACCCTAACACAATCCAAATGGAAGTTTAATTTATAGGACTGGCAATGTCAAGAACTCTAAAACTCTTCTTTGGAGGGTGTGCAATGTATTTAGTGATGGGAGTATGGAAAGAGAATGTTGACAGACCGGAGCAACAATGAAGTTTTCTTCCTGTTTACTGTGTCACATGCACCATGACCTAGCTCAGGCAGTTATTTATACAATGCTGCATAACAAATTTCCCCTAAAATTCACCTGCATAAAATAATCACTTATTTGTTACTTCATTGCATGTGAGTTGGCTAGAAGTTAGCTGATCTAAGCTGGGCTCAACTGGATTTGGTCAGCAGGCTGTAAATCAGATTTGGGTAATCTCCTCTCATTTCTTGTCCTTCTGGGACCTGAAGACTGAAGATAGAAGGTGTGTTCTTTCTGTGGTAATGAGGAGCACCAGACTGCAAGCTCATTTCAGCCTCTGCTTACATTTGTTAAGTCCTTTGATCTGAGTCAATCATGTGGGTAAGCTTGATGTCCAGGGACAGAGGAGTACTCCCCTGTACACTGAGGTCATGGGAAGGCTTTAGATGTAGGTGTATGAAAGCAGGGAGGTGAAAAAATGAGGACTAATGGTTTTATTTACCAAGTTTTATGGTCTAGATCCTGCAATGCCATGTACAGTGGTCTTACCAATGGGCTTTGGCTTTGTGTGTTCAGATATTTGAAGCAACTTACTGGATTGAAAGGCCAAGACTGTGATTTTTCATCTTTGAGCTTCAGGACATAGCAAACTATACACTACTTAGGACCACAGTAGTTCAACCTGAACACACGGCTGCTCAATAAATGGAGCCTTCAAAAGAGAATTGAATTGAATTGAAATAATCCAAAGAAAGCCTTACAAAGTGGGTCTTTTCTCTCTCCATTAGATATTCTTTCCCTTAATACAGTATGCATAAAGTAGCTACAAGTTTTGTATGAATCTTCTTACATTCACAGTAGGATGCAATTTTGAAACATCTATCAACTAATCTTTCTTTTAAACATGAGATATTTGAATGGCAACATAAAAGAGTAATTGTGAATGTTGACTTTCCTAGTTGAATCTCATTGTTCAGTTTGGCCCCCTTTGCTAAGAACTTCATTCCTTAATAGTCAAAAGTCTATAGTTTATCCATTTTTCTTTTTTACAACTCCTTTTCTTCTGTCAAATTTGTTTCTAAACCATGCACCATTATATCTAGCCCAGAAAGCTTTTGTACCTAGTTTAATGATTACACACAATCCATCTGCTCTCATCTGTACTGGATTGCATAATACATATATCCTCAACACTGTGATTGTTATACTTAGTGAAAACTGACTATGTGCCAAGAACTGAGTTCCATCATCTGCATTATCAAATTATGTGATTAGAAGGCTGGGGAAGACAATTTCCAGACCCCTTCAATTCTCCCTTCTTGATTCCCATTGTGACCATGAAAAATGAGCTGACCTTCGTGATTCTCAGTTTCTTCCCTTGTAAGTGAGAGTTCACGATTGCCTCCTCAAACATGCAAAGGAGCTGCATGTGGAGATACATTGGAAATGCATCACCTTACTCAAACCCTTAGGTGTTTTACTCCAGTCTCTTCTACTGCCCCCAGACACCTGTGCTGCCAATCTTTCTATCAGCAGGAACCCTGCTTCTTTGTTTCTGCTTCCTTTTGCTGACAAGGCACATTTGGCCTTCTGTCTTGAGAAATTTCATTTCCCCTGAGCTTTGTATTTGTTTGTTGAACAAACCACATCACTAGCAATGTCATATTCCCAGGCATTCTTGATGTTTCTTGATTAGTTTCGCCTTTGTCCTGGCACTTCACTTTTTCCCAGGCTCTCGCCTCAAAAGAGCTACAGACTATGTCTGAGCATGTCTACACTTGCCAATGACTAAGTGGGATTTGGGGAGCTTCTGACTTTTAAAATGTTGATATTTGTAGAATTGGTTCCATATAGTTGATTATTTTGAAAAATAATATGCTATTTTAAAAAAGGAATTGACCTAACTGCTCAGGCTTTTGGTTTCTATTTGGGGCCTTCATCCTTCTCTTCATCTCTCCCTTTGCAGAGAAATAATGGTGTAACCAAGCAGGCAGAGCTCCTGCTCTCTATTTTACAGTCTCACTCTTGCACATGTGTGTGTGTTTGTGCATGCATGCAAGTGCACGTGTGTGTGGTTTTGTGTGTACTGCTGTGCGTGCAGGTGTGTGCATGTGTCTGAATTGGTGCTGGGCATTTCTACTTAACTTGTCTTGGACTAATAGGAAAATCACAAAGGCAGACATTACATGCAAATGAAGCCTTTACAATGAATGCACATTTCTTGAGCCAAGGTTTCCTAGTAATTTGGAAATTATTTGCAAAGTACTGCAAAAATTAAACTATTGTTTGACCCATGGTTATGTAAGCATAATATTCCCACTCATACTTAGTGCCAGGTGCTAAATAATACAATCTATTATTTGAAATCAACATTGTTAATTAGAATTGTAAGAGTGTTGCTGTTCTGTTCACATTAATCTCTAAATGTTTAAGGGCTTCAAAGAGGCAGGCACACAAGCTATAATATAAGGAATCTGTATCCTTATCTTTGCATAGAATAAGCAATATTTCCACTAAAACTTTTATTTGAACAGATATCCAAAAAAATTTGTTCAGAAAGGCCTATGTACTGCTCAAGTTTGGATGGCATACCAAGTTTAGCCTTTTCTCTGAGCAATCTTCAAAAGAAGGTAAGAAAGAAGGCATATTCTTCCCCATCCTCCCGATACTACCTTGGTGGGTCTGGGGAAATGGCCTGAATATAAACTTCACATATCTTTGAAATCCATGACTCTATGTCCAAAGTTATTTTATTTTTATTTTTTTAATTTTCTTTTAAATTTAATTTAATTTTACATATCAGCCATGGATTCCCCTGTCCTCCCCCCTCCCAACCCCAACCCCACCTTCTCCCCAGCCTTCCCCCCACCATTCCCATCTCCTCCAGGGCAAAGACTCCCCTGGGGATTCAGCTCAACCTGGTAGATTCAGTCCAGGCAGGTCCAGTCCCCTGCTTCCAGGCTGAGCAAAGTGTCCCCGCATAAACCCCAGGTTCCAAACAGCCAGCTCATGCACTAAGGACAGGTCCGGGTCCCACAGCCTGGGTGCCTCCCAAACAGTTCAAGCTATTCAATTGTCTCACTTATCCAGAGGGCCTGATACAGTTGGGGGCTCCACAGCTTTTGGTTCATAGTTCATGCATCTCCATTAGTTTGGCTATTTGTCCCTGTGCTTATTCCAATCTTAGTCTCAACAATTCATGCACTTACAATCCCTCCTCTTTCTCGACAATTGGACTCCTGGAGCTCCACCTGGGGCCTGGCCAAGGATCTCTGCATCCACTTCCATCAGTTATTGGATGAGAGTTCTAGCATGACAGTTAGGGTGTTTGGCTATCCGATCTCCAGACTAGGTCATTTCGGGCTTTCTCTCGACCATTGCCAGTAGTCTATAGTGGAGGTATCTTTCTTTGTAGATTTCTGGGGACCTCTCTAGCACTTTGCTTCTTCCTATTCCCATGGGGTCTTCATTTATCATGGTCTGTTATTCCTTGTTCTCCCTCTCTGTTCTTTGTTCTCCCTCTCTGTTCTTGATCCAGCTGGGATCTCCTGCTCCCCTAAGCTCTCTTTCCCTTGAAACTTGCCCTTCATTACCCCTGCTCACGTCCAGGTTGTTCATGTAGATCTCATCCATTTCTCTGTCATTAGGTGATCCCTGTGTCTTTCTTAGGGTCCTGTTTTCTAGGTAGCCTCCCTGGAGTTGTGAGTAGCAGTCTAGTCATCTTTGTCTTACATCTAGTATCCTCCTATGAGTGAGTACATACCATGTTTGTCTTTCTGAGTCTGGGTTACCTCATTCAGGATGATTTTTTCTAGATCCATCCATTTGCCTGCAAACCTCATGATGTCATTGTTTTTCTCTGTTGAGTAGTACTCCATTGTGTATATGTACCACATTTTATTTATCCACTCTTCAGTTGAAGGGCATCTAGGTTGTTTCCAGGTTCTGGCTCTTACAAATAATGCTGATATGAACATAGCTGAGCAAATGCCTTTGTGGTATGATTGAGCATTCCTTGGGTATATGCCCAAAAGTGGTATAGCTGGGTCTTGGGGAAGATGGAGTCCCAATTTTCTAAGGAAGCACCATATTGATTTCCAAAGTGGCTGTACAAGCTTGCATTCCCACCAGCAGTGGAGGAGAGTTCCCATTGCTCCACATCCTCTCTTCAGTGTTTTTGATCTTAGCCATTCTGACAGGTATAAGGTGATATCTCAGAGTCATTTTGATTTGCATTTTCTGGATAATTAGGGATGTTGAGCAATCCCTTAAATGTCTTTCAGCCACTTGAGCTTCCTCTATTGAGAATTCTCTGTTTAGTTCTATAGCCCATTTCTTAATTGGACTGTTGGGCATTTTGATGTCTAATTTCTTGAGTTCTTTATATATTCTGGATATCAGCCCTCTGTTGGGGTTGGTGAAGACATTTTTCCATTATGTAGGCTGTTGTTTTGTCTTGTTGACCATGTCCTTTGCTCTACAAAAGCTTCTCAGTTTCAACAGGTCCCATTGATTGATTGTTTCTCTCAGTGTCTGTGCTACTGGTGTTATATTTAGGAAGTGCTCTCCTGTGCCAATGCGTTCAAGAGTACTTCCTACTTTCTCTTCTATCAGGTTCAGAGACACATCACCCTTTACAATAGCCACAAATGATATAAAATACCTTGGAGTAACTCTAACTAAGCAAGTGAAGGACCTATATGACAAGAACTTTAAGTCCTTGAAAAAAGAAATTAAAGAAGATGTCAGAAAATGGAAAGATCTCCCATGCTCATGGATAGGCAGGATTAACAAAGTAAAAATGGCGATCTTACCAAAAGCAATCTACAGATTCAATGCAATCCCCATCAAAATCCCAACACAATTCTTCACAGACCTGGAAAGAATAATACTCAACTTCATATGGAAAAACAAAAAACCCAGGATAGCCAAAAGAATCCTGTACAATAAAATAACCTCTGGAGGCATCATGATCCCCGACCTCAAGATCTACTATAGAGCTACAGTAATAAAAACAGCTTGGTACTGGCATAAAAACCAACATGTGGACCAATGGAATTGAATTGAAGACCCTGACATTAACCTGCACACCTATGAAAATATAATTTTTGACAAAGAAGCCAAAACTGTACAATGGAAAAAAGAAAGCATCTTCAACAAATGGTGCTGGCATAACTGGATGTCAACGTGTAGAAGGCTACAAATAGATCCATATCTGTCATGGTGCACAAAACTTAAGTCCAAGTGGATCAAAGACTTCAACATAAATCAAAAGTTATTTTTAAAGAGGAAAATAAACATGATTCTTTTTATTTTTAAATATTATTTCATTCTTTATTTTATGTGTGTGCTTTCCGGAATGTATGTTTGTGTATCACCCAAATTCCTCATGCCTGCAGAGACCAGAAGAGGAATCAGATAGATCCTCAACAGATGGTTATGAGCCACCATGTGGGTGCTGGGAATTGAATCCCTCCAACACAGGGCCCTCTGAAGAGCAGCTAGTACTTTTAAACACTGAGCCATCTTTCCAATCTCTCAAAAGTTATTTTTGAAGAGTTTTTCCTATGCAACAGAATCATATTTTGTTCTCATATCTATATCTACAGGTAGATGAGATATGCCATATCTCTATATGAAAAAGTAGAAGATAGCCACATACACAGGCACATGGAGAGAGGAAGAGAGAGAGAGAGAGAGAGAGAGAGAGAGAGAGAGAGAGAGAAGCAAACCAGTTCTTCCTTGGTTTTGACTGGCTCCAAGCAGACACAATGAGACAGTATCTGCATTCCTGTGCTCGTGAAGTGTGCACATTCCAGTTCTTTTCTGATGCTATAGAAGGAGGCACTGGGAAGGAATGATGCTGTACTTGTGTGTGCACTTTGTACAACAGGAAAAGGCTCAATTGAGTGGTCTGTTCATTATGCCCTAGCAAGGCAGTTTTCAGGTATATGTAACGAAGCTTCAAAGAACATCCAACAGTGCAAGACAATTGTTGCCTGTCACATTTGCCAGCTTGTTAATGTACTATTATTAAGGCTTGCCACCCCACCCCTTTTCATTGTGTTCCCCCTCACTTCTGTTTCCAATGTACTACCCACGTGTAAGCCTTTGTCTCAGCCTCTTGGTCCAAAGGAGCAAAACAATTGCTGAAAAGCAGGTGAGTCAAGTTATTCTGGTGCTCACTGCAGAAAAAAATTTAAGTACAAAATGTCCATCTTACATTTTGTTTCTTTTACTATTATGTCATTACCTTTAACCATATAATATTTTATTGTTTATAATTACCTATTGGTACAAAGAGTACACAAGCAGATCATCATCATCATCGTTTTGTTTTAGAGGCAGTATTCTACTATGTAGCTGAAGCTTTTACATCTAATAGAAATCAATATGAGGGTAAAATGGTAAAAAGAAATCTGAGAACTAGTTTGACTATTTTTTATGAAATTAAACCTACTTTTACCACAAGACTCTACAATTCCTCTTCTTGATACTTGCCCAAGAAAAAATGGAACTGAATCCATGCAAAGACTTACACAAGAATGTTCTCAAGTCTTTAACAATAGTCCATACTTGAAAGAAGATAAATTCTCATCACAGGAAATGGTTCAAAAGCCTACTCTGCTCCTACAGTGGAATGATGCCTAGTGAGATTACAAAGGGAAGATCTGATGCGCCAAACAAAGTGGGTGCATCTGAAAAGCAAATGGCAGAGGAAGCCAGACATACTGTATGAGTCCATTGCAGTGAACATCTGAAAATGATAAATCTATTTTTTAGTGACACAGACAGCTCAGTGTCTGTTTGGGGCCAGCATGAGAATTTGCTTTGAGAAGCAGAGGTAAACTTTGAAGGATGATGTAAATGATCTGTATCTTGATTGTGGTGGTCTTTTCACAGTTGGATACATCTGCTAAAACCCAGGTGCACTTAAATGATTTATTTACATTTATTTAGTTATGGGCAGAGCAGGTAGCTGACAGACCATGCTGTCAAGTGTCTTTACCCACTGAGCCATCTTGTCCGCAAATGTTTTGTTTTGTATTTTTAAAAAAGTTGGAGTTATAATGTGGAGAACAGTTTCTAATTTAAAAGGAGTAGCTTTTCAAGTATGGTCACTAGGATCAGTGCTTTTACAAGATGTGACTTTTGCCCCTGGTGACATGATAGTGGCTTCCCTTGTATTAGAAACTTAAACCTGCCTGCCTTTTCTTAAGTGATAAAACCGGTGGTCAGTGTCAGCCTGGCTTCGAACCTACCTCCTGGATTTCTCAGTGTTGTCTGTAAATAGCTTCCCTGCTTTCACAACTAACAGAAAAACAGGCCTGCAGCTGATTATTGCCTTTGACTCGGGTTGAAATGTCCTTCAATTTAGTCAGAGCTGCCACACAGAGGGTGCTTGTGTGTATCTACATTTTAATCCTAGACTTCTCGTGAGATTAATGCGAATTAATTTTAATCAATTTCTTCAAGGTATCACTCTATACTTGCCATAGTTGGCAGGAATCCTCAATCCCAGGTACCTCATTCTAGTGGCCTTTGCTGCTGTATCTACTTGTGAGCACACTAATCATAGAAGCAATGTCCCTCGGTGTGGGAAAGTATCGGCCATCGTCTTCTGGAGGAGTGCTGACGGCTGAGCAGGCTGCCTCATTAGAATTCCTGGAGTGAACTGATTCCCCTGTTAACTGATGAGGGAATTTGTGCACCAAGCGGGTGGGCAAGAGGTCTGTCTATTCTCTCACAAGTCTGCTTCCTTCCTGCTTTGCTGTCAGGAGGCAGAGAAGGCAGGTATGCAGTCCACAATGGCCTGTACCAGAAGACATCAGGACCCGCCCCACCACTCCCTCACCAATATGGCCTTATTTCAACATATTGCACACACCTCATATTCCTTTTTAAAAAATGATGACGAGGTTTTATCCCCCCTCAGAATACAAAGCCTCATGTCAAATTGGCATTCCTTTCTTTTCAGAGGCCCTTATCCACAGGACTTTTGACCCTTCTATAAAAGGGGTAAAGGAAAGAGAGAATGTTCCTTTAAGTTACATTGAAGCGTTACCATTCTGCCTGTGATCACACCACAGGAAAATCCTCTCTGCAGTAATTTGCCTGATACAGTGCAAAGCAAGATCTGCACTTCTCCAGTTCTGTGCATTACTGTTCAGAACTGCAGGGAATCTTCAAGACCATCAAGTTAAGCCCTTTTGTTTTATGGAGGCAGAAGGCAAAAGGAGTATTAATTTTCCCCTAGTTGTGAAACAGAGACATCAGATGAATTCTAAAGACCACTTTCCTAATAGGGGACATTGACCCTTGCCAAAACCATGCCATATTGATTCTATGTTTTAGACTCTGAATGTTCCTCTTTTACCTTTTTTTTTTTTTTTTGGCAAAATTTGAATCAAAGTGGTTTATGAATAATGGCATGATTACTTGTGCATGGAAATACGTTCAGGGTGATTTACCAACCTCAAAGGAGACGGAGCCCTTGTCTCAGAAGCCCTGAAGGGCTTTGCCTTGTATTTGAAGATGTTTGGAAGAGGATCTGTTTTCTATGAGATGACAGGAGGCATCAAATGGTATTCTCATTAGAACTGGAAGGGGACTAGCCTATTACAATCGAACAGTGAAGAGTGAAGGAAGGGTGCCAAAGGAGCTAGTGATACGGAGAGTACAGGATGTCTTCTTCTCTTTCATCTCCTTAAGTTTCTCTTTCATTTTTCTGTGGTGGTGTTGTGTTCCCCAAAATATTGTGCACCCTAATAAATTTATCTGGGGTCAGAGAACAGACAGCCACTAGATACAGAGCCAAAAATGGTGGTTAGAAAATGGGTCAGAGCAAGCCATAGCAGAAGCTGAATGGTGGTGGGGCACGCCTTTAATCCCAGCACTTGGGAGGCAGAGCTAGCGGGATCTCTGTGAGTTCGAGGATACAGCCAGCATGGAGACAGAAAGCAAGCCTTTAATCCCAAGGAATGATGGCAGAAAGAGAAAGATATATAAGATGTGAAGACTAGAAACTAGCAGCATTTGGCTGGTTAACCTTTTAGGCTTTGGAGCAGCACAGGTCAGCTGAGAGCCATTTTGGATGAGGACTCAGAAGCTTGCAGTCTGAGGAAACAATACCAGCTGAGGAACTGGCCAGGTGAGGAAGCTGTGGCTTGTTCTGTGTCTCTGATCTTTCAGCATTCACCCCAATAACTGGCCTCAGGTTTGATTTTATTAATAAGTACCTTTAAGATTCATGCTATATTTTTTCCCTCTTATTTTCAAACTAAAAGGAATGTGTTGCTTGGTGTAAAATTCAGATAAGAAAGTAATTCACTTCACCATGGTTATGTATTCCTATGTGCACTAATTACTTTCCATTGCTGGGACCAAAATTACCATAGGAACACCTTCAGGAGAGGACAGAATTATCTTAGATCCATTTCAGGTGTTTCAGCCCATGGTCTCTGGGCTCTGTGTTTCTAGGTCTGTGGTGAGGGAGAACAGCATGGTGGCATAAATGTGGGAGGAGGATGTTCACCTCATTGTACACAGGGAGCCAGAGACAGGAAGAGGCTAGGGGAAAGACATCTTTAAGAACTCAGCCTCTGTGAACCACTTCCTCCAGCTATACTGTGCCTTCCAAATTTCCAGACCCTCCCAAAATAGTATCACCAGCCCAGAATTAGCACAGGAGTCAGTGAGAGGGACATTGCTTATTCAAACTGTAATACTATGTAACAAACTACCCTAAAACTTTGCAATGTAAGGAAAAGGCTTGAATGTGTTATTTATGTAAGACTTTGAAGGGACAACATAACTGTTCTTTGAGATCCTGAACCTCAGCTAGGAAGGACTAGATGGTGTTGTGGATATCGCTCTGTGTAAATAAAGTTCTGATTGGCCAGTGGCCAGGCAGGAAGTATAGGCGGGACAAGAGAGAAGAGAATTCTGGGAAGGAGAAGACTGGGGAGAGACACCGCCAGCCGCTGCCATGGAAAGCAACATGTAAAGACACTGGTAAGCCACAAGCCATGTGGCAAAGTATAGACTAACAGAAATGGGTTAATTTAAGATAGAAAAGGTAGATAACAAGCAGCCTGCCATGGCCATACAGTTTGTAAACAATGTAAGTTTCTGTGTGCTTTCTTGGTTGGGTCTGAGCTACTATGGGACTGGCGGGTAAGAGAGATTTGTCCTGACTGGGCCAGGCAGGAAAACTCTAACTACAAGATGGTCTAGGAGCTGGCTAAGTACTTCTATCTCTTTTTATATGATCTCAAGTCCTCTCCATGTGGTCATGTCATATGTTCTTTCCAACACTATGGAAGCCACTGGATAGCCAGACTCCTTATATGATGCCTTAGTTACATTTCCTATTGCTGTGGTAAAATACACTGATGGAAGCTACTTAAGGGAGAAAGGTTTTAGTATAAAATTTGAGGGGATCATTCCATTGTAGTGGTGAAATCAGGAGGCCAGCTGGTCATATTGCTTTGGAAGTTAGGAAGCAGAGACTAAACAGGAAGTGGGGTCAGGTATACAACTTTAAGGCTTGTCCCCAGTGACCCACTTCCTCCAGGAAGACTCAATCTCCTAAATGTTCTCCCACCTTGTCAAACACTGCCACCAGCTTGGAAGCAAGTTTTTAAACACAAGTGCCTGTTGAGGCCATTTCACATTCAGACCACAGCACATGGCAGTAGGTTTCAACCTCCCCCCACAAGCATCCCAAGAGACCTGGGCAGAAGTTGCTGCATGTTTTCTCTTGACATAGTCTTAGAAGTCTCAGAGTATCACTTCTACCCGTGTGCTATTGGGGGAAGCAAGTTACTGAGGTAAACCCAGATCCAACAAATCTTTTGACTCTCCTCCTTGGAAAGAATAGCAAAGACTATTTGATCACTTTCAATGTATCCCCAGGATCACGTTTACAACTGTTAGTCACATGCCTTAGAGATGCATTTGGCCACATGTCTTCTTTGATAGTATAGGTACCATTATTCTGCATGTAAGAAACTATGAATTGGGGTGTTGGTTTGATTCTATTTATGTTTTGTTTGACTGTAGTAAGAGGAGGGGAGAGGCATGTACTATGAATTCTTCTGCAGCCAGTGTTCCAATAGTGAAGGTCTCTTGAGACTTTTATCAATGGTTTTAAACTAAAAAAAAATCCATGATGAGTGTTCACAGTGGTCAGGCTGGTGCTCTGAGTAACTCAGAGAGGTATTATCATATACATTGTCTTATTTTCTATTCACAGATGTTCTGTGATGTTAGTACAGCAGAAATGTATTCTACCTCTTTAGGAAAACTGAATGGATGATACTTTAATCCTCTTTTCCCAGATGAATTCAGAGATGTTAGCCAACTTACCAAGGTCACCTAGTTAGCAAATGAAAAGACTAGCTTCAAATCCCATCAGCCTGGCACCCCAACCCATCCCTGAACTTTCACTCATCAGACATTTGTAGAAGATCAAAACAAAACATCAGAAATCACCTTCTATGCTTCATTGCCAAGAGTAGTTACAACAGGCACAGAAACATGGCCATCCCAAAGTCTGGAGTATTAACCTTTCCTGAAGTGTGTTTTGTGTTGCCTATAGCAACCAAGTTCATTGTTGCTTCTACTTGGGGGAGCTACTTCCACAGGCTTAGCGTTTTAAGTAATGTTTAAGGGGAGTGAGGATATTATTGATATTGTTGACTGGAGAAGGCTGGAAAAAATGTTGAAAACTAAAATAATAAACTGAGAGCAACCAGATTCTGAGTTTGAAACATGGTTTCAAGTAATTATATCACGGTAGATTTTTGTATTAATTACTTCATTGCTTCCACCAAAGACACGAAGAAACTACAGACATACAATTGGGCTGGTTCTGGACTAGGTTTTATTTCTCTTTTGTCATCTGTTTCTGCATTTTCCTGTGATTTGGTTCAATATTCATATGCCACTGGTCCCATCCAGCCACATCTTTCCTAACGAGTTCACTGGCAATCATGCAATGTTCAGAGGGGAGGAATTCTGCTTTGTTCTCCAACTGTGTTTCTATTGTCCTAGCTCTTTTTGTTCACCTGAACTATTAACTTCACTCTAAATTCTAATTATTGTTCTTACAGTTTATTATTATTTTTAATCAGGCTCCTCTCTCTATACTATCCTTGAACTTCATCAAGATGCCTATTTATTCTTTTATCTCACATTATCTTCAAGATGTTTGTCTCATAATATCCTTCAGAATCTTCTATGATTTCTTGTGGATTGTTTGGTTCTACTGGTTCTCTTCATTTCATTGGATAACTATTCCTTATGGTATTTCATTTCCCTGTGTAGCTAGCACCATCCTTTGATTATGAGTTTATCTTTGACTTTTCTTTCCCTCTGTTAGAGCTCCTATGGTCTTCCGATTTCATATTGATTTTGCTGACACTCTAGGGTTTTCCAGGCCCTGGACCAGTTTTTATATCAATATCACAACTTGGGTTTTCTATACCCACAGGTAGTTTTAACTCAGACATCTAAAAGACATAGAAATCCTTTTTAATAGCCCTCTCCCCAAATTGCAAACATCCTTATTGCTTCACTGAGCCAGTGGACAGAGTATTTCTGTGCCTCTTAAATAAGGAGGGTATTTCTGAGGCTCCAAGATCTATTCAGGTGACACAATTGGGAAACTCCCTTTACCTGGGCCTAAGACCACCGATTCTGTGTGTGGAAGGATGTCAGAGGCCCATCTTAGTCCCTGTAGCCTCTTTCTTGGCTGAGGACCCCAATGGAGAGCAGCAGTGTAGTTACTGCTCTGACTTTCATTCTCTTCTTTTTGTCTAGAGCTTGGGTGTTTTATTTTCCTTTTCAATTCTAGCTGAGATTTACATTGTTTGGGATGTCAGGAGAGGTTGTGTTTTATTTTATCTGACTTCCCACATGTTGTAGCAGGAGTCTGTTATTTAGTTCTTAATGTTTTAAAAACATGTTTAGAGTCCTTAGACTATTTGAGGTACTGTGCCTACTAACATCCTCTTATTACTTTGAGACAATGTATTTTATTCCAAATGTTACATCAGAAACAGACAAAGGGAGAGTGGCCAGTTAATACCAGCTGAGGGCTGATGATAGCAAAGAAATAAGAGGAAAGCCCTTAAAGACAGACACAGATGCTCAAACGTTATGGTGTTCTGGAGTCAAATAGAACTAACTATTGGTGAAATTATTAAGGCCATTCCACGTAGTTAAAGGGAGGTTTATTTTGTGGGGTAACTTACAAATGAAGGGATAGGTTGCAGGGTCTGGGAAAGGTATGGCACAGTCCGGCAGTGCTCTCTGGAGCCAGTTGAGCTATGATAGCTCACGTGAGTAAGGATGTGGGGAGAGGTCTGTGTATGGCAGTGGTGGGGAAATGTGGAACCTTGGAGAATGCTATATTGCTCATTCACTGGGTACGTGTTACAGTGGTCATATCTGTTCTGCAAAGTAGGTGCTCCCTACTACTTGGAAATTAAAATGAAGTGGGAGGGTAACAAAGGGCACTGCCATTCAAATTAGGATAGGTATAATTGCAAGTTGGTGGAAATTATGCTGGAAAAGTCCATGAGAGTCAACTCATAGATTCCACAGAACATGGTGAAGTTGCCATTGAAGCTCCCAAGCTGCCAGCCAACCTGGGATGGAAGCTTGAACTGTAGGGAAGAAGTACAAGTTCATCAGAGGCCAGAGTAGTTTGCAAGGGATAGTTCTTCAGGCATCAGGAACAGGACAGACAAGATCAGGAAAGAGGAAAGTTCTGGAGATCATAGAATCATTAAATTAGGGAGAGCAGCAATGGTACCTGCCCAGATTTTGGCAGCCAGTTAGAACAGCATCTTCTTTGGCCGAAGGAAAGGCCAGCAGAGGACACTCCAGGTCCAGGGTATTGCAGAATGATGCTGTCCCAAGACTAACAGATGCCTGCCCCTTATTGAAGAAAGAAAAAACAGAAAAGAATTCTGGGATCTGAGCAGGTGACTAGAATTGATTGGCTGTTGGGTAAACTTCTAAAAGCAAGCTAAGACTATTTCTAAAATCCTTCTTTCCTTCATTTCCTTCCATTTCTTAGGCCCTGCCCTACCCTCCTCTGCTCAAGTCCCCAGTTTCTCCCCATCTCTACCACTTCATAGAAACTTTCATCTACAACACCAGCAATGAACAAAAGGTTTTCTTTTTTTTTAAATCCCATATTTCTCTTTTAAATTATGTGTGTGGTGTATGTACATGTGAGTGCAAAGCACCTGTAGGGATCAGCAACATTGGGTGTTCCTGGAGCTGGAGTTTCAGAAGATTTTGAGTCATTCAGTATTGGTACTGGTAATCAAAGTCAGGCCCTCTGAAAGAGCAGCATGCTCCCTTAACTGTTGAGCCATCTTTCCAACCCACAGATGCCCGTTTATTGAATATAACCTTGAGGTCCATAACAGTCCTGCAATGGGTTGATAAGACAAGGAAATGAGAGAGATGATAAAGGTATTTATGTATTTTTGTTGTTTTTAATTAAATATTTATGTTTGGTGTGTGTGTGTGTGTGTGTGTGTGTGTGTGTGTGTGTGTGTGCCTGCAAGGGGCCACAGCATACATGTGGAGATCTGAGGACAACTAGGGAGAATTGGTTTTCTCCTTGCACCATGTGAGACCCAGAGTTTGAACTCAGATAAACGGATTTGTTCAGCAATAGCCTGTATCTGATAAGCTATATTCACAGCCCCAGTTTCATCTTTTGAGATAGTGTCTTCCCATATAGTTCAGGATGGCCTGGATCTCACTTGGTAGCCAAGACTGGTCCTGGACTCATGATGCTCTTACCTCTATCTTTCAGGTGCTGTGATTACAGGTGTGCACCATCACACCTAGCATATTTAATGTATTTCCTAAGATTCACTTATTTACATTGGATTGATATGTGTGTACTCAAATGAGTTGGTGTGCATCACATGTGTGTAGGTGCCCACTGAGGCCAGAGGACATTGGAGCCTCTGGAACTGGAATCATAGGCAGTTGTAAGTCACCTGATATGGTACGGGAAACTGAACCATCTCTCTGTAGTATGAATCTTAAAGAGTCTTATTAATAAAACTCAAACCCAAGGCCAGTTAATGGAGTAAATGCTGGAAGATCAGAGAAGCAGAACAAGCCATAGCTATCTCACCTCGCCAGTTCCTCAGGTGATCCTGTTTCCTCAGGCTGGAAGCTTCTGAGTCCTCCTCCACATGAATCTCAGCTGAACTGTGTTGCTCCAAAGCTTAACTAACTACATGTTTTTTTTCTCCTCTAATTCCTGGTCCTCACGCCTTATATACTTTTCTCTTTCTGCCCCCACTCCTTGGTGTTTAAAGGTTGGGTTTCTGGGATTAAAGGTGTGGTCACCATGCTTAGCTGTTTCTAAAGTGGCCTTGAACTCAGAGATCCACCTGGCTCTGCCTCCCAAGTGCTGGGATTAAAGGTGTGTACCACCACCGCCCAATTTCTGTTAGGGCTTACTCTTCCTATTTTCTAGCCACCACTTTTGGCTTTGTTCTAGTGGCTGTCTGTTCTCTGACCCCAGATATGTTTATTTCAGGGAACACACAATATTTCAGGGAACACAATACCCACCACATTTCCCCTGTTTTTGTCTAAAATTAAAAAAAGATTATAACTAATACAAGAAAAACTATCCAATAAGTATATACAATATATACAGTCAAGAATTACATTAACAATGTCTAGTCCATTAACATTTGACAAATTCAGATAAAAACTCCATTTTATATATATTAACAATGTCCAGTCCAGTAACATTTGATAAACTCAGACAAAAAAAATTTCATTACTTATGATATTTAAAACAAGTAGTTTCTTTTTAAAAGTAGATCCAATAATTGACCTTTTTATCTGATCATATCCATATTCTCTCTTTTTTCTTAACATAATAAATTCAGTAATCTACATTTTGTCATTTTTATATATTTCCCTTTTTCTTTTTAGTGTCGATTCAATGATCTACCCATTTGTCCTATTATTTCTTTATCTTTTTTCTCAGGGTAGATTCAGTGAATTACCTCATAGCTATAGTCTTTTCCTTTTAAACAAAACCTCTGAATCTAGTTTTCATGTTCAGCTTTTTTCCTGACCATTAACAATTAACAACTTGTAACCAATCATCATAAACCTTGACAATATCCAAAACTCATTAAACGACCAAAAACTTCCCATCCCACCTTTTGGGGATGTGGGCATCGTTTTCTTAAAATTACTTTCATCTTTAGGGGATCCTGAAAAGAAAATTTTTGGGTTAATTGTCAAGTCATGTATCATTTGTCCCACCACTGCATAAAGATAAAGTGCAGGGCTTGTTTCAAGTCCTTGTTCAGGTAGTCTGTCAGGCTGCATCATCTCAGCCAGTCATCTCGAAATTGTCCTGAGCAGTTTGTAGTCCAGAGTCGATCTTTCTATGGTGTTAATGGCTTTACCATAGTCCATGTGGCATCATCATTGTGGAGTCCCATCATCCTTTGAAGGTTTCAAAGTCACTGTTAGGCATGATCATGGTTCCCTTTAGATTTTATTTTATTTTTATTTTTTGGTGCTTCCTCTGTGGTTAGGAGCAATCACAATCTCATGTCTGTCTTTCGGAACCATGAATGTTCTTCCCTAGAAGAGAAAATCTTCACAGCAATTTCTCCCCAGCATTTCTCTTGCCAACCTTTTCCAAACTGACCTTTGCCGATGCTTTCTTGTAACGCGATGGTCCTGGCAATTCTTCTCTGAACAAGCAGCGGTAAATTCTTTGTTCCAGGTAGCAGCATCACCACAGTCACCAACACGATGAGAAGCAGCCGGCAACTCGAAGCAGCAGCCACTGCCTCCATGGTCCCAACGACACTGTTTTTGTCTCTGCCCCGGCCGTAGCTTCTCCTAGGCCGGCCTCAACTCGGGATCCTCCTGCCTCTGCCTCTGCTTCTGCCTCTTTCAGCAAATCTTACCAGCATGCGCCACCACTACCGGCTGAGTGTAGCTCGGGCCTGAGCTGGGGCTCAGAAGGCCACAGGCAAGAGGCTTTTTCATGAATTCATACCACAAACGTTGGGCGCCAGCCCCCATTACACGTTTTGGGAGGACAGAAGTTTCTGGCAAAAGAAACTGGTAAACTGTGATTTCATGAATGCTAGGCATTTAAGTCGCCATGGATTGATGTAGGCTGTTTTTCCCCCTCTAAAACCCAGGCTAATAAATAGGAAGTACCACAGTGAGTAAATTCTTTCTCCTGGGCAGGATGGGACCCAGATTCATTCTCTCTCTCTCTCTCTCTCTCTCTCTCTCTCTCTCTCTTTCTCTCTCTTTCTCTCTCTCTCCTAAACACACAAGATGTATCCTCCATCCCAGGTGAGAACAAGAACAAATCATTTTCCCTTAAGTGAATGAATTTAATTTTATTTCCTTATGCAGCAATATAGCCTATATACACATTGAATGTGAAACAGATAAGATTGTGGATTTTTAGGGATTTCAATCCTAAGGTCTGATATCCTAAGGTCTGATATTTAAAACATGCCACTTGAAGGCTGACATATGGTTCAGTTACCTGAGTTTAATCCCAAGAATCCACATAAAGGTGGAAGGAGAGAACAGACTCTACAAAGTTATTTTCTGACCTCTACATGTACTCCATGGCACATATACACACACCATGAACTAATAAAATAATAGTAAAAAAATTGAAATTAATAAATGCCACTTGACAGTATTTACCACATGATGATAGAAAAAGTAGAATATGAGTTGACAGGTCTGTTTCACTTATACCTGTCAGTTGATATATTTCCACCAATCCAAAATTTTTCATGGTAGTCCAAAAGAAAACAACTGGAAAAAACTGAAATATCAAACTGTGGGTGAATGTGCAAATGAACTCTGACAGATCATACAATGGAAAACTATTCAACATTAAGAAGAGACAAGCTACTGATAAACACCACAACGCGATTGAATTGTGAAAATATTCATGTGAACAATAGAAGTTTTACACAAGAATGATGTACAGTGATAACACACAGCACATTTGAACTTAAAAAAACTAACCTACAGTAGAAAAATCACCAGAAAAATGATGCACTCTGAGGGTTAGGGCCAGAGATTTACTGGATAGAAATATGACAACTTTCTGGGTGATATCCTTTATTTTGATAGGTATTTAGGTTGACTAGTAAGTTTTATGCCTTTGCTTGAATTTACCAAATGGCATAATTAAGATGTATGGGAACACATATGTTTAATTGTATGTTAATTGAACCTCAAGAGACAAAAAAAGCCATAAGCCAATATTGAACTTCAGTTAGTGGTATGCATGCAGATGTATTTGAGGGGAAGTGAATTGTTGTCTGCAAATCACTTTGGAATACACCCCAAAATAACATGAACTGATGAATGAGCAAGAAAGCAAATGCCCATTGCATAATCCAGGCATTGGGTGTATGAGTGTTCCCTGTAAAGTTTGTTCAACTTTTCTGTATATTTGATTTTTTTTCCTCTTAAAGGGAGAAAACTGAAACCAATTAAAAATGAGCTTCATTCAGCAACAGTTTGTGTCTAGAATTCTGAATGCATCCCTGCCTGAGTGGCCATTATTGCTAAGCTCCCTATTTGATACCTCCCCTTCTTTATTGCCTGTCCTTAGAGTACAGTTTTTTAAAATTAATTAATTAATTTATTTTTCTATTATCAGCTTGATACAGTACAAATTCTTATTCTAATAGTGAAATGTTTCACTGAGGCTTGCCCAGTAATTGAGTAAAACCAAAACTTATTATAAGCCACAGTCATCCTAGCCTCCCCCCTGCTATATATATATATATATATATATATATATATATATATATATATATATATATATATAGCCTCCCTGGTTCTGTGGGTTGCAGTCTGATGTTCTTTGTTTTATATCTAGAATCCACTTATGAGTGAGTACGTACCACGTTTGTCCTTCTGGGTTTGGGTTACCTCACTCAGGATGATTTTTTCTAGTTCCATCCACAAATAGCTGAAAGACATTTAAAGAAATGCTCAACATCCTTAATCATCAGAGAAATGCAAATCAAAACGACTCTGAGATACCACCTTACACCTGTCAGAATGGCTATGATCAAAACCACTAATGACAGTCGATGTTGGAGAGGATGCGGAGCAAAGGGAACACTCCTCCACTGTTGGTGGGAATGCAAACTTGTACAACCACTGTGGAAATCAGAATGGTGGTGTCTCAGAAAATTAGGAATGGAACTACCTCAAGACCCAGCCATACCACTCTTGGGCATATACCCAAGGAACGCTCAATAATACCACAAAGGCATTTGCTCAGCTATGTTCATAGCAGCACTATTTGTAATAGCCAGAACCTGGAAACAACCTAGATGCCCATCAACTGAAGAATGGATACAGAAAATGTGGTACATATACACACAATGGAGTACTACTCAGCAGAGAAAAACAATGACAGCATGAAATTTGCAGGCAGTTTTTTTTTTTTTAATTCCCAGGCAATCACTTTATACAGACTTTTACCTACATACCTATCTGGGGGGAGGGGGAGTCACCTGTCCTGCCTACCCTTCTTGCAGTAGCTACAGATAAATTACACATGCATAATTGTTGAATGAACGTTATTCAGTTGTGACCTACGACTGCAAACATTTACTTGGAAGCTATTGTGATTATTATTCTTAGTTGCACAAGGAGAGCATTAGGGACACGAGTTTGATAAACTGGCTAACAATACTCCCACTTCCCTCCTTCCTTACCCATCCCCTGAACTATATTGAATTTGTAATGACAATATCTCTCAGTTTTCCAAATAGTATTATAAATCCAGAAAATATACATTCTCTAGAATTGGCATGCCCATCTTACAATCTCATTTGGCCAGAGGCTTGGCTGCAATTTGTCTGCAGGCTCACATGCTCCTATGTGGGCTAGGCTGCTACAATACGACCTTCCTACCATTGCATTCTATTGCTCATGTACATTACACAGAATGCTAAGCAGAGGTCAAAGGAGACTGCCAGGAGAACATTTTAAGAAGGTCCCTTCTTTTTCTTGCTTGTTAGTTTGAAAAAGAATGCTGCATTTGAAATTTTGTGTAGGGCAATGAGAAATAGGTGAACATACATGTAAACCTTTGCTTTGATGCAGGGGATTGTGTAAATTAACTCCTGCCATAACATGGGAAGTTGTTTCTACCAGAGGGTTTAGTTGAGACAGAGGGCACTAATTCATTTGATATGATCTGGGCCAGAGTCACTTGAAGAGCAAGCTGCTGGCCCACATCTCAGTTTCTAAGGTAATCACAAATCATTGTGCTGACATTTAAGATCTGACAGTCAGCGTTGACCTTGGAATGAGAGCCAGGCTTCAGCAAGGATAGCCAAGTTCATTTGCATCAAGACCTGAAAACAGGGATGAAGTTCTGTTTCTGTGGCCAGACTGCAGTATATTGGGTCAGTCAACAAACATTTATTGAGGGCTGAGTGTGTGCCAGGCTCTGTTATTTCTCCATAATTCTGGTCATCTACTGGGCTCCAGCACTTTTTGGCTAGCCTTTTTTCCCTTCCCCCAGCTGTTCTTTCACCTCTATTTTCTCATTTAGTGAAGCAGCACCTTTTTCTGATGACTCAGATACAGGTATTTGATGATTGTGACCAGAGCATAGAAATGGTGTGCTTGAGCTCCTCTTAGTCGATGGCTGCTAACTCACTCTTGAAAAATCAGGTGGGGCTTGGTGGTGCCAACGTAAGGGGCATCAGGCTCAGGGAAGAGATTCACTTCCTTGCTGGAATAATATTTAATTTTGAATAGCTACCTCCAGCTGTTGAGTCAGCTGCTGTTCCTACATATACATATTCCTGGCTCATTTGGGTGGTGGGCAGTTTCCTTCATGCCTGTGAGCCTATTTGAAATGCCTTAGACTTAATTATTGGTTATTAGTTATTGGTTAATCTGTAATCCCTCCACTTAAATGCTGAGAAAGGAAGGTTGTATGTTTAAGGCCGTTTTGGACTACCTAGTAAGACTGTCTGAAAAAAAAAACAAAGCTAGTATTCTTTTTTCCTCTCTGAGTTGAAGTCAACGGATGTGTAAGCATGTGTAGCTTTCCTGGTATGCACATATGTGTGTTTGTGAGGAATGCCTTTTCAGGAAGTGAAAAGGAAGAGCAAGTCAACATAAAAATAGTGACAATCACCAAACATCAGAGGTACTGATGGTGGAACCGCGCTGTTTCTATTAGCTAGATTTAAGTGTGTAACAAACCCACACCCAAACGTGAAAACAAAAATAATTGCTGAAAGCTCTATAGCTTCTGTTTGGGTGAAATGATGTTAGAGTGTGTGGATTTGTGATTTGCTGTGGAGACAGACACAGATTAATAAAAAAAAAAACCCTCTGTTCACCAGTACACATAATCAGTAATAGACAAGAAAAAGTATTTAAGGACCCTGATAATTCTTCTGAATTTTTAAAAAATTTGTCACACACCTTGGATCTGTGTTCTCTTTTATTTAAATTGCTCACTGACATGAATTATGGGGTAGGGGACACCAGCTGTGTCTTGTGGAATTTGTAAGAATCTAAGTCAAACAATGCAGCACAGCAACTTTAAACACAACAAGAAGAAACAGTGTGTAGGCAAACTGTGTCAAGTCTGAGTAATCTGGAGACAACTTCTGTGAAGTCCTGTTCTAAAGAGAAGCTGCTTCTCCCTGGCCAGTGCTTTGTTTCTACAGCTCACTCTCTAATCTGGAGAGAACTGTAGTCTCTCACTCTTATTGGAAATGATGTCTCTGTTAGAAATTATTTATACAGCCAATTTCAAGATACCTAGAAAAGTTTTAAGATTGAAATTATGAGCCTTAACTACAATTGCCTTTCCTCGGGCATTTACAAACTCTGTTTAGCCCTGAGTACTTTGTAAGAATTTTCTTATTGAGTCCTTGTGGCATCCTTAAAATTTGATTCTATTTCATACACGTGCCTATTTTAAACAAGAAGATCTGAGCCTTTAAGATCCCAGTCAGTTGTCTTGACAATGGAGCAACTGGGAAATGGACTAGAATGGGACCGACAAGTTTTGGGGTTTCATCTTAGTCACTGTTGCTCTAAGGTTGTGAGTAAGAGAAAAAAGAAACTCAAGATCAAATGTTTGTAATACAACATTCACAAGGCTTCCCCTGCTGAGACATACTTTTCTGTCATAGCAAATTTTGGCTATCTCACCTGCTATCATGTCTTTGGAAATGGCAGGGGTCGTGTCTAGAGGAACTGAGCTCAGCAGATGCCTACGTCAGCATAGGCCAACAATCCTTTCTTGAAAAAGATACCATTGATGAACTGAGATAAAGAAGACCCCCTAGTCCAACATTTTTCAGATTCTCATAGGCCCATAAATCCCTGGAAATCTTGTTAAAAATATAAGCGAAATATTTCTGGGTTGGGCATGAGGTTCTGCATTTCTGTCAAGCTCCAAGTGATTCAGATGTTGCTGGTCACTGTGTCAGAGCTGGCATCACGAGGCATTAGTGCACATCTGCATGCTTCAGTAAACTTTAAGCCTCAGTTTTTCTCCTCTGTAAAGTGCTGTTAATCCAGGCATCTCCCTGAAAGGACTATTATAATAAAATAAATACTTAAAATGGAGCATTCTGTATAGTAAACAATGTTATTTACCACTATTATTATTCTTCATGCCCACTCATTTGCCTTTTTGAGTGTTATTCTAGCTTACAACTATGAATATCTCAAACTGTGCTAGTCTGGCCCTCCTCCTCTGATATTAGCACATCTGTATGGCAGTGAATCAGGCACTCCTTACACTTTCTCAATACTCCTTAGATATGCAGCAAGTTCAGCCAGGCAGCCTCTAATCCCTGCCCTCCCCTCCTTGCTGTGACTCTCACTCACATGCTATGGGATCATGGGGATAATGAGAGGTGGTGGCTCCTTTAAGAGCTGGGAAAGAGTGAGAGGTGAGTAAGTGACTGGGGGTGGGTGAGGGGAGGCACTGCTTGCAGATGTGATTCATGTATTTAGTTTCTGTGACAGCAAGTTACTGGGAAGACAGAAGGACTGAAAATGGAAGAAAGGGAGGGAGAGAGGGAGGGAGGGAGGGAGGAAGGAAGGAAGGAAGGAAGGAAGGAAGGAAGGAAGGAAGGAAGGAAAGCTGGCTCCTGAATCTATCTGGCTTCCTTTCTCACCTTGTGTTTCTTCCATATGTACTCATCATGGCATCATTTACCATGAGGCCCTCAGCAGATACTCAAGAGCTCTTGGGCTTACAGCCTCTAAAGTGTTTAAATAAACAAAGCTCTTTTGTAGGTATTTCCTTGAGTATTTTATTGTATAGACAGAAAATGGACGGATGCAAAGTTTCTGCGACACCAGGTTTTTTGTTAGTGTAACACACCTTACCTTCAATCTAGCACCTTCTGTAGTTCATGTCTCCCTGTAACTCCATTGCTTGGGTGTCTTATTCTTGCAAGAGATTTTTTTTTGTATTCAGACCACTTAATATCTTAAGGCCTTTAGTGTCAGGGAAGTCATAACACAGAATACAAGAAACTATACTTTGAAGTCAGAATATGTGAGTTCAAATCTCATTCTACCATTTATTAGCATTATGATATCGTGAAGATTATTTTTTATCTTTATCACTTTATTTACTCAACCAGAATAAAAGACAATGCTAGTGATTTTATGAGCTGGTTAGAAGAATGAGATGGAAAAATCCTTGCAAAACAGGTTAGCACCATGCCTGACACATAATAAATGCTTAGCAACGGTTATGATTTCTGCAGCTGCGAGGTCAGCTTCCTTCTGCAGTTATCAAGACTTGTCACCTTCTCAAGACAAATACTGTTGTCATCTTAGTTCCTGCAGAATGACAGAACCACTCCCAGCCATCTCCAGGCCCTGATCCTACACACCAGAAATCAGTGAGGCGTTATGAAAGGCTTTTACTAGCCCATGTCTGTCTATTGACTGGAGCAACAATATAATAATCAAGGCATGAAATCTCAACAGAATCCTGAGGAGAGGTCACCCTGCCTCTTTTGGAACCTTTAGAGCTATGAGGAACTCATTGGGATAGCCTCTGTGCTATAGTCTTAATATCTCTATCCCTTTAATTCCATTGTGGAAATCATGACCCTCATGATGATGACATTAGGAGGTGGGAGTCTTGAAAGGATAGTGAGATCACGAGGGTTAAAACTTTTATACACATGTTATTAATATTCTTTACAAAGCTAGTGTAGGCAGGTCCAACTTGCAAAATGTGGCTACATTTGTTCCAGCAGTTATGAATGCAGGCCAATATGTTTGTAGATGACAATGTCATATCACAATGACAAAAGGTTGGATACCTGCAAACCTAGAGAGATCCCTTTCCCTCTCCTAACTGTGTATGGGCATAGCAAGAAAGTGCCATTTGTGCCAGAAATCAGGGTATGATCAGCATCTTGATCTTGAGTTCTCTAGTCTCCTGAACTGTAGGAAAGAAAGTTTTGTTAAGTACGGGCCACCCACAACATACTTTCTGTGGAATCAGTCGTTTCTACCATGGGAGTTCTGGGGATCAAACCCATTTCAACAAGCTTTCACAACCAGCACCTTTACCTGCTGACCTATACCTATAGCTTTTTTTAAAACAGCCCAAGGAGCTAAGATAGTCAGCTAGGGCTGAGGTACTTTTTGTACACTAAATGAGAGGAAGCAAGGGCTAGTAAGAAGTGTGGGGAGAGCTGGAGGGAACAACCCCAGGAGGGACTTCCCAGGTGGACATTAGTGAGCTCTGCTCTCCACGAAAGCAGCTACCATCACCCAGAGACTAGTCTACTCTCCAGTTGAGGCGCAGAGAGCTTTTTATTTAATTTATCCCATGTGCTATCTGGACACCTGGGGGCATGGTATATATATAACAAGGCTGGGACAAGTGATGATTTAAAGTTGTCTAGAGCCCCAGCAGGACAGTGTGAACTGGGGATGTGTGTTCCTTGTACTAGGACCAATGTCACTGCAGTGAGCCTATGTGGGTACTACAGCGGAGAGTAGGTGGAGTAGGCAGGAAGGGCAGTTACAAAGAACTCAAAGTCAATTTTGTTCCTGCAGTTGTTGGAAGGCTTACAGAATGTTAGCTCTTGAGCTTTGCTGGCACCAAAGAAGTACACGCTCCTAGCTCATATCCTCCCCTCGAGTGGAAATACTACCCTGCCATGACCTTGCCAAGCTGCTGAGATGAAATTTCAGGACTATTAGAGCAGTCATGACAGGGATTGTTCCATGCTTTAAATCTCTCCTGAGCTGCTCTCTGAGCTGATTGGGTGCCAGGGACCTATGTAGCAGGTAGGTGCAGGGAGTGCTGGGAGAGAAGAAAGATGGGTGCTTGCAGAAATGAAGTGTGATGGAGAAAGCATTCCTGTGTTCAGAGGGGAAAATAGGCTGAGATTCACTAATAGGGAAACAGAGTCCTGGGCCTTGCACTCAAAGAGAGTGTAAAGGGGTTTCTATTGGCATCTACTCTTGTAGACTATAGTGGAAAGGTAAGCTTGTTACAACAAAGCGTGAACTTGGCGTAATGATTCATACATCCTTTTATATTTTGAAGTAACTTTCTTTGACATGAGTTGTTCAGTCATTCAACAACATTATTGAGTGTGTAGGTTGTGCCAGACACTCATTATCTTGGGTACTTGTCAATAGCACTCTTACATTGGCACATTGGCTCTCCTCTGGGGAGTCTCCTTGCTGTTTCCTAATGTGAATAATTAGGACTAACCCTAATTTCTTTTTGCATTTCAGCCAGGCCTTAGGAAACTTCCATTTGAATTCCTTTCCTTCAGTGTTGCCTGACTGGTTAGTTAGTTGTAGAGTGTTAATGCTATTGGTTAATGGACTGAGCAAAGAGGTTAAGGTCACAGTGTTGATCCCCAGGAGCTGATTTACCTCACTGCTTGTGTACACAGGCTTTCTTTCTCCACCTCCAATGTGAGTGCTCCCTCCTCCCTTAAGGCCTTTGCACAATTCCTTTACTTGGCTATGTGCCATCTTGCCCCTAGTTACTGAGATTTAAGGTCATTTTTCAGCCAGGCTTTCTTCACCTTCATAACCTGGTCAAGTATCACAGTTTAAAGACTGATGGGACCTTGTTCTGCTCTAGGCTGACATTCATTATTATTCATAATCATATATTTATTATTATTACTAATTGATAAGTCTCCTTTAAATCAGTTAAGGTAGGTTTAAGCTGCACACAATAAAATACTTGGCTGATTGCAGTTGAAATGTAAGAGACTTATTCACCTCTTGTAATAGCATAGGCAGTCCAGCATATGTAGGGGTTCTATCCTGAAACACAGGGCTTGTTATTCTCTTCTCTCTCTGTCATCTGAGGAAAACATACTTAACCCTCATGAATACTGCTACTACTCTAGGCATTGTCTTTACATTCCTGTCAGAAAGAAGGAAGAGGAAACATGAGGACCAACTGATTACTCTTTATATCTGCTTGGTCAGAACTGGGGCACTGGGACACATGATCATTTCTGGTGGAAAAAGTGTTCAAAAGAATAAAATTGTCGTTTGTTGTTGTTGTTGTTGTCTTGTTTTTATTTGGGGTTTATAACTTATATGTAGCAAAGGTAAGCCCAAGAGAGACAGTAAATCAACTGCAGTAGACCAGCCTATAGTGTTTTCCATATGTCCTTTCTACTTCAAAGCCAAAGATGGGAGGGGCCATGTTTGTTTTCTGCACCTTGCACAGTGTCTATTTTGTTGTAGGCACACTGTTGGATGTAACATACTGTTAACTGTAAATGAATGAATAAACATATTTTTACGGAAAGTATTTCCCACCTTGGACCTGTTGCAGTTTGAGTATGCAATGCCCTTTGGAGGCTCACGTGTTTGAATGATGTCTCCAGATGATAGTCCTGTTTGGAATGTCATAGAACCTATGGAGCATGGGAACTGGATGGCAGTAGGTCAGTTTATATTTATTTTCCAGCCTTCTCTCTCTGCTCCCTTGTCCTCCATGGTAGAGGGGCTTCTGCTGTATATTCTTTCCACCTTACTGCCACCAGGTCTACCCTGGAATACTGAAATCCCCCTAAAACTGTGAGCCACAATGTACCTTTCTCCTTTCAGCTGGTTTCAGTCAGGGATTCTGTCACAGAGACAAGGGAAATAGGTAGCACAGATCTTAAGAGGGATCAGTGCCAGGTGTGGCAAGAGTTTATTATTATTATTATTATTATTATTATTATTATTATTATTATGTGTTTTAATTTTATACATCAGCCATGGATTCCCCTGTCCTCCCCCCTCCCGCCCCCACTCCCACCTTCCCCCCAGCCCCTCCCCTCCATTCCTATCTCCTCCAGGACCAAGACACCCCTGGGGATTCATTTAAACCTGGTGGATTCAGTACAGGCAGGTCCTGTCCCCTCCTTCCAGGCTGAGCAATATGGTACATATACACAATGGAGTACTACTCAGCAGAGAAAAACAATGACATCATGAGGTTTGCAGGCAAATGGATGAATCTAGAAAAAATCATCCTGAGTGAGGTAACCCAGACTCAGAAGGACAAACATGGTATGTACTCACTCATAGCAAGAGTTTAATAGAGACCTTCGGGGACTAAACAAACTGGATATTATTTTTATATGGATTAGAAGAGGGTGCCCTTCCTTACAACATGTTAATGTCATGTAATGAAAAATTGCCTTAATGAAAGTCTAAATTTATCATATTTTTGATGTCAGTGCTGTCCTTTCACATGGAATTAGGTAATTCACTAAACTTCTACACAGCCCTATGCAGCCACCCTGCTTCACAAGAAATTTGGGTGATTGTAACAATGAAAAAGCTGCTATACTTGACTTCCAGAATCTAGAAATTATGTGTTTCCTAGGTCATGATGCTAAAAATTGCATCAGAACAGATGAGTCATGGGATAGGTAAAGACTTATTCTGAGGTAATAGGCTTGTGGTGAGAAGACAGAGGTGTTTTGGATCCTCACTCTCCATTTGGGAGGATATTCAATTAATGTTTCCAAATTTTAATTTCCTAAGCTTTTAACTGAAAACAAGAAATTCTGATCCAAAATTGTATTGAGAATTCAATACTTTAATGAACATGAAAGGGCCAAGAGTGTGCAAAACATCAGGAAAACATATCAGCTGTAGAGAACATAAAATGCTAACAGGAAATAGGTACTCAGTGACTGATCACATCTTTTTTTCTACCTCTCTTCAGGCATTGACCTTGATTATGTTATTTCGTTTCTGTGGGGCTTGGTCTACTCAATCTCTTTTAAGATCTGTGCTATCTGCTTCCCTTATCTCTGTGACAGAATCCCTGACTGAAACCAGCTGAGAGGAGAAAGGTACATTGTTGCTCACAGTTTTGGAGGGATTTCAGTATACCAGGGTAGACCTGGTGGCAGTAAGGTAGAAAGAATATGCAGCAGAAACCCCTCTACCATGGAGGACAAGGGAGCAGAGAAAGCAGGCTGGAAAGAGAAGTAGATATAAACATCAAGGCCTGCTCATACTGACCTGTTTCTGTAATGCATGCCCCACAAACTAAAATCTACTGTTCAGGAAAGCTGAAGATTAAATGTAATTGGTGTTCAGTACACATTAACTGGGAACTTTAAGTATTACATCAAAAAATTTGTTTAGAGCAAAGAAAAAGGATAAAATGAAATGAGAAAAGGGTCTTTGGGCCTTTGTGAAGAGAATGGAGACTGGGAAAAAAAGAGAATGTTTTGGCATATTTTCTTGACTGTGAGTCTGTTATGATGTCTCTTCCCTTCTCTACCCCATGCTGTCTCCAAGCCGTCTTGGTTGAATTGCATACTGCACCTACTGGTTTTTCACTGCAGTTTCAAAAATATTGGCTAATGAATTGATTTCATAAAAAATATACATGATTGATGTAGTGGATTGAAAGAAAATGGTCCCCAAAGCAAGCAAGTGGCACTAATAGGAAGTGTAGCCTTGTTGGAGTAGGTGTGGTCTTGTTAGAGGAAGTGTGTCACTGTGGAGGCAGGCTTTGAGATCTCATATATGCTGAAGTCTTGCCCAGTGAGACAGAATACTTCCTGTTACATGCAAGATGTAGAACTCTCAGCTACTTCTCCAGCACCATGTCTGCCTGCACACCGCCATGTCCCTACCATGATGATAATGGGCTGAACCTCTGAACTGCAAGCTACTCAATCAAATTGACAAGGAACCCAAATGGAAGAAACAGCAAGGTAAGTTGGCAGGGTAGAATCAACCAAACAAAATCTTGGTTTACACAGGTTCTGGTTCTCGGATCTTCTTCCTCCTTGAGCTGGGGTCTGTGAATGTTAGACAAATCTGTTATGATTCTGCAGCAGTGAAACAGGTGGACAAAGGAGTAAGCAAGTAACATAATGTTAATTCTGGGGCTGTGTAACAGCACACTTTCTCATACAGTCTCCCAGACCTGGATTGGCCTGAATAGTGACATATTTTGTCTTGTCCTCATGCATCCATCACCTCTTCCCCACCACCGTGTCCCTCTCTCCCCTTAATCTCTTTGGGCTCTAGAGTTATGGGGGAGACACGATGCTTTTTTGGCTTCATTTCTCACATTATATTTCTCTGGAGTAAACGGCACTTCATTTTCCTTCCTCTATCCCACCAAAGGCATTTAAGGAAACTGTGCTGAGAGCCCTGTGTTCCTGGGCTTGCTTGCTATGTGCCTGAAGCTGACATCTTTTGTGTGTGCGTCATGGTTTATGGTACAGTGGTTACAAATCAGTTCCCATTCTGGTAACTAAACTTTATTGACTTTTTCCAGGGCCTGTGGTGGGACTGACATGTCCCCTATTTAATTACTTCCTCCTTCTTGACAGCAGATTGAGTTAAGCAGAGGATATGCAGGTGGCTCCAGGGCCAGAGAACTTCGAGTGGCCTTGGCTGGGTGGCTGAGTGGGGCTGGAGCAAGCACAGTCCTGGGATGTAACAACCTGCTGGCGGTTGTGCGCTGTGGTTTTATGGCTGCATTGGGGGCAATAACTGAACAGTGGGGCCTTTGGACTAATTTGAAGAATGCTTTGCATACATCCCAGCTGCTCGCCATATGTCTGACCCATGTAGATGGGAGGGGCTTTCCCTGAGCTCTTGTTTCCTTCCCTGGAAGTCAAGGCTAACGGAGCCTTTAAGTGCCCAGCCGGGGGTGTTTTGGAGGAAGAGCGTGGGCCACAAAAGCTTCAGCTGATTTAATCATAACCCAAATACATTCTATGTTTTGCCAGATTTTTCCATTCCAATGACATTGTATCATTTTTGTCCTCACAAAACCCCCAAATGTAGGCTGAGGGAAGAATCCTCCATTTACAAATGAAGAGACTGAGATCCAGAGAGACAATAACCAAAATAAAAGCAGCTGTTGAGCCACTATCTCTATATCAAGCACTCTTTTAAACATTTGAGCAATGTTGATTTATTTCATGCTTGCGTTGGGCCAATAAAGCAGACACTATGACTACCATTGTTGGAGATGAGCTCAGAGAAGTTGTTCAGCTTGTCTGTGGTCACACAGCTAGTAAGGAGTGGAGCTAAGTGTCCCCACTGCTAGCCAATTGATGGAACTGGGATTCACACCAATCACCTGAAATGTACTCCTTACAGCATTTTAGATCTGGATTCTTTTCTTGTGATATGGCTTCAAGTTACTTAATTATTCACTTAAAGTTATTTAAAGTTAGTCACTTAAAGATATTCACTTAAAGTTATTTAATTAGTCCCACTCCCCTAATTACCATAAAGTCAGAGGTCTATCCATTCCAAAGGAGCTGTAAAGTCTTAGGAAATTACTTCCATACCAGGGATTTGAAAAAAAATACATATCTAGGGGTTAAAAGTTTTCTAAATCCTGGCAGTCTAATGCCCAGAACATGTATTTTTTCTGCCCATTGCCTGGAAGAATGAGTTTGTTTCTCACTGGATTATTTAACTCTGTGAGCATGTGAACTCCCAATTTACAGGCATCCAGAGAATGGGCCTCCCATTGTTCCCCTGACAATTACAGGGTGACTCTTAGCTAAAGGGAGCACTTAGCCTGTGGTGAGTGGAGCTAAATCACATGAAAGGCAGGGAGCTATGTGAGTGTGATAGTCTCTTTGGCTGCCCAGGATGACTTTCTCACCAGAGCCAAGTGAAAGCTTTGCTCCACATTCATTAGTGTCCCAGTGAAAACCTTTGGGTGTGTCTAAATGTAGGTCAAACCCAAATTATAATTTATGATGATGACCAAAATGCAGGGGTATGACTTTCATTTTCTTTTCGTTTACAAATTAACTCTGTAGCCAGGCATTGGGCACCATGAAAGAAAGAATACACTACAAATCTGACAGAGAACTACATGTTTTAGAGTGTATGTTTTAGAAGGATTTGGAGTATAAGAACCATTTGTTTGGGGCAACTAGTTTTAAAGGTTGGATGCTCCCCAGAAGTAGACCATGTATTAAGGATTTGTATGCAAATAGTGTATTTGAGGGTTGATTACACAAATCTTCATAGAGATATATGAGCTGGGAGTATGGCTCAGTGATAGAGTGCACCATTAGCATGTATAGGCCCTAAGTTGTGCCCACAGCACCATGTGCCAAAACCAGCATTGTTAGGGACTGGATAAGTGAGGTAGGGAAGAAAAGAAAGTTCATTTGTAGTATCAATTGTGGGCTGAAACCACTAGGCTACTGTGCCGGGGTCCTCAGGTGGGGGTGTGAGTGGGGGACATGCCTTCAGAAGCTACTTGAGGGACAAAGAAGATAGGCTATTTAGCCATTATTTCCTTTTAGTCCTTGGTTTGAGGTTGCCCTAATGTGTCTTGACTAACCAGCACTCAGGTCTCTCCCACTTACTGGCTGAAAGGACTATATTTGCTAAAAAGGTGTAAGATGACATGGGACCAGTGAAGGCCAAAGGGCAAAGCACTGATGCCACCTGCTGCTGTCTGCTGGACAGACAGACAAGTTTACATTGAGGCCAGAGATGAGGAAAGACATACATTCCAGTTAGAATTCTCAGTTTTCTCAGGAAACTACAAAGATGACCCCAGCTAAGATTCCCAACAGTGGTGGAGAAGGTGTCTGAAATGACCATCTCCTGTAATCAGATTGGTAACTAACCTACCTGTCATCATAGAGCCTTTATCCAGTAACGGATGGAAGCAGATGCAGAGATCCACAGCCAAGCACAGGACTGAGCTCCTGAAGTCCAGTCAAAGAGAGAGAGGAGGGATTGTATGAACAAGGGACATCAAGATCATGACATGGGAGTTCATGGACTCTAGACCAACAACTAGGGAGCCTACATGGGACTGACCTAGGCCTTTTGCATGAGGGTGATAGTTGTGTAGCTTGGTCTGTTTGTGGGGTCCCTAACAGTAGGACCAAGATCTGTCCCTGGCACATGAACTGGCTTTTTGGAACCTGTTCTCTATGGAGGGATGCCTCCCTCAGCCTTGATGCAGTGGGGAGGAACTTGGTCATGCCTCAACTTAATATGCCATGCTTTGTTGACTCCCATGGGAGGCCTTACATTTTTGGAGGAGGGGATGGGTATTGGTGAAATTATTAAGGTCACTCCACGTAGTTAAAAGGGAGGTTTATTTGTGGGGTAACTTACAAATGAAGGGATAGGTAGGTTGCAGGGTCTGGGAAAGGTATGGCACAGTCCGGCAGTGTTCTCTGGAGAACTCTGCTCTGTCTACCTCCAGCGTCCAGGGTCCTGGAACCAAGAGAAGCCTCTCTTCTTATTCCTGGCTCTTCAGCATCCTCTCTCCACCCTGTTGGAACTTCCAGGCCAAGGCTGGAATGGCTACCCACTACAGATGGGGGTATAGAAAGGAGGTAGAGGGAGGGAACAGGATGATAGGAGGGAGGTGAAACTGTGGTTGGTATATAAAATAAATTAAAAAAAATAGTAAAAAAGGAACTCTTAGTTTTAAGTGATAAAATCCCAAATCAGCATAGCACAAGAAAACAAAAGTAATTTATGTGAGTCATAAAACTTTAAAAGTTCAGGGTAAAGTGGCCTTGGGTATAGCTCCAGCTGGCCATTGGTTTGGAGTTGCCTCTTATGTGTGTTTAGTCACCAGGACTCTGACTCTTCAAGCTGTGGATATAAAATATAAAATGAATACACAAAGAACGCTATATTGAGGCTCTGCCTTCTGGACATCTCTCAGTCCTCTCTCTTCTGTGTTGGTTTTCTTATCTGGATGCTGAAGATGAATGGGAAATATGGTGCCTCTAGGCTTCTCACCCTTATTCCTCCTGATCTCAGAGCAACAGAACATATTCCCCTAAGGGCTTTGGTTAAAAATCTTAGAGAACAAAGGAAATGAAGTCAGGAAAATGAAGAGATATCCAGTTTTCAGGTTCATCTGAGCCCAGTTCACAATAGTTGGGATGCGTCATCAACCTAAGAAATCAGTGGGTGAGCTGGTAGATGTAAATGGAAGTAGATGAAGTGGTAGGAGGAAATTTTTCCACTTGCAGCAACAACCTGAATAGAACAAGAGGACATTAGGTTTAGTTAGTGAAACTAAGTCAGACACTGGAAGTCAAATATCATGTGATCTCACTTAAGTATGAAATGTGAAAAGGTCTCACAGAAGCTGGCAGTGAGACCAGGAGCTGACAGGGGAGAAGGACTGACAAAATGTTGGTCAAAAGATACATAAGTTTCCTAGGAAGAATAAAGTTCAAGATATCTATTGTAAACATAGTGGCTATAGTTAATATCAAGTATTCCTGAAAACTGATGAGTGAGTAGATATGAAGTGTTCATACCACAAAAAAGTGACAAGTATGCAGGGTAATGCATATGTTAATTAGCTTGATCTTACCATTCTACAATGTATGGTGTATATGATAATAAGTGTACACAACTTGTTTATCAAATTAAAATGTACATATACACACACACACACACACATTTGAGTAAAAAACACCTTTAAAAAGTCTTTGGATTGGTTTAATGTTGGTTAGACACTCACCCTTCTTCCAACTGACATAGCTGGAAAGAGAACTCTGGTTCTGTGTTGTGTTGAAAAGGATGGTACTATTCTATTCCAGTATCCTACCACATAGGCTGATTATCTATGGACACTGGAAGGAGAGATGCTTCCACTACAGCAGTCTTTTATTTCCTGTGGATACAGGTCAAGGCACCTAGTGGATACCCGAAGCCATGGATAATACTGAACCTTATTTTTTTTTTTAACATAGTCATACTTACTATGAACTTTAAAATTTTTGACTCTATTTTTTTTTTTTTGGTTTGTTGAGACAAGGTCTCCTTATATAATCCTGGCTGTCCTAGAGCTCAGTATGTAAACCAGGCTGGCCTTGAACTCACAGAGATCCACTTGCCTCTGCCTCTCAAGTGCTTGAATTAAAGGCACGTGCTACTATGCCTGGCTTTGACAAAATTTAGTTTTTGAATTAGGCGCAGTAAGAGATGAACAACTAAACATATATGAGAATAGTTGTAACAATATACTATAAATAATGTGAATGTGCTCACTGTTTCTCAAAATAACCCTACTGTACTTCATGTTTTCACTTAAATGAAGGACTTTCCTGTTTGTCTTTCTCCTTCCAAGTTGGCAACATCACTGAGATTTGGGGTCATTATTAAGTCAAAAGAGGATCACTATAAGCAGCATCCTACTGTGACAGTTGGCTTGATAACCAAGGCACCTACTGATGATGGGGCTGTTGCTTATATAGTGTGGATATGCTCGACAAAGGTATTGTTCATATCCTGAGTGGGACACGGATTTTATCAAGATGTTCAGAATGTTATACAACTTAAAATTTGGGAGTTGTTCATTTATCTGTTGGATTTTCCACTTAATTCCTTGGTTTATTGTGTGTAACAGAATCTATGGAAAGCAAACCTTTGGATAACAGAGAACTACTATAGTTGTTGGCAAATGAGCTTTCAAAGGAATAAACAAATTAAGGCCCTGATTTGTAGCTGATTTCCGTGGTATAGATTTCAAGTGAGCAACATGATGTCGTGAAACACGGCATGAGAGAAGGTTTGCACAATCAGCCCTTGTAAGCCAGGGCAAACTGGCTCTAGCATGCAACTGGGCAGTTATCCACAAAGATTGTCCCTAGGTAGATGGTATGTAAGATCACTACACCTATAGAAGACCAGAGCCTATCTTGTATAGCCTTAGTTACCATGAAGACGCAGTTTAAGAATCAACAGAACAGGTTGTTTTGTCTGGCTTCTAGGATGCTTGGATGGCCTAGTATATTAACATAAGTGATATGCCCCCCCACTCACTTTGCATGCCCCTCCAGCAAATACTTAACTGACCATTTGATGGTGTAAAATGATGCTTAACAACATATGTGTGTCTACTGTGTAAGTACTGTGAAGGTAAGGATCTTCCTGGCTTTGTTCAGTGCTTTATTCCCAGAGGCCAGAAGAGAGCTTGGGAAAATACACAGACACTCCATGTGGACATGTGAACACTGCTTTGTCTGTGGAGTTGGAAGCATTCCCTGATGTCATGAAATCATGTACTTTGCCATCAAAACTTCCCCACCTCTGTGATATCTCATGTGTGAAGAACCCACTTTATACCTCACTGGTGCTGTCAGACGCTCTCCAAACTTTCTCATGGTAATCCTGGGAGGGATCAGTTGCTGATTAACAGCCTCAATCCATAGACTGAAAGGAAACATGTACCATCGGGCCTTTTGTCCTGTCGTGGCTCCGTTGTTCCTTTGTTCCTTGATTGCCCTGACTTGATGGTGCTTGTGGTTTTGGTCAGGAGAGTTGTCTCTTCATACCCAGGGGCTCATCTCTTCCTAGGTCGGAGTAGACAAAGACTGCACTAAGTCACCAGAGTCTGCTGTGCCTTGTCTGACTAGAGTCTCCTTACACACTGGGACAGAGAACTTCCTGTCCTTGGGGTTCTTTGTTTCAGGATAAAAAAGCCTAGCTAGAAAGCTGCAAGGTTGAGAAGTTGTTAAACATACACACAGTCACACCAAGCCAGATTTGCTGATAAGGGGAGAATGGGAAGGCCTGAAGCAGAGGGAGCGTTTCAAGGTCACAGGCAAGGAGGGGCCTGCGGTGGTGGCTATGGAAAAGATGAATAGACAACAGTTGAATGCATTATTTAGTGTGTTCCACATCGCAAAGCCAAGAATGGTTCCTTCGTACCAGAAGATTTGATGTATCAGGCTGGCTGGCTCCACAGAGGCCGCCCCCCAGTCTCCTCCTGACTTCATGGAGACATGGTTGTCTAGGTGACAACTGTCAGGCAAGAAGCTGCAAGCTGAAGAATAAAATCGCCTTAGCTAATAGAGCGGCATGCTATTATGTACCTGAAGGTTTAACTGCTATATTAGCCTGAAAGAATCATTTGGAGGGGCGGAAGGAGTTCGCTTTTCCCTGGGCTACATCAGTGAATTCAATTTCTATTGAAGAGAGACTAGCATTTTAAAAACCACTGTGTGTGGAGCTTCGAGTCCTTTTCTTCTTTAGGTGAGAAATGATTTAATAATGAACTTACAACTGCAGGGCCTCTAGTCAGCTCCTTGGAGCCCTGGAAGAGGGAAGAGGCAGTGTGCAGGGGCCAGGGGCTGGCAGGCTCCAGCCTGTTCTGTCCTTGCTCAGGCCTGGGCTCTGTGACTGAGGTTACTCCAGAGCGACTTGGTTGAGACACGTGTAGTCTGAGTGATAATTTTCCTCCCTCACAAGATTGCTGGGTGTCTCTAATTAACGGTTGTGAATTCCTTAGATGGGGTTGTTATCAGATGGAAAGGGGCTAATTGTACCGGTCACAATAGTTAACCTCTTCCAGAAGGGTGTGTGTGTGTGTGTGTGTGTGTGTGTGTGTGTGTGCGCACGCGCGCGCGCGCCTTCGTTCTTTCTGCAAATGAGGCAGAAAAGTTTGAGAATCATTGAAATTCTCTGGCATCAGGACACCAGAAAATGAAAGACTGTATTCACTGGGCCTTTTTCAGCAAGCCAAGTGACCAGCATTTCCTGGACTCTTTCTAGCGCTCATCTCTTTACACGGTTCATCACATTTAACCCTTAGTGTTCCTGAGTCTTAAGTGGGATAATTATTAGCCTTGGTCTACTGATGAGAAAATGAAGGTTGAGTTAAGGATACTTGCATGAGATGGCACGTTATTTTATGACTAAGTAAAAGTGTTTTAGATTAGACATGTCCAACCTTTGAGCACAGAGTGGGAAAGGTAGCACCTCCTGTATTCAAAGGCAGGAAGTAGAAGCTCTTCTACTATGAGCCAGACAACTTGGCCAGAGCCACCACTCTCTGGCCATCAGAACAACCTGCCTTACCTTCTGCTCCAATTCCTGGGTCTGCCCTCTGTTTACATTGATCCCTTCTTTGAACTATAAACAATCTCAGCCCTGTTTCCTTGTGACTCAAGCAGCTTAACTCCACATTGCCTACGCACCTTCAGAGGCAACTGTCCAAAGACAAACACATGTTGGTCTTCTTACTGTGTTCTGGAAGGTGCTGGGGTCTGAAGTGACAGTGATGTGAAAATGATCCTATGGAGAAATTTGGTCTGGAAAGGGAATGACATCAACACAATATAATCAAAACTATAAGGAGAGTAGTAATAATAACTATTTTGAAGTCCTTCTCATGTGCCGAGCCTACTGCTGAGTGCTGAAAGCAAGTTCATGAAGAAAGGACTACAATTATTTCTGTTATAGAGAGTAAAAAGCTAACATATAGGAGGTCAGAGCACCTGCCCAAGGGTGTACAAGTAGGAAATGGCAGAGCAGAAATTGAACTGAAGCAATATGGCTCTAGTTTCAGTTCCAATGATGTTACTGACCACTATGTTCTAGTGCTTGGATACAGACCAAATAGGAGCAAGAAAATATACTGAAAGCCCAGATGAAGGGTCTTAAGGTCCTTTCTAAGTAGAATGTTTCACAGGACTTGAGAGAAAGATATAAGAAGAGAGGGCTGGGAGTTTTGTAACCAGAACATTCAAAATGCAGTCTACCTACCAGGCTCCTGATATGGACCTTTTGGCATATCTAAGCTTACACAACCAATGACTCTAAAGCTTACTGGCTTAGAGGGACACTGGTTATTACTGAGCACCTTTCATGCTTTCTATAATCTGGGGATTAAGGAGTGGCCCAGTTTGGTGTTTGTTTTGTGACTTCGATGCTCAGTGAGATTTCACTTACATGTCAGCTGTGGTTGTAGTCATCCAATTTGATATATTCACATGGTTGGCAAGTTGGTGCTCACTATTGGCCTGGGCTAAGTTCTTCACAATGTGGACTTCATTCTACAGGTCTGTTTGAGTGTCCTCATAATATGGCAGCTGGCTCAGCTAGCTAAGGGTCCAAGAGACCAAAGATATAATTTTTATGCCTTAAATGGAAGTTGATGCCTCTTAGGATCCTCCTTGTTTGCTAGCTTCTCTGGAGCTGTGGTTATAGTCTGGTTATTCTTTGCTTTCCATCTAGTATCCACTTATGAGTGAGTACATACCATATTTGTCTTTCTGACTCTGGGTTACCTCACTCAGGGTGATATTTTCTAGTTCCATCTATTTGCCTGCAAATTTCATGATGTCATTGTTTTTTTACAGATGAGTAACACTCCATTGTGTAAATGTACCACATTTTCTTTATCCATTCTTCAGTTGAGGGGCATGTAGGTTGTTTCCAAGTTCTGGCTATTATGAATAATGCTGCTATGAACATAGTTGAGCATCCCTTGGGTATATGCCCAAGAGGCACATGGATAGCCTTGGGAAGGGGAAATAGAGGAGATCTCCATGAATAAACTGGTGATGGGGAGCAATAGAAGGGAGTGGATGGGGATGAGGACATAAGGGAACAGGATGGTCAAGTTGGGGGTGGTATGGAGTGGGAGAGCAATGAAAGAGATATCTTGATAGAAGGAGACATTATGGAGTTACAGAGAAACATGGTGATAGGGAAGTTTCCAGGAATCCACAAGATGACCCCAGCTTAGACTACTAGCAATAGTGGTGAGGGTGCCTGAACTGGCCTACCCTGGTAATCAGATTGGTAAATGCCCCAACTGTCATCATAGAGCCTTTATCCAGTAACTGATGGAAGCAGATGCAGAGATCCACAACCAAGCACTGGGCTGAGCTCCTGAAGTCCAGTTGAAAAGAGGGAACAGAGATTACATGAACAAATGGGGTCAAGATTATGATGGGTAAGTCTACAGAGACAACTGTATCAAGATTTTAGGAACTCATGAACTTTAGACCAACAGCTGTGGAATCTGTATGGAACCAGACTAGGCCCTTTGCATATGAGAGACAGCTGTGTAGCATGGTCTGTTTGAGGAGCCTCTGGTAGTGGGACCAGGATCTGTCCCTGGTGCATGAGATGGCTTTCTGGATCCTATTACTTATGATTGGACACCCTGCTCACCCTTGATTCACAATGGAGGGGCTTAGTCCTGCCTCAGCTGAATATACCAGGCTTATCTGTCTCTCATGGGAGAACTTACCCTGTTGGAGGAGGTGATGGGGGAGGGGTAGGTCAGTGCGGGGAGGCTGGGGGTAGTGGGAGGAGGGATGAAAGGGGATCTGTGATTGGCATGTAAAATGAATAAAAAAATTTTAAATAAAAAATTGGAAGTAATGCACTGTCATGATTTCTACATTCTACTGGAAAGACACACCAAACTCTAATTTAATCTGTGCTCAAAATTCCCATGTGTTGGATGTGATAAACTACATAGCTTTTCCCTTGGGTTTATTGTTTAAGTGGTAGCATCCAGGGTCTTAAATAGTTTATGAAGTGATATACACCTGGAGCTGGAGAGATAGCTCAGTGAGTAAGAATGCCTGACATATAAGCATGATGACCTGAATCCACATTACTAATACCCATGTAAAAAGCCAGAGTGGCTACATACATCTCTAACCCCAATGCTGGGGGTAGGCAAAGACAGAAGGGTCATTTGAACTTCCTTCCAGCAGGCCTAGTTCCAAGTTCACTGAGATACTGTGTCTCAAAGGACTAAGGTAGTGGTGGTTTGAGTGAGAATTGGCTGCTATAGGCTCATATATTTGAATACTTGGTCTCCAGTTGGTGGTTGTTTGGGGATGATTAGGGGGTGAAGACTTGCTGAAGGAAGTATGTCACTGGAGCAGGTGTAGAGGTTTCAAAATACTCAAGCCAGTTTGAGTTTGCTGTCTGCTTCCCACTTGTGGATCAAGGTGTGAGCTCTCAGCTGCCATACCATCTGCCTACCTCTGTGCCCTGCCCCCACCATCATGGACTCTAACCCTCTGGAACTATAAGACCAATTACACTCTTCCTTTTATAAGTTGTCTTGGTTATGGTGTTTTATCGCAGCAATAGAAAAGGAACTAATACATGGCAGTGACACTCAACAACTTCCTTCGGTTTCTGTATGTGTGGACGTGGTTGAACATATCCATACACACATGTGAATACACCACAAAATGAATTACATACACACACACACACACACACACACACACACACACACACACACACAAACACACAAGATGGTATGTTTGATATCTTAGAAGTTTATGGCTCTATACCAAATGGTAGCTTTGAGGAGGAGGTGATAAGTAAGGAAGAGAAGTTGGAACTAGGGAAGACTTTGAATCTCTTGATGTTTAAATCAAAGTACCAAAAACCTTAGAGATCATTGGCCAGGCATATGTCCTGTTCTGGGAATCATATGGATACAAAATACATTCAACTAGAGTTTCCGGCTTATGAGCAGGCCTGTTGATCACATGCAGAAGGAAGCTACCAGCATCATTTTTAGCAGATGAACTCTGACTGTGAGCTTTTACTCTTATGTGCTTTCTGCTGTGTGCATATGAACTATCAAAGTCAGTGATAAATAAGTAGATTTTCAATGACAATTTAATATGTTTTAGTGGAAATAACTGGATTAAAAAAAACTCAATATTTTATGGCATCTTAATTTGTACCTTGCTAGAAACTGACAGAAAATGATAAACCAAAACTACACGGCCCCTGATCTTATGGTGTTTATAGGAATCAGATATTAATCAAATAATAGTACAAATTAATACATAATCACAAATTGATATAAGTGCCATAAAGGAAAGGATGTAGCAATGATAAAGTGGTGCTTTAATTCAGATCTGATAGATGAATATGTTTAAAACACAAACAAAAGGAAGCATATTCAAGTAGAGAGAAGAGCATGCAAACCATGTTTTTTTTTGTAGCAGAAAGAACCCTAGGAGGCTGAAGCAGAGGAAGCAAGAGTGAGTACAGTGTGAAAGTAGAGTAGACAGCTTGCCATGGACAAGATCATGCAGGCCCCTGTAGCTATGTTAAATATGTTAGTCATCATTTTTGAACAAGCAAAGGTCTTAGGAAGGTTTTAGAGATACACAACCACATTAGCAGACTGGTGCTTTGAAAACATCCACATCATACACATGGATGCCAGATTGGAACAGGAAAGACTTGAGGCAGGAAGCCGACTTAGGTAGGAGGGATATTCAGAAGGGAGCTATTGCTTTGGACCACAGCAGCAGGATCTCAGGCAGCAGTTAAAGGTGTGAAAGGAAACTCCTGGTTTTAAAAGGCAAGGGGGAGAAAACAATGTGTGAAAGACAATGTGGGCAAAGAAAGTAGGACTTGGTCTGCAGAAGGAAAGCTGGTGCATACATGAGATATTTGAGCAGTGGTTGTTGTTACTAAGAGACATTGACATTCCTCTGTAAGATTATGCTGTGTATGGACCTTATAGGAGTAACAAGTCTCAAGGAAGTACCCTTAGCTCAATTTATACAAAAAACAATGGTTGCAATGATCAGAATAGTATTCTGTCAAACAACAACCATATCATGCCACTGAAGGCTCTTTGTAGACATTCAGTGAGTTTGAAATAATTCTTCAACCTTAGAAAGTATAGTATGTAAAACAGAATATTTTGTGTCAAAAGTGTGTTTCCAGATGGGGGCTTTAAGGGTAGCCAGTTCTCCAATAGGACTCTAGTCTGTGTATCTTTTAGATGATACTTTCCTTCAAAACATAGGATGTCTGTATTAGCTCAGGCTCTTATAATAGCATGCTGTGGGCTGAGTGGCTTACCAGAAGTTCATTTCTCACAGTTCTGGAGGCAAAGATCTCCAAGGTCAAGATACTAACAGGTTCAGTTTTCTGTCAGGATCATCTGCTTGGCTTGTAGACAGCTGCTCTCTGCCCATATGCTAGCACCAGCATGACTTCTTTGTGGTCTCATTGAGAGAGAAAAGCTCTGATAGCTCTCACTTACTCATCAAGACTGTCATCCTATTGTGAGGACAGACCTCATCTAGGGTGAATTAATCTACGAAAGGCCCTACCAATTACCCAATTCCATTGTGAGTTAAGGTGTCAACATATGAACTGGAATAGGACAAAGACTTTTAGTCATAACTATGGATGTTTAAATGAGAAGATTCATGAATCAAATGGATGAAGGTGGAACACAATAAATATAGGAATTTGGTTTTGAAGATAGCATCTCAAACTAGCATTGTAAATTATGGACTGATTAGTAAGCATGTTGAGACAACTGGTTAGCCATCTGTATAAAACATAAATGAATCTAGCCATCATATCATAAAATTGAAAAACATCAAAATTTGTACTAAAATTTAAATGCTAAAAGATGAAATCTTAAAAATTATTAGAGAATAACATGGGAAAATTCCTGTACTACTTTGGAGTAAGTGGGCTTTTTAAAGTATGACTTGAAGTTCAGAAACAAGAAAAGAAAGGTTTGGTAAGTTTAACTACATAAAAATCAGAGGGGACATTTTTGCATAAAAGGTATATTTAATAAAGTAGAACAACAATAAGTAAATAAATGATAAACTAGAAGAAAAGTTGCCACTCCCACCACAAATCACTATAAAAGAACTATGACCTAGTTTACAAATAGACAAAGGCCATAAACGAATAATTTATAGATAAAGTACAAATAACTCTAAAGGTTCTGAAAAGGATGCTCAACTGTACTTATAACGTGAGAAATGTAAACTAAATGTACCAATATGTCATCTATTTTACCTATCAGATTTACAAAACTACTCACTATTTATTGGCAAAAGTAGAAAACATAGGCACACTTATATCTTAACTGTGAGAGTATGGATTTGGTATGACACCACAGGGTAGAAAATTTGTCAATATTCATCAAAATTACAAGTGTTCACTTTATTTTACCCAGATATTTAATTTTAGGGTTTTGTTTGTAGTAATAGTCACCTTCCTATGAAATGATGTACACATGATGCTATTCATTGCAGCAGGATTAGAAATAGCATAAGATTGAGAATAATCCAAGAGAAGCCTGGCTAAATAAATTACAATATATCTTTTCAGTCTCTATAAAATAAATGAGGGAAATCTCCATCTATTGATATGGAAAGATACTTTAAAATGAAAGAAACAATGGACACTTATGTTCTTTTTACTGTTTTTATTGAGTAAAATTGACATGTATACTCATATTTATTTCTGTATGTTTAAAGAAATTAGTGGAGGATTGTATGCTATACTTTTTTCACATTTTAACAGATGTGATATAGGAATATTTTCCATTGTATGGAACTTTAGAAAGATAATTATCCATATTATTTTCTTTCTTGGTGGTATATAGAATAATGATGAATTTCAAAGTTGATGACATCTTAGATAAGATGGAATGCTACCTACTATGAAAGGAGACCATGGAAGGGATGAGAAGGAGTCTTTTTCTTTATGTGCCTTATGATGGTTTGCATTTAAGCCATATAAATTTATTTTCACCTCCAAATCAAATATTTAATAGTACTTGTAAAATAATATAATAACATCTATCTATCTATCTATCTATCTATCTATCTATCTATCTATCTATCTATCTCTATATGTCTATTGACAGTAGATTAGTTCCTGGTGTCTGTACTCTCTTGTAGTGATGTTCTAAGAGACTCACTCCTACATGATTAAAAAGTAACATGAACTGGCCTGTACTTGGTGCATGCTAGTTGATGAGACTGTGCAAACCACAGTCTTCCTGGAGAGCTGTGGGCTTCTTACCATCATACCTAGTTTGGCCAGCAGACAGGATGTATTGTTTTTCTAGTTCCGGATAATGCAACTTTAGTTTGGGAAGTAGAGAGACAGTGCATCATCATAAAGACTTGTGAGAAGTGAAAACCTACTGTTAAGTTGCCTTCTATAACCTAGTACATATACTCTCAAGTCTAGAATAAAAACCCAGATGCTTAGAAAAGCACAGAACTGAACTAGGACCTTGCTTTTTATCATTTTCTCTCTTCAAAAGAAGAAAAGAGAGAAGCTCTGAATCAGCTAAACATCTATTTTAGTGTTAACAAAAATACTAGCCTTCTTCTCCACCCCCCAAAACCTTCATTAGCCTCCTATATGTTAAACTGAGTGTCTAGGTACTATTTTTGGATTTTAACTTTCCCCCAAACTTCACATGTTAAAGGGATGCTATCATTTAAATCTTGTGTTTCCCTAAAGGTCCATGGATTAAAGGTTTGGTCCTTGACTGGTACTTGTTGGAGCTGGTAAGAACTCTAGGGTCTGCTGAGTGCTTTTAGGCCATTGGAAGTCTGTTTTAGAAGGGGACTATTTGGTCCTGATCTTCTTCTCTCTTATTTACTTCCAGACCCCCTTAAGCTGTGCAGATTTTTCCTGCCACACACCCAGCTTCAAGTGCTTCCTTGATACAGACCTTAAAACAACAGGCACATTGATCACAGACTGGACATTTCAAAACTGTAAGCCAAAATAACCTTTTCTATTTCCTTCAGGGATTTATTGTATTAACGGAAAGCTGCCATGCTACAACAAGCAGTGTAACCCATGCTACAGGAAGGGTCTGATGTAGTATTCTGAATTATGTTCCAAGTGTTTTATAATGTAAAGTAGAACAGGGGAAAATACTTGCAGCTCTATGTTTTAGTGAATGGAAATATTTGTAACATCCTGAAATACCTAGGCTAGAGCCAAAGCATCAGCAGTTGAGTTCCTTAGTATAGCACTGGATGATTTCTGAGTATTTGTTTGGTGGCTCTTTTTCTCAGTTTTCCTATGTGAAAAATATATGCAATCATCCATTCTGTTCTTTCTTTAAAGGGCTGCCATGAGAAGAAATTACGTAGTGTTTCTGAAGACAATTCAACAGATCTGGCAAAGTGCTATGGATGAAAACAAGGCTCCACTTTGCCTCCATTGAAAGTAGAGTCAGTGTTGGTATTGAGACCATTTGACAGAGAGTAGCCATGCCTCAGCCAGAGGCCTTTTCCCCCAACTTCATTGCATGATAGTTAGGAAACATTTTGAACAAGGTCAGCTGGAAGAATGGAGAGTGTAAGCCTGTCATCTGATGAGGAAATAGTGATACTCAGATGCCTTTTGCAAAGTACTATTATACTGTTCGTGCCTTAGCATCTTCCCAACTGTCCTTTAGGTAGCTATCAGCATCATCATTCCTGTGTTTCATATAGGGAATCTAAAGTCTGTAGCTGAGCTCTGACTCCAAAACATATGCTGTTTCCTTGTTCTGTCCTACACCTTCTTTTCTATTCTCTGAATTGGTCTCAATAATGGTTCTCAGAAACCTTAGAAATCTGGGGCTCTGGGCTGCTAAGGTAGACCATAGGCAGAAAGAAGAAGCAGAGAGTGAATGTGGGGACATTTTCTACCTCTAACATAGGCTATTAGCCCATCTATACTAGGACATATGGTGACCATATGGAACTGAAGCTACTTACATCACTGCTGAAATTCCTACCAATAATGCAGTCAGTTTCAGAAGAATTGCAATGCTCTAGTCCCCTAAAAGCTTGACTTCTGAGAGAATGCCCTTGGCAAGGCATGATTAAGAGCAGCAGTATATTTGTTGGCACACAAAATGAAATGTCAGTTGATATATGGGGCCATGATACTCCTTGACCTTAATTGTCTTCTGGAACATTGTGTCCTAATCCTCCCATGGATGTCACTGTTAATGACCTGGCCATGAAAGCTTATACAAACAAAAGGGACATCCCACAAAGGGATCAAAGACATTTCCATCAATCAGGTGCCCCAAAGGAAGAGCCAGATAAACAATTCCAGCTGGTGGTAAGTAGAGATAGACCAGGGATAAATCAACTATAGTCTTTGGTGAAATCTAGCTTCTGACCTGCTCTTATAAATAAAGTTTTACTAAAACATAGCCATGCTTGTTTGTTCGTGTATTGTTTGCTTTTTCCTACCACTGTAAATGGAGTGGTCATGGCACAAATTGTATGGTCTACAGAGCTAAAATATTCAGGATATTATCTAGTTTTTTACAAAACAAGTTTGCTGACCTCTGCACTAGACAATGGATGTACGTACAGATAAGCTTGATCATGTGAACACTGATAAAAGTCTTGGCTATGTCCTTTGCTAGTGAGACATGGGGCAGAGTTGGGGGGTGAAGTTGGGGTGGGGAGAAAGGGGCGTCTAGAGGTTACCATGTTTATAGAACTGCTTCTAAAGGGCTTGGCTTCAATTGAAAGGGGGTAATCATCCCAAGTATTCAAATATCAGGAAGTCCTCAAGTACTGTGCACATAATGTATTTCTGTATTCAAGATCTGAAGAGACTTGGAGACCTCACGAAGCATTCTTTTAGCGGTCTTCTTTCCTAATTCTACTGTGCTCAATTAGAACAGAGGCCGAGTGAGTCCTTAGTAGAAAACTTCTCTAAGTGACATCTTCGGGCTTTAGACTCTTCTTCTGGGAAACCAAGTGACTTGAGGAGCTATCTAAAAGGATGGCAAAGAATGAAATGGCAGTAGTAAATTAGTTTTTCATAGCCCTGGAGGAGCCTCTTGAACCAGGAACCCAAACAATTACTGGTAGACCTTGAGACAATCACAGACACCAAGCTAACAGAACGGAATCGCTCATTTACAGGATTACTATGAAATTAGCAGTAAAACCTTCTAAAGTCTATTCATTTGTTTTCTACCATACTCTATGACTTCATGTGAACCCATAGTGCATTGTCTCAAATATTCAGTGAACTGGAGCCTTGTTCATAGGTCCAACATGGTCTTCCCCTTATGATATGGACCTACTACCAATGTGTAACTATCTGAGGCAAGCACAAACCTATGAGCATACCTGAAGTTCAGTTTCTTACAGGAGATAAGAGGAAGGGGAAGGCCATGAAAACACTTTGTGAACACATAGAAGAGGAGAAAAGGAGCTCTCCATGATGGTTGATGCGTGGTTCTTCCACAAAGGGTTACAGTACAGTCTTTGGTGTAGTGGCTAGGGCAAGCACACAAGATAAGAGGAGAGAAAAGATACATATCTCAAGAGCATTGCTAAGAATTATAACTTTACAAAATAGGCCTCCCAGTTAAGAAACAGCACCCAAAGTTATAGCCACAAAGTATAAACAAAGATAATGCAGGGAAGGGAGAGATTTTGATGTCAAATGCTGGACTAGCATGCACAAGCTGATGTTATTCTAAGGGATGTTGGAGTAGAGATTCCATATGCTGGCAGTATACCAACTTTCCTATACTAGTTATTGTAGTGCAGGCTCACAGGATTCCAGAATGCCAGAATTGTTTATAAAAGCCTAGAAGAAATGGGTATAACTTGCGCCTAGATGATGACAAGTATTGCTATAAATACACAAAAGATAACAGAGTATAAGCACAGAATCCCCCCCAGTCGAGGAATTTCATGGTAGAAAAAAAACTGCCTAGGAGTTGAAATGGTGGCATAATTGAGTATCACATTCTGTTCAGTGAGAACCTACACATTCATAAACAAGCATAAGGCCAGTTCAGTAGAAGACCTCAACAGTATGGTGAACTGAATGGCTTTAAAAAGCACATTACAGAAGACCTTGATAGTGTTTGAATGAGCCCCACTGAAGGGAGAGCTCTATTGCCAGCTTTGCTCACCACAGGTCAGTCTGAAAATCTCCAGATCACAGACCTCTGAGAAAAAGAACATGTGTGCTTACAAATGAAACTCTGAATATATTGTTACTGATAATCGTTCTAGTTTGTCTTTGACAACTTGTTCCAAGGCAGTTGAACACATTCATTACATGCCTGTAGGTGCTGCACCCTGCAAAGGGTACTGGGGATATGAACCAATATAACCATTTCTATCTAGGGTCATTTTGCTCAATAGGAGTAGGTAAACACTTACAATGCTAGTTTTTAAATATGGTTTTGTGAGATCCCAAAAGTTAAGGGAACCCCACTCAGCATAAGATTCTACAGGAGCTTTTGGAAACAGATAATAATTGGTACTCCAATAGGGTTAGCATGAGATAATGAAGCAGGAGGAAACCCAGGGGGAAGAAGAGAATCAAGAAGTTCAAGTAGTGGAGAGAAGGTAACAGTGTCCAATACAGTAGATGAGAAAACAAGGTTTGAATTGGGTTTGGAAATGAGGAAGTCATTGTCATCAGAAGGACAGCCTCTTCTAGCCAGGAGCCATGAGCCACTTTGGAGGACTAACCAGAATTAAAGAAGTGGAAGATGCCCAGCATGGATAGTCCCTTCTGAAACTCTGTGACCTTGAAAAGAGGGAGAGCAAGGACACTGACTAGAGGAGATAAGAGGAAGATGTGCAGACGTGTGTTTTGATGTGTGTTTCTCTATGTGTTGCCCTTTTAATTTGGACTTTTATATTGGAGGGATATATGTCGTATCTACAGGCTAAAAAAAAAATTAGGAAGGATCTAATAACAAAAGAAAGAAGGCGATGACCTATAAACTTAGGAAGGAGAAAGTGGCCCTAAGCAAGAAGGTTGAGCCACATTCTGAGATGAAGGAATGGAGGAAGGAGTGGGTGTCATACACTTAGTGGGTGTCATGGTCTTAGGTGGGAAAGGGCAACACTGGGGAAAGTGTCCATGATCTCAGTTCTGTCATTTTTCAGAGGCACAAGGATCTTCAGTGTCTAGGCAGCAGAGGCTAGGTGATGGGTCAGAGAGAAAGAGAATAGGCTCACAATGTCTCTGAGAAGAAAGAGCAAGGTTCTAAATAGGGACCAGCTATGTGAAGATCAGAATTGTTGGGGCATCAGCCATTGTGATTCAGAGGCTAAACTACTTTGAATGTTTCTTTTTCTGTGAAGGTCATCCCATGCCTTATTACACTGCCATTTGTGGTCATATATTTGATTTTGAAACTACTGACCCATCTTCCTATGGAAGTAAACACTCCTAAAAGCTTTGAATAAAAGGAAAACCACCAAACAAAGCAAAAGGCAGACGTGGGAGGATAACCCTACACCATACAATTGATACGGGGCACCAGAGTGGTGTTACCATTCTTCAGAATGATTCTGCCCTTCCTTTAGAGCAATGGTCCTCAATCTTCCTAATGCGGCAACACTTTAATACAGTCCCTCGTGTTGTGCTGACCCCCAACCGCAACATTATTTTCCTTGCTACTTCATAACTGTAATTTTGCTACTGTTATGAGTGGTAATGTAAATATTTTTTGGAGATAGTAGTTTGCCAAAGGGTTCAAAATCCCCACAGGTTGAGAAGCCCTGCTTTAGGAGACTTTATGCCAGAGCATACAGTAAGCTGAGCATGGAGGAGACACCTTTACTGCAGCCATTGTTCTCACTGAGACTCAGCCCCTCCACAGTCATCTTCTCTGCCAATCCTGAATGCTGTGACACTGTCCATACATTGCCCAAGCTCATAGCCGTGGGACCTCGGGCTCACAAGTCTCTTCCCAACTCCATTCCTACTGAGCTTTATTTAAATGCAGCACAGTTACACTATATACTTTTATGTTTACTACTCTTAGCTTTCATTAACTACTGCTTTGCTATTTTTTTCCCCAAGCAGGTGTGGTGATATTTTATTTGTGCACCCCAATAAAGCTTATCTGGGGATCAGAGGAAAAAGCCAGCCACTATATTAAACATAAAGGTCACACCTTTAACCTTAACATTCAGGAGGCAGAGATTCATCTGGATCTCTGTGAGTTCAAGGCCACACTAGGAACAGAGCCAAGCGTGGTGGCACACACCTTTAATCCCAGCATTAGTTAACCATAGAGGTCTGGAGGTCTGTACAGACAGACAGGAAGTGATAGAGCTAAGCAGGAAGAGGAAGTGATGTAGCTGGACAGAGAGAGAAAGTAAGATGGCAAGACACAGAAAGGTATATAGGCATGAGTATACAGGAAGTAGCTCTCTCTTGGGCTGAGGATTTTCTAAGGTAAGAACATGGTTGGCTTCTTCCTGCTTCTCTGATCTTTCAGCTTTCACCCCAATATCTAACTCTGGGTGTTTTTTTATTATTATTAATAAGACCATTTAGCAATCTGTCTTACAAACTGGTATATCTTATTTCCTTCCTTGCCGAACAAAATTCTCATCTTGAAAGCAGGGTGAGATCTTGCATGCTTGTTTTTAGCATTCCCCTGCACCAATCCATACTTGCTGCTTAGCAAACACTAGTTTATTTGGCTGAATGCATAGATAGAGAAGGCCTGAGATATGCTCTGTCTTGGGGCAAACATGTACCTTTTCTACTCCCTGGAATATAAACTATTCCAGTGAATTTCTTCTCAGAATGCAGCCAAGGAAAAGGTTACCAATAAATGTGACTCTCCCATGGGAAGGTGTGTGGATGGTGGCTAATAGCTGTCAGCTGGTACTTTCTGGTTAGTACATAATGCAGAAGGGAATTCGAAGAAGGATGAGGACTGGATGCTTGTCCCCTCTGAGGCTCCTGTCACCTCCTCTCGCATCCTAACCTTGTTTCAGACTTTCATTCCCATGAGCCAGGTCCACTAGTGGCTCCATCAAGCAAAGGCCGCAACCACTCAGCACTCTGTTTGCATTTGCATGGTCCTTTGTAAAAGGCAAAAATAGACTAAAATTTTCTCTTCTATCAGACTGAGTGGGAAAGAAAGATCACATACACAGGAAGTCTTCTTCCTTCTCTGACTTTGCTGGTGAGTACTCACAATCTGTGCTTTGTGAACTTGGGCGTGGCCTGACAAATCAGTTGTTCCTAGTCACAGGGTTGAGAGTTAAGAGGCTCAACTCCTTCAGCATTGCTCACAAGAAAGCCCTTTCTTGGATTATCAGTGGCCAAGTGCTCCTAGATGAAAAATGGTCTTGAGCATTCTTGTTAGAGAAGGCATTTGGATTTGGTCTTGAAACAGAAACAAATGAAAGGCCACCTCATTGTTTTCTATGGTGACCTGGGAATTCAACTGCAGATACTCTAATTCACTCAAGGCCACACTATCCTGCATTTTGAGTCTTGGCACTTCTGTGTTTTTCTTCATTTTTTTTTTTGTGTTGTTTCTCAAACAAACAGCAAAGGATGGGATAATAACTAAGCACCAGAAACAAAGTGATTTTAAGGCATTTCATTAGAAACCCTAAAACTCATTTTGTTTCTCACCGTTCCATCTCAGGCTGTCTCCCTGGTACCTGTTATATTTCTCCTGGAGCAGGCCTCTAAGCTACCCCTTGTAAAACATTCTCAAATGTGGTCACCAATGCCAAGCACAGGATCATCCATTTCAAAGAATGAGGGGACAAATAAAGGTTAGGAATGGCAGTGTGTTATTCTTAACCTAATCTGCCCTGGTTTGAGAGTGTCCACTAACTTCCTCAGGTCAGAAACTATTTCCCAGTGCTCTAGTGCTGAGAGATAGGACCTTTAAGTCCCAAGGGCTCTGTCCTCAGGAACGAAATAATGTTGATATTGCAGGAGTGAGTTCACATGAAAGAGTCAATTTGCCCCTCTTACCTCTCTTATCAGCCTGTGACATGTTCTTAGTGTGATGGTGAAGGGAATTGGAAGGGATGCAGGGACTGCATCCTGGTCTTCCCAATCTTCAGAACTGTACAGAACGAATCTCTGTTCTTCATTCATTTTCCAGCCTAACAGAATCTGTTATAGCAGCCCCAACTGGATGAGGACACCATCCTAATTGTCCTATTCCTAATATTGACATGATTCCAGAACATTAATTTAGTCCTATGATTTTTTTGGTTCCAAGGATCAAATTTGATTCCATATCATTCTAGATTTTTATCAGATTTCTGAGACACATTCACTTTACTTCAAGCTAAATCTTACATTTTAGGTCACTATGGAATCACTTGGCTAGTTCTTGTTAGTCTTTCTATAACCACAAATGGGACAACCTTTTTGCCAAATACTCTGCCCTATTGTACCCATATATTTAGTCATAATTGTCTTGTGTCCCATATTTAAATTGTTTTATTGGGCCATTGATAATCAAAGATGGAAACAAAGGGCTGCTTGTGTCAACTCTGATATCCAGCAGTGCTTCTAAAATCTGAAGGACTCTACAGACCACCTGGAGCTCTTGTCCAAATACAGATTCAGATTCAGTAGGTTGGGGAAAAGGGCCTGAGAGTCTGAATTTCTATTAAGCACCTTGAGGATACAGTGATTCAGGCTCCCTTAAGGTAAGTATACATTTAACCTGAAAATTAAAACTAGCTATTTTAATTTGACAAATCTAACTATGTGGCTTCTGATCTAGTCTTATAATCCTTTCTCCTTAACTCAGTTCATCTGCTTCTGACCTCAAAGGATGGGAGTTATTTGGCTTTTAATTCCAGGAGACAAGAACCTTTGGGATTGCTTATTATTAGTGCTTTATGAATGATGTTTGCTCTTATTGAAACTGATTAGGAATGTTCTTTAAATGGTAACTTCCAAATGAGGATGGCAAACACAGTGGTGACTGACTAAGTTAGGTCTTGTCTCACTTCCCAAGGCCTTGCATCTTGATATAGTATTTAGTTTCACATACAGCTAATAGCTGTATAGTTCATGTATAGTACATGTTTAAACCTCACTTTGTAATTGCCTACTTCCTATTTTAGACATGCTGTCCCCAATTACTCCAAGGAGGAATGATAATAAATCAGAGAAAAGAAGGGCTTGCAAAAGCCAGCGCCTACACAAAACACTCAGAGATTATTCTTAAACTTATTTTTAGTTGGCTTCATAAGCCACCACACTGTGAAGCAGCTACTTTCAAAGCTGTGAGACCCTGAGGATCTGCCAGGATCTTAAGGTATTGTCTTAAGGTTATATTGTCCTCTAGAACAAAACTGTGTTTTACAGTGTGCTTCATCAATTAAAAATTATTCTTGTTGACTTTTGTTTCTTTTGTTCCAAATATGAATGTTGCATTCCTTTCCTTATTCCCCATGTGTTGAACCTTTCCGACATCTTGCCTTTCTAGTTCCTGGGCTCTGACCTTCTCCATCTTGGTCATGTCTTCCATTCTCTGCTTTTCTCTAGTTTTGTGTGACCAAGCTCGGTTCTCATCATCTACATTGGCAACCACATTTTATCTCTGTCTCATATCAAGTCAAGAAACCCCTCAGGGGCTTTTTGAATTGGTGTTACATCTCTTTTACTCATGTGGATGTTTCCATAGATTCTGGTGGGTTTTTACCTTGTTCTTTTAATCACTTCATGTATTTGCTTGTGACTTTGAGTCCAGATTCTGCTAGGTGTCATATTAGGGCTTCCTCATAACTTTGGCATCTACACATTTCTCAGGCATAGCCATTTTATCTTCACCATAGTAGAGAAAGCTTGGAACAGACAAGACTGAAAACTGGTATCTGTGGCCTTTTGTTTATATTACATTTGCATTTCTAAACACTCATCTAAGATAGTCTGCTTGTCATTAGGACAGTCATACCTTATTTGGCCTTTCTTATCCTATGTATCACTTGCCAGTCTAACTACTCATTTCCTTTACCACCTGATTTCTTTATATAGTGAGGGCCCAAACCCTGGGATTTGGGTAAGAAGGATTCACAGATCAACTAAATGCAGTGAGGTCTACAGTTGAGAGCAGAACAGAGCAGAGTGAGAATGTGAGAGTGAGTGAGAGACAGAAACAGAGACAGAGACAAAGAGAAGGACCAAGACATAGAGAAAGATAGAGACAGAGAAAGGGACAGAGACAGAGAGAGGGACAGAGACAGACAGCTTCAGAGAGACAAAGAGATATAGAGAGAAAGAGAAAAGATACAGAAAGACTCAGAGAGATAGAAAGAGAGACAGAGAAAAGATACAGAAAGACAAATATTCTGGGAGGGAAGGAGCCCCTTGGCTACTTGGAATTGCCAGTCTAGCATCTCAGCTGTGGTTAGATATATGGATAAGGTGAATGTATGTAAATTAGGGCATGCCTGTGCAACAGGTATTCTGAGAAGGCTAACCTATGTGAACAAAGCAGGACTTACTTGTTTGGCTTTCTTCTAGGAGGATAATCTTCCCTCAGAGCAGCATGCAAACTGCACACATACCATATCTACTCATTGTTAGGTAACATGTTGCTATAGTCACTCCAAATCATAACTGAGTAATTAGAGTGTCTCACTAAACACACGAAGAGTCAAATCTCTAAGTCTGTCTTAGCATTTCATCTTCCCTGCCCTGATACTTTACACTGAAAAGCTACAGTGGGAAGGCCAAAAGAAGGCCTCTCTTGTCATCTCCTCCTCCATTTGTTGGCTGCCTTTCAGGTGAAGTTGTTTTTGTAGCTGGGAGAGGTCAGGAAGCAGACTGCTCCAACTTGACAGGGTGATGACATTGTCCTTTCTGAGCCTAATTTTTCAGATAACTAAAGCTGGAGTCCCAGCTGGCATTGTTCCATGTGTGTGGAAAAGGAATAAAGCTCACTCTTTCCCCTCTGAGCTGTTTAGAGATGCCCATAGCAGGAGATTGATCTTCCATTCTCTTGGCCTCTATGTGACTTGTCTCTGTGAAGGATGATAGCTCAAGATTGTTGTCATATTTTCAGATCTTAGCAGAATACTCTTGTCCTAGCTTGTTTTCTGTTTCTGTGATAAACACCATAACAACAGGCAACTTACACATCCTGATTACAGTCCATCCTTGAGGGTAGCCAGGGCAGGAACTCAAGGCAGGTAGCTGGAGACAGGAACTGAAGCAGAAATCCTTGAGTGACACTGCTTACTGCTTTTGTCCCCAAGGCTTGCTCCACCTGCTTTCTGATACAACTCAGGACCACTTGCCCACCGGGTGGTACAACCCACAGTGGGCTCAGTCCTCTCACATCAATTATTATAAAAAAATGCCCCACAGATTTTCCCACAGGCCAATTTGATGGAGGCATTTTTCTCAACTGAGGTATCTTATTTCCAGATGACTCTAGTCTGTGTCAAGTTGACATAAAACAAAAACAAAACAAAACTAATCAACACAATCTCCATTTGATTTCTGCTGAGATTCCCTGACACTCCCTCCCTCCCTTCTTTCCCTCTCTCACTCCCCCTGTGAGTGTGTTTGTGTGTGTTGTTTTGTGTTGTGTTGTGTGTGTGTGTGTCTTCTCAACAGCCATTTTTGACTTACAGACCTAAACATTGTTTCTCCAAGCATACTCTGGAAATCTATGACCAAAAAGGCTTTAATCTAGGCTGACTTGATCACTATACTTGCTCCTAGGTGACCCCAGACTGGAGGCAAACCTAAGCCCACAGCTCACTGTAGCCTTCATGGATATGGGATACCCCATGGCTCCCAATGTAGAGAACATATACCAAAGCATCTTGAGGGCTTCAAACTGGATGTGAAGTTTAAGAGTAACACTCCAGTCTCTGCCTTCAAAGCAGAAGATGGATGCATTCACTACAGAGACATGGCTCTGTGTCTATTTCTCCACATACTGCTTTCTCTGTGCCAGACTCTGGCCCCTTTTTGAGTTATCAAAATAGAAGATGGTTTCAAGAGTTCTCGAGAACAGCCATTCAAGAAGGCACTTTGGTGTTAACATCCAAAACTGAGCCTACACAGGTACCTACACATGTATCTAAAAGAAACTCTGACATATCCAATAAGAGTTACATGCAGAGAGGTTCATAAAAGTTCCATTGTCAACCTAGTGTTCCCAGGTAAAATCTGATTCCAGAAAAAGACTGATTCACCATTTTAAATATACTAATATGTACTATATCAAACATTGCATAAAAGATTCATCACATATCCAAAATCCAAATTGATTAGGCATTCTTATATAGTCATTAAATCTGGTCACCTTATCCCAAGTCAAATGTCCATAAGAGGATGGTAGAAAAAAGAGATTGTGAAAATTATCCAGTAGTCTAAATGACTGAAAAAAATATACAGAAAAACATGAATAAGTTTCAGCAACATGAAATCTAAAACAAAGTCCCAAAAGATTACATACAATTCCATGTTCTTTTTGTTAAAAGTAGAAGCAATACAACTAAAATATTTGTGCTATTTTAGAAGAATGTGTCTAGTTATAGTAAAATTACATGAAAAGAAAGAGAAGAGTGAATATATGATTTAAGGTGACGTGTTTTCTTCAACATGGCAGCAAAGACAATGGTTGCAGCTGGATAAGATGGTGGGCTATTCCAGAAGTCATATTGCTTTGTTAGTATTTATGGAGAGTGCAGGGACCAAAGATGACAGCATATCAGAAACCCTTTCAGTAATGCTGTCTGGTTCATGGTTTCACTTTCCGCCATTTTGGGTACCCACAGTCAACGGAAGTATAGCACAGTGCCTCTGTCATTTACCTCATTTTATCTCATATTTAAACATTGAATTATCTCACATTATCACAAGAGAAGGGAGATTTCAGTACAATCAAATGCTTTGACAGAAAGGTTTTGAGAAACCACATTCACATATCTTTTACTATAGGACATTATTGGGGCTGTTCCTTTCAATTATTGCTGGTGTTGATTTTTTTACTGTTACTAATTTGTGAGCAAAAACCTGTATGTGCATAGGACAAGGCATGACATCTATAAAGTGTTGTACCAGCCCTTCTTTTAGGTACTCACTGAAGACTATATGCATAGGACAAGGCATACATCTATAGAGTGCTATACCAGCCATTCTTTTAGGTACTCACTGAAGACTTGGAATCCATCCCTTGCAGATAAGAAAGGTCTTACTATACTTGTGATCAATTCAGTTAGCTGGATCTGGGATCTAAAATGAAAATGAAACATAATTGAAAAAGAAGGAGAAAGGTGGAAAAAAGTAGGAAGAAGCCCATAACAGAAGCATACATCATTTACTGGATGGTGAGTCAGTGACTTTTATCATTGCTGTGGCCAAAATACTTGCATTAACAACTTTAAGATAGGAAAGGCTTATTTTAGCTCACAGTTTGAGTGGTTTCAGTTCACAGCACTTGGCTCCATCAATCATGAGCCTGTTGGAGAAGCAGAGCATCATGCTAGTGGGAGCATGAGGTAGATACTGTTCACCTCATGATGGACAGGATAGAGTAGAAACAGAAGGGGCTTGAACCATGTATAACCTTCAAAAGTATGCACCCAGTGTCACATGTCTTAAGCCTTCCAAGAACCTTCCAAAATAGTATGACTAGCTAAGATCCATGAGCCTTTTGGTACATTTCATTTCCAAGACAAAACAAAGAGGAAGAACGTTGGCAGGGAAGATGTCTCCCGGTAGGCAATAGCTGAAATGAGCACTGAAGAATGATTGGAACCCCACTAAGTGGAGGTGGAAGGGAAAGTACCCCAAGAACAGTATTTCGGAAAGCAAAGCAGCACACAGAGCCTGGTCTACTAGAATAGTGGTAACATTGGATGTCAATGATGAGAACAGAGAAGGCCAAGGCATGGGAGGACTTATGTTCTTTGCCAAGAAGTGTGGAAATTGTTCTTCGTCTTCAGGGTCAGGAAACAGCAAATGGGTTGTGCAAGATGCTGTTACTATGGATCCCCAGAAAACTCTTGTATCAAAATAAAGAATGTTTTGGCTCTACACATATGAATCATTGGTCAGGCAATTGTACAGGATGGAAGGAAGAAAGCTGGCAAGACAAGTGCCTCAGAGGCATTGTGAAGAGTGAAGGTTATTGATTTGATGGGTTGGGGAGTGGTAGCAGGAAAGTTTACCTAATTCTCCAAAGGTATGTCCAAGTAAAAACAAAATCCATTAGTAAAGAAACACTAGAGCCCTTTGATGGCACCTCCGGATTTCTTGTGGCTTGTCTGCATTAGCCTTCTCTCCCCAGCAATTCTGTGGAATTTATCCTTCGATTTGTTCTACTCTAGTTACAAAAGTCTGCTGTGCGCCTATGACTGCGTGTCGGGTAATATATAATGGGAAATACCAAAATGAGTAAGTTACAGCTCATGTTCTTGTTGAGATGACAGCCAAACAGAAAGACAATCCATCAGCAAACATACTTGTGTATGCAAAGGACTAGAATAGATGTGACTTCTGCAGGATGAGAGACAAAGAGGTAAGTGGTACTGCCTGTGTCAGAGACGGGTAGCACAGGACCTGGCTTGTAAGCAGATGTGGGACAGTCAGGCGGGAGCATGAAGAATAAAGAGAACAGGAGCGGAAGTCTGCTGGTGGAGACACCCAAGGGTAGGCTGGAGCCAGGCCCAGAATGGGACTTCTAGAACTTGCTGGGGCGTTTAAACTTTGTTCTACATGCCACAGTTATTAAACAGGGTGGTGTCAGCAGGATATCTGGGTCTTTAGAATCATGTCTACTGGTCACGTGAGGAAGCTGGAATGGAGGGGGATGGAACCAAATTCACAGAGAATAAATATCCAGAAGGCAGCGGCCACATTTCCCATGAGTAATTCTGGACCAAGAAAGGCTGTAGGAATCAGTGAAGATCAGAAGCATAGAAGGCCTATGTTGAGAGGTAGGTCATTTCCTCCTCAGCCACATGGACGGGCTATATATTGGTCATTGAGAAGGTTGAAAGAGGGAGGGGATTGAGGAAGGGCCACAGTGACAGGAAGGGTGTTTCCATTCTACATCTGCCAAAAGAAACTTGTGACTCATTGGATGGAGTGTCTGACTGTCCTGAAAATTTTACAGTCCCCAGTTATCCTGGTTCCTATCTACTTCTGTAACTTCACACAGCCTTGGAGCTAGGACAACAGCCAAGGGGTGGGGTCCACACTGCCTCGTCACAAATGTAAATAATATCTACACCAGCCGTAAGTATATTGCAGGGGAGTGCCTTTGTAGTAGGGTCATACCAGGGGACGATTGACAAAGAGCAGAATAAAACCTTGAAAAATTAACCTCCTGTAATTATATAGAATAATATCATCACCAACTAAAATAACGTGGCTTGTGCAGCCCCAGCTAATAGCAAGGTAGGTCCTGTTTAGAGACTGTGTGTTGTCCAGAGCAGCCATTCAGTGACCATTTCTAGCTCCACTGTATGGATGGAAAAGCAAGGTTGAGAGAGCTCTAATGGGCCCATCATGAGATGGAGTCTAGAAAGAGTCTCTCCACTCAAAATGGCAGTGTCTGACCAGTTTGCCCGTTTTCTTCGTTAATGACTAGAAGGCAATGGCAAACCATGCTAGAAGAAAAACATCCTTCCCTCTCCACAAACCTACAAAGCACTTCCATACAGCACAATCATTCTGAGAGCTGCATTTAACTGCAGGACCTTTAAAAACATCCAGCCACTGTGGAATTGTTTTAGGACTGTGACTAGGGCTGTGATGGCATTCAACAGTGCCTGATATTCTGTTTGCTTCAGCTGATACTTAACAGTCCAGTGGTTAGAAGATGGAAAATAATTATTCAGTCTAGGTAGGAGATTGGGTGATAAAGGGAAACTTTAGGATGCTGATTAAATTGTTTATTTAAGCACAAGTTCAGATATGTCTTCAGCATAATATGATGTAGGAAGAAGATAGGGATCTGTCCTGGAAAAAGCCCCCTTTTGTGCTCCCTCCTACTGCAGCTCTGCTGCAGCCTGCTGAGTCTTTGTTTCCTGTTTGGCTCTGGATATTGTGAGGCTGAGACTGGGCAGAAGGACAGGATGATAGTGCTCTTTGTCCAAGCTCTACCTTTGGAGGAAGGGGAAGAAGCTGGGGGCAGCACTTTGAGGCAGTGATGGCGAAAGAAGAGAGTGTTCTAGAGTCTGGGTCTCTTTATTTCTGGTCTCTTATTTTCTGTCTGGGGTGTGTGTGTGTGTGTGTGTGTGTGTGTGTGTGTGTGTGTGTGTGTCCCCTGTATAGGGCATATTTTGCCTTTAAACCCTTCTTGTTCTTTTCTGCATTCTTCTCCAGGCTTATGGGGAGGGAGGTATTTTGATTTCCTTTTTCTGTTTTCCTTGATTTTCTTCCTCCTTTGTGTTAGAACATGCAAAGTTTATAAGTAATACATAATTTAAACCCTCAGTTTGTCAATGTTTTGGACATATGAGAAGTGAACCTTCTAGGAAGCTTCTAGATCAGCGGTCAGCAAACTACAGTCCTTGGAACATATAAAGATTATGTCTGTTTGGGCAAATAAAGTTTTATTGGAACATGGTCTCCCTCCTTCATTTCCTACTCCTGCTTTCTTGCTAAACTGGCAGTGCTTGGGAGTTGCAACAAATAATGTACAGCCAGTTCACAAAATCTAATATATTTAGTAACTGGCCCTTGACAGAAAAATTTTAAGAAACTATGTGTCAGACACAGATCCTACAGACTTAACTCTAATTTGGATAACGACAGCCCAAGGAGAACAACAGGAAACTAGAGTCCTGTTTACATAAAACCATTGACAGCATGAGAATTCAACAAGAATGTTATGGGTTACTTAGTTAGAATTGGTTTTCTAAACTTCAGATTTTGAAATATTAAACACTAAGGAAACTCATATTCAATTGCTCCTACCACTTTTAAATCATCAACACTCCTTCCTCTAATCTCCATGGGAAGGAGCCTCAGTATCTCTAGCCTGTACTTCCTGCTGACCTGCCTATGTACCTGGATCACTGTGGCTATGGTATGAACCATCTTGCTCCAGCAGAGTTGTATATTGCCTCTGGTTACCTCAGTCCCATATGGTCTGTGTCAACTCCACCCCACCATAAATGACCATTCTCTCTTCTAAGAAGCACACTGAGTGAATGAATCCCGTCTCCCATTTTCTTTCCTTGGTTTCTTTGATTATGGTAGCGTCAGACCCCATACCTCAGCTTTCCTTCCTCAGTGAGGAAGCTGAGGCCTATGATTAAGTAGTCTCTACAAATTTTCCTCTTAATCTGTCTGGCCATAAAGGAGTCTTTCTTTTCTTTCTGCAAACTTGATCCCACCCCCACCCACTTCTCCAATACCACCTCTTTGTTCATTTGTGTGTGTTCTTTTGTTGTTTTTCCTGTACAGTGCACCTAGAAGCAGAGTCTGCAAAGAACATATTTTGCAGTAACCTGTTCACAAGTTATGGTGCTGTCATTCCGATCCTCAGAATGATAGTAGAGTTTTCTGGAACCACCTGGAAAGCCAACTCCCACTGAAAACTATTTGCGTCCAGGTTGTTAATTGCACTGTGAGGGTCCTATCCATCCTGGGACATGATCTTCAGCTTGATTGCCAGAGATGAGCATGGAATTTTGCCACCTTCTGCCAACACTTTACCATGTGACTATTGCCAGTCCAGCAGCATGCTGGATCCAAGGCTTAGCACCTGGAAGGATAGATAATACCTGTCTCATGCTGACTGCAATGTGGACAATACATTCATCCTAAGGACATGGAGTTTCTCGAAGGATCCAAGGTGAACACTAACCAGTGGACACTCATGATGCACTGGGACTCTCGGCATCTCCCCCTGCAGTGCAACTTGACCTACGACAATGTTGCTGTCTCTGTGGGTTCAGAAATGAGTGAATAGAAATGATTCCTGTGAGATGGGTGCTCCCCACAGTTTCCTTTCAGCAAGCCCCAGATGTCACAAGATACTGAAGCCAGAAGTTGATGTAATGTGGCAGCTATGTACCATAGTAGTAAAATCAGAAGTGTGTTTCCCAGAATTCCTTGCTTTTCCTTCTCTGTTTGGGAGTTGACTGAAAAGAAATGTATGTGTGCTTTGAAGATGAAAGTAAAGGAGAGGTCACTTCTCTCTATTGCGAGTTAGAAGGTCTGGTGGCCATTGTCCTTCTCACACTTGTCACACGGGTCATCACTGATCTGGGGCTTCATCTTGGTGTGGGCAGTTGGCTGTCTTGCAGCTCCTCCAGTGCTTGTCAGGTATCCTCTTTGAGCTTATTGGTGTCCTGGGGCCTACTGTATGCACACCTGCATAGTGGAGGGCAGCAGTCTAACTGACAAGTCAACTGCACTGGTGAAGCTGGAGGAGGTGAGAAACCGATGGAGTTCCTATCTGTTGAGGCAGACACTAGTTTTTCTCTTTTTCACATTTCCTTTGTTTCATTCTCCCCAGCATGCATCCTGACTGCCGATACTACTAGTGTCAGGCCCAAGACCAGCTCTGGATCAACTGACACACAGATTCCTTACTCAATTCCCACAACTGTTGAAGGGCCCATCTCTATCACAATGCCCTTAGTCTGGAACCTCATTGTGGCTTCTGTTTCTCTGGCTAGATTCTGAATGACGCCATCATATAGCCCTACTGTAGGAGCCAAGCCCCCAGTTTTCGAAGACATCCTGATTCCTGCTTCCCTTGTTACCTCTGCTTAGAGACTATGTCTGCATGGCACAATGTGCTAGAGTTGATGAGAACTGACAAGGAAACAGGGGAGTTGTGGCCAGAAACATTTTAAGTTCCTTAGCTGAGAACCCATCATCAGAATGCCTGAGTAACCCTGGAATCTCATCTTATGTATGCAGGGTAGACATTGCTTGTGAAACTCTGAACCAGGGCCTTTGAGTTCGTGAGTATAAAAGACAATGAATCTATCCCTGGTACTTGGGCAAGAAAAGAGTCCAGGAAACAGTTCATTCCGTCCTGAGGCATGTCCACTTTCTATGTGCCAAGAGGTGGTGGCAATAGTGTTAATATTAATATTGAATATATTTAATTACTTAGTATATGAAGAGCTGGGGGGAAAAGAGAAGGTACTACCTCTGCAGTGAGGCTGAGGGAATAGTTGGGATATACCTTCAAGTGACTCTCTCTTTCCTGTGATGCTTTTAATCCCAAGATGAAGCATTGGGAAGCCAACTGAGAGGATGGTGGCAGAGAGCTGTGTAGGAGATGCTGTGGTCTCAGATCCTAGGTCCCCAGTACTTCAGAACAGTCACACCACCACCACTGCATTGAAATGCAGGTGATCCATGGAAGCAGAAGGGTGGGACATCCCCCTTGCTGCTTCTTAATTAAAGAGCATTGTATGCACAGTGTATAGTTAATGGAGAACTAGTCCTACAGGCTACAGCAGAGTAGGCTGATGATACAGTGGGGGCACCTACTATAGTGCTCTGTGGCTCACACTGAACTCAGGTCTTTTGGAGACGCTGTTGTTACTATCCCCATCCAGCTCCACTGGCTCTCAGGGTGCACTTTGGTTGTGTCAAGCATGTTCATCTCTCAGGGATGTAGAAAAGCATGTGATATCCTGGGTCTCTCTTGCTCCAGGGAACCAGTTTTCACTTCTTCCTGTCATTGCTCAAAAGGTATTGTAAGTCTATGAGGACTTTTCTGACCACCCTACTGTATATACATTACACCTCTTCCACCTCTCTTGCTCTGAGGTAGTCTTACTAAGAGTATAACTGAATAATGAAAATGGAATTTCACTAGAGATTTGCCCTCTGTACTCTTATAGCCAAATGGTGGCACAGAGTGGGTATCCCATTGAGAGTTTTGCTGTCATTCCCCAGAGTACTATTACCTTTGTATCCCCTGCTGTATGAGAACTCCTGAAATACAGATCTGAAGACTTGGATGTGAATTATGACCCCCCTGGAGTTGTGCATCTTGGCATTACAGAAACCCATATTTCCTGAAAGGATGCAGGCAGCATCTCTCTGCTCCCCTTCTTGATTCACTGGCCTCTCTAAAATCCTTTCAGCAGCTTCAAATTCAAAATCATCTCCTATTCTAAAGCTAGCCTGGGTCAGAATGGGGAAGCCAGTACGAAGAGCCAGGATGACTTTGTTTGCAGTTTATCTTCAGACTTGGATGGCTTCTTTTGGAAAGATGTGAGCAAGGAACTTGATAAGCTGCTTGCTGCACTTTCTCTTAAGGCATCTGCTCCGAACTGCATGGAATTTCAGGGTCTGTCTGGCTTTGCCTTCTCCAGGTAGGCTTGTTTATAAAGGGGAAACCTTTGCTCGCTCTGCTCAGCAGATTGGACAGACATGGTAGGAAAGGCTGTTTATTTCTCTTTTGATCACAAAGCTAAGAGTTTGGCTCCAAGGCTGAAAGTCTTGAGGCTCTTCATCTCCTCCCCCAAGGCTTTAATCTCTCTCCTGACATTCCTTTTGCTCAAGTGGTGCCTGGGAGTTGAGAGAGCGGGGTGGGGTGTGCTTGCAGGTGGACAAAGATTCTCTGGCCTCCTCAGCCTCTGTCCTTAGTGTGACCTCCCACCAGGGACCATGGTTCTTTTTGAGATCAGCTCCAAAACCTAATCTCTCCCTCCCTTTTGTCCTACAAACAACCAAAAGGAAGGGAAAAGAAGCTCCAAACAAAACAATAGGGACATTTATTTTGAGGAGTGAATGTTTCTCATTTGAAGCCACAGCTAATCATTTGCCTTTGATGGGATCTGAGTGGTCAAAGTGAGGTGAAGAAGGGTTGAGGTATGCAGCCCACTCATTTAATAGACGAGGACAAGACCATCTGCAGGCGTTCTTGGGCCTGTCTGAATCACACTGTTTCTGTCCCAGTCTCCCCACCCCTTGAAGTGCAACTCCCTCTCAGGTGGTTTTCAGGGCACCCCACAGATGTGTGCAAAGCTAGCTGTCATGACTAGCCCTAAACCCCAGTGAGCAGAGACACGTTTCTTGGAATCAGCATGCATGCTGCACAACATTCCCCACAGGGGGACACACTGAGAAAAATGAAAGCTCGGCTTTCCACTCCCTTTCCTGAGCCAACACAGGGGGAACCCTGCTCTGTAGGCAGCAAGAGTGGGGCCTTGTGGTGAAGCCTCCAAGAAGGCTACTGGGGCCTCTTCCTTTCCTCATTCTGAGTTAAGGAGGAGGGGCACCTCCAACCAGGACTTTGATCACTGGCTCCTCTCTTCATTCTTCAAGGAGTCCAACAGCCATTTAGGATATGTGGCTACACCCACATCCTACTGCTTCCTTGGCACTTGGCCCAGTGAGTACTTGGGTGCTGAGTGACCTCAAGAGACCATGAACCAGTTTTGAACCTTATCCCTTGAGACATTTGGCCTCACAGTAGATTGGGTGAAGTTTCTCTTTTAAAGATAAAAGTCCTCGACTCATTGAAGTGCTTTGGCTCATGTTGAAAACTATAAAGGTAAAAGATAAAGCCCAGAGGGCAAACCTTTATGCTCTCTGGGTCTTCTGGAAAAAGAGGGCAGGAAGGGCTTATGCACACAAGGCAAGAGCTGCTTGTGCAGAAACGGCAATTCTCTCTGTCTTTCCTTCCACACTTAGTTGCTTCATTATATTTTCAGGCGAGTGAGTCATGGGTTCCTGGTGCGCGGTGCTGTCTTTTTCAATTAATGCTCTTCACAGAAGTTCAGGTTTTAAACATCTCCCGCTCTCTTCCCAGGTCTGTTACATTTCCCAGAATGGTTCCCAGCACTGGAGATAATTCCTTTTCGGAGAACCTACATTTCTCACCTGCTGATTGCAATTAGCCACTGCCAGCTGGGGCCTGGTGTGCAGCTGAAAAGCTAACAAGAAGCGGGGACCACTCGGAACACAGACAGGGCATAGGAGGTGCATAAATAAGGAATGGTGTCCTTGTTTACGAGACGCTTCTGTGAATTCAGGGCTTGCTGACCCTCTCCACAGCCCTCCCTCTACAAGCTTTGGGCTACCCACCCCTATCCTATTTTATTTTTATCTCTGGGTTTGTAGCCTACACTTAACATCACAGTCACGAATTTACTACTAAGTACATTTTGTTAGGTAATAAACAGTCTTGCAGGAAAAATGAAACTCAACTAAAGCTTCTCTTCCCATGTTTGTGAACTGTGGTAGATTTGGACATTCCTTACATGCAGGTCTTACAGCTAACCTTAACTATGAGGGCTGACAGTGTTTAGAAAAGCCTCAGAGACCCTTAGTCTGACTCCCCCATTCTACTGCTAAGGACATCAGATCTGAGAGGGAGAGCTGGCTCATCCAAAGTCTTATAGGACATTTCAGGGCCGGGTACATTCCCTATCTACAGATTCTTGAGAGGTCCTAAGCTCTGTCTTGCCTCTGATCTTTGTGGCAGCTGTGCTGTCAAGCTATAAGGAAGGCTCCCAGATGGTTGTCCTGGGTAAGATGGCAGAAACCTAAGCAGCGTGGTTCCCAACCCAAAGCAAAACATTTTGATCATGGGCCAGACCTGGCCCCTGAACCAACATCGTTCCCCTGAGCACCATCATCCAGGGTTGGTGCCCCGTTCCTATAGTTCACAGCTGCTGAACCCAATCTCTTCTCTACCCCATAAAAGTAGTGCTCTCAGCCTTTCAAGATGTCTTGCCTTTGTACTACAATAGTGGAAACAAATTCCCAAACAGGGTGAAATGAGCAGCTTGTTCCTGGTAGCTCTGCAGTGTGTGGAGGAATCAGCCCATTGATGTCTATGACTCTTGGAACAACCACATTGTCTTGGTAGGATTGAGCTGAGTCCTTTCCAGCCTTTTCTACTCAGAAAGTAGAGCAGAGCCCTGCTGGATTCACCTTCCTCCAGAGAGATGGCCTTATATTACGTTCAAGTAGTAGCTAGACTTTGACACAACACACAGTAATAAAAGGAACCTGGACTTTGGAATCCAACCCAACTGTGTTGTGGTAGGTGTGTGTCCCAGTTCTGCTTTCTCATTTATAACACAGACACTTGTAGCACATGTTACTTCATTTTCTATTGCTATAACGAAATACCTGGTGCTGAGTACTTATAAACAAAACATGCTTTTAAACACATGGGGAAGGGCAGGGGGAGGAAGGAAGGAAGGAAGGGAGGAAGGGAGGGAGGGAGGGAGGGAGGGAGGGAGGGAGGGAGGGAGGAGATGGTGGAGAGACAGCCTTTTTGTCAACAGTGTTGATGGGACTGTTCTGTGTCTTGATGTGATGTGGATGGCATCACATAATAGGAACATGTGTGGAGGATTTCATGCTGCAGGACAGGAGGAAAGAGGAGCAAGTCTTCTCTTTTATAACAGCCCATTCTCAGGAAAATGAACCAAAGGTTCCATGAGTGCTACATTAACCCCTTCAACGGTCAAGCTTCCACTGCTTTAGCCACATTCTGTTTGTCCCCACCTCTTAAAGAGTCAACTGCCCCATCACCACTATACTGGGTAATAAACTTCTAGCTCACAAAATTTTGGGAAATAAGCTACATTCAACTTATAGCATAGCACACAGACCATTGGGCTTTCTGAAATAATAAGGGAAAACATATGAATTTTTAAAAAATAAATCTTCACTTTCTTTTCCTCTAGTGCCAACTCTCAATTTTACTGATGAGGAAAAGTGAGGCCAGGTGAAGGAAAGTTACTCTTCTAAGACCACGGCCTCCTGTACTGTTTCAACACAGAGAAAAAAACCTCAATGAAGTTCATCAATACTCCAAAGAAGAAATAAGGGTCTGCCTGCTGGGAAATGTTTAGTAACTGGCTACGTGCTTGAAGGGGAGATGGTCAAGAGGAAGATCTGATTTCTAGTGTTGATTTTTGTTTTAACATCACTATAGACTCACATACAATTGTAAGAAAGAATACAGGGTTCTGAACCATTTCCCTCCAATGCTGGCCTCCAACACCTGCATGTACTCAGTTGTCTCTATTTCCTTCTATGTTATTTCATCACAGGTATTCCCCAGGCCACTGTCACAATCCAGACACAAAACAGTCCCATCAGCACTGTTGACAAAAGGACTGTCCCTCCGCCATCTCCTCCCTCCCTCCCTCCCTCCCTCCCTCCCTTCCTTCCTTCTTCCTTCCTTCCTTCTTCCACTTGCCCTTCCCCATAAAACTGACAACCTCTAGAAGGCTCTTCTTCTTCTTCTTCTTCTTCTTCTTCTTCTTCTTCTTCTTCTTCTTCTTCTTCTTCTTCTTTTTCCTCCTCCTCCTCCTCCTCCTCTTCTTCTAAAACTGTGCTATTTAAAATTATGTCATATGTGCAACTTACATAGTATATAATCCTTATGAAGCATATAGTTTCATACATTTCATAACGTATTTTAATAAAACCCACCACATATTACCCTTTCTTAATCTCTACCCACTACCTCTAGACCTATCCTTCCCCCAAAGTACATCTAATTTCTTTCATGTCTTTTAAAGAAATGGGCTTGCTGGCACTTACATGAGTATGGCTGTAGAATTATTTATTGGATCGTGGGAAAGTTATCAGTGGCTACATCACTGTAGGTAAAAACACCTACCATTCCCCAGAAGCTATTAACTGCTGATAGGCCCTCAGTTGAGGCCTATGGCCTTGGGAGCTTCTCTTCCATCCATGCTAGAACGTTGACAAGCTAGTTCCGATCTTGTGCAGGTAACCACAGCTATTGTGAGTTCAAGAATGCATGACCAAAAGACAGCATTTCACAGTGTCTTCCCCATCCTCCAGGGCTTACATTCTTTCTGGCCTTTTTTCTGTAATGATCCTTGAGTCTTGTAAGAGCGAGGTGGGGTGATATAGGCATTCTTTAGGACTGGACACTAAACAGTCATGTATTCAGTACTTCGATCGGCTGTCTCTGCATTAGCTGCTATCCACTGCATAAAGCAGCATCACTGACCAGGGTTGAAAGCGGCACTAGCCCATGTGTATAAATCGTTAGAAGACAGTTTGACATCATGCCCACTTAGTAAAATGACAGTAGTAGGTTCCCCCTAAGGCCCATGACCTCCATAGCTGCTGACCTTTGACAGGAGTTTACAGTACCAGGCATGACATTCCCTCCTGTAGAGCAGGCCTCAAATCCAACCCAAGAGCAGTTGGTTATGACCTTATCAGTCATTCCCCTATTTCACCTGTGCTGGGGAAGACTGTTGACGTCTCTTCTCCTGTAGCTGCTTTCATAGGATCTTCTGGTACTATAAAAGCCAGCTAGCAGGGAGGAAACTCCAAGTTCCGTTCAAACCTGATCTCTCTACATTCTATACCCCAAGTCTGTGGTGCCTTCAGCAACAGAGTCAGCCTGTCTAGTTCTGGTGGGGAACCTGAAGGGTTAAATTAGCTTACATTGTTTGGGGGGCCTCTGGTGCCTCCTTGAGCCAAGAATGTATAGGGAAGTACCCGACATGTAGAACTAGGATTTTTATTTAATAACTCATAGGCTCTGGTAGCAGCATTGCCTACTTGTACCTGTATTCAAATTCCATGAAAATGTTTATACTTTTAAAACTTAGCTTACAGAGTAGTGGGCCTGCATTTAGTTTTTTCATATGTTCTTAGTTTTGGTTACCCCCAGTCTCTCACTCTTCCTCTCTTCCATCACCCTCCTTTCTTAACCCTTTCTTCTCCAGCTGCCCTCCCCACTTAGCACATGTTTGCTATCACTCCCTCCCCACTTTAAGGTCTCTTCGCCTCTCTGCTCTCTCAGAGTCCAGATTCCTGGCCTCTGAATATACTCTTCATTAATGCAAAAATCTAAACAAAAATCAAATTTAGGCTTTCTATATGAAGGAAGACATGAGTTGCTTGTCTTTCTAAGCCTGGGTTACTATCAAATTTTGCCATAAGCCACTCAAGTTGTTGCACGCATCAGCAGTTCGCCATCTTTTCCTGTTGGATAGTCATTCAGTGGGACAGATACACTGCAGTTTGCTTACTCAGTTGATGGAAGCAGAACCCAGGGTCTTGTGCATGCTGGTCAAAGATTCTATCTGCAGTCCTTCATCATTTATTTTCAGTTAACTTTTTTCATAAGGTGTGGGGTTTAGGTCAGAAAGCTCGTCATTCTTTCTTTTCCTTCTATTTTTTGTTTATAGTCCAATCTTTACAGTATTATTTGTTGAAAAAGCTGTCATTTCTCTATTGATGTTTCTACAGTAGTCAAAACATAGTTGGACATATGTCTGTGGATCTATTTCTGAGTTTTCTCTCCTGTTCCATTGATTTGTATATATTTTTATAACAATTTGCCTTTCATGTCTCACTGTAGAAAATATAACAAAACAATTCTTACAAGGAAGGCAATTAAGAACTATAGGGAACATTTTATGGAAGTGTGTCAAGAAGTTAATATAAATGCTCGGTTAAATTTTTGGTTCTGTTTGTTATAGTTTCAAACCCATAATATTAATAATATGACTTCTTTCTCATGCTAAGTAAATATTCATTTTCATGCTTAAAAATAATAATCTTCCAACATCATGCTAAATAGAGAAAAACTTGAAGCATTTTCTTGAAAACCAGGAACAAGATAATGATGTCTACTCTTACAGCTCCTGTTCAATATAGTGCTTGAAGTCTTAATTAAAACAATAAGACAAGTGAGGAAGGCAATACAAATAGGAAAGGAGGAATTCAAAGTATTTTTATTTGCACATTATATGATTTTATATACATATATATTCAGATATATTCATACATTAAAAGCCCAAAAGACTGTACCAAAAAACACCAAAAGCTAATAAGCATGTTCATCAAAGTAGCAAGGTACAAAATTAACAAATAAAAATCAGTAGCCGTCCTATATACTACATACTGAGACAGAAATCATGGAAACAATCCTATTCACAATAATAAAAAAACCCCTTTGGAATAAATCTAACCAAGGAAGTAAAATAAAAGACTGTATATACAGATAGACTTAAGGGCCACTCAACAGGAAGGAAATGCTTGGGACTAGAAACCTAGCCAGCTTCCTGGGGCTAGTGAAACAAACCATGGACCCTAGAAAAAATATATTATTGTCATTTTGCTAGACCAGCATAATTCTTTATTGCATTCTAAATCCTATTCTTATACCCACAGACAAGTATAGATACCACCCTTCATCAAAGAAGCCTCTTTACAGCAAATGGAGACCATCACAGAAAACCACAACTGGACACAATGCAGAGATCAATGGATTGTGAGGAGCCTGGCCCCAGTGGACACATCTCCATCACAGCTCCTGCAGAAATGACTTAGGGAACATCACAGAAGAGGGGCAGAAAGACTGTAAGAGCCAGAATACTAGGAGGTCTGCTGTGAAACAGTCTCTCCTAGAAATGGCTGCATAAACAAACCAGTACAAAAACACATCAATTGATATGTTAACATGGAAGGGGAAATACTTTCTGAAATTTCACCCCTAGACAAAGAACTATAGGCAGCTATTGTCTACTGGAAGGATGAGAATCAGCTGCTCCCAGGGATGAAATCTTATATTGGCTGCCTAATGCAGAGTTGTCAGCTTTGAAACCTTATACACACAAACAACAGAATGGACTCCACAGGTTACATTTGTATATGTTTGTTCATATACATAATACATACACATATATGTATGTAACAATAATAAGCAAATAAAAAGAAGCTATCAACTTGAAAGTGGAGGACATGAGAGGAATTCAGGGAAGGTTTCTGTGAGGGACTGAGGGAGGGAAAGGGGAAAGTGATGTACGTGTGTGTGTGTGTGTGTGTGTGTGTGTGTGTGTGTGTGTGTATACCTTTATGGCACTGAGAAAAGAAATTGAAGATATTAGAAGATAAAACAACCTCTTGTGCTCATAGATCGGTAGGTTTACTATTATGAAAATTTCTATCTTACCAAAAGCAATCTTCAGATTCAACATAATCTCAATCAAAATTCCAACACAATTTTTCCCATAAATTGAAGAAAATAATCTCAAGATTTATCTGAAAATACAAAAGACCAGTACAAGCAAAGCAATCCTGAACAATAAAAATCACCGTTAGAGGTATCACAATCCCTGATTTTAGCTACAGTACTGTTAAAATATATGTCATAACAAAATACACTACCTGGAACTGGCATAAAATCAGGCTCCTTGATCAATGAAATAAAATTGAGGACCTAGCTAGAAGCTTATGCTTATATAGCCACCTAATTATTGATAGAATACACATGAGAAAAAAGAAAACATCTTCAAAAACTGGTGCTGGGCAAACTACAGAACACTGAAACTTAATCTCTTCTCCTGCACAAAATTCAAATCCAAATGCATCAAGAACCTCAGTGGAAGATCTGATACCCTGAATCTGATAAAGAAGAAGGCAGTTAGAAAGGTTCAACTAACAGGTACAGGAAGGGCCTTGCTGAACAGGACCCTAGTGGTGCAGGCATTAAAACCCAGCAATTAACAGATAATACTGCACGAAACTAAAAAGCATTGGTATAGCAAAGGACACCATCATTTGAGTGAAGAGGCAGCAGACAGAATGGGAAGTGGGAAAAAATATCATTATTAGGCAAACCTTGAACACAGGAAAAAATCCAAACACTGAGAAAGCAAGCAACACGATTCAAAATTGTGTCATGAAACTGAATGAAGTTCTTAAAAGAAGAAAGAGATAAGTGAGATTTTTGTTGTTTTGTTTTGTCTTTTTAACGTCTAATGCCTTAGCCATCGGGAAAATACCGATTAAAACTACATTGAGATTTAATCTTACCCTAGTCAGAAGAGTCAAGATTCTTTAAAAAAGTGACAACAGAAGCAGATGTGGATCTGGGGGTGGGCGGGGAAGGGAATACTTATTTATTATTGGTGGGAGTGCAAACTGGAGCAACCACTGTGGATGCCACTGCATAGCCAATCGAATGGAAGCACATGAATTATGAACCAAAGGCTGTGGATCCTCCAGCTGGAACAGGCCCTCTGGATAAGTGAGACAATTGAATAGCTTGATCTGCTTGGGAGGCACCCCGTCTGTGGGACCAGGACCTGTCCTTGGTGCATGAGCTGGCTGTTTGGAACCTTGGGCTTACACAGGGACACTTTGCTCAGCCTGGAAGGAGGGGACTGGACCTGCCTGTACTGAATCCACCAGATTGAAATGAATCCCCAGGGGAGTCTTGGCCCTGGAGGTGATGGGTATGGACAGGAGGGGCTGGGGGAAAGGTGGGGGTGGGAGCGGGAGGGGGGAGGACAGGGGAACCCATGGCTGTATAAAATTAAAACACATAATAAAAAAAAGATAGAAACAGAGCTACCATCTGATCTTGACCATAATCTCAAAGGACACTATATTCTACTACAGAGATACCTGCTCGCCCGTGTTCATTGCTGTTCTATTGACAATAGACAGGAAATGGAAACAGCCTAGATGTCCATCAGCTTATGAATGGATAATTAAAACGTGATTCATACACACAATAGAATTTTACCTACAGTAAAGAAAAACGAAATTATAAAATTTGCATGAAAATAGATGGGATTGTAAAAATATTATGCCGAGGGAAGTAACTCAGACCCAGAATGACAAATGTTACATGTTTTCTCTCATATATGAATGCTGGCTTTGAATCCTTGGAAACGTGTGTTTAAATGAAGTACAAAGAGACGTCAGAAAACTAGTGAAGGGATGGGGGTATTTTGAAGGAAGAAGGACATAGCACAGATTATATGAATGGGAAAGAGGAGATAATGGAACGAGAAGGGTTAAATGGGTAGAGGTGGGAGGGAGTATGGGGAAAGATAACTAACACTAAAGACCTTTGAAACCAGAAGCTTCTGAAGTCTCACCCTATGTGAGGAACTATTGAAAGCTGGTGTCTACTGGGGGAGGTAAAGTTAGTTTTCTATAGGTACGTGGCTCCTGCTAGCCCACCAATGCTCTAGTAGATGGTCCTACACCCATGCACATACTGCCAGTGCTAAATGTACTGAGTGATGTTAACAAAAGAAAAGAGCACATGGTTTGAGAGTGGAAAGTGGTGGGTGGGATAAGGAAGGAACTGAAGGGGGCTCAGAGGTAGATTTGTTCTACACACATTATGTGCATGTGTGAAATTCCTAAATGGTAAAAAGAAAAAGAAAACAAGCCTGAAGAGTGGGTGAAAAGATTCCTTCTATTTCATCATTCTTTCTTAAGATTTTTGAGGCTACTCCGGGGCTGGTGCCTGTCCATATAAATTTTAGAATAAGTTTGTTTATGTCTACAAAAAAGAACTTACTAGGATTTTGGTGGAAACTTTAAAAGGTATAGAGATGAGAATGTAGCTCAGTCAGTAGAGTGCTTGCTCAGAGCTCTAGTTTCAAGTCCCCAGATTTGCATAAACCAGGTGTAGTGTTATACAGCTGTAATCTTAGCACTTAGGAGGCAGGCAGATTAGAAGTTCTTGACTGTATAGCAAGTTGGGGGTCACTCTGTGCTGTAAGAGACCCCCTCTCAAAAATAAACCCTACCTTACCTATTAATTTGTTAAGAGCAAATGGATCTTTACTATGCTGATTATTTTAATCCACTTATTAAAGTATCTTCCCAATCATTAATTTTCCTTTGATTGATTTATCAGCATTTTGTGATTTTCAACATATATAAACTGTAGATGTTTTCAGGTCTATACTTCTTAGGTATTTCTTACCATACACAGATCTTGTAAATTTTTTTTCTTTTATTTTTTAGATTATATTTGTGTTTTCATTTTACATATCAGCCATGGGTTCCCCTGTCCTCCCCTCTTCCACCCCCCCCCCCGCATTCCTCCCATCCCCTCCCCTCCATTCCCATCTCCTCCAGGGCCAAGACTCCCCTGGGGATTCAGCTCAACCTGGTAGATTCAGTACCAGGTAAATGTTTTCTAAAGTGCACCCCTAAGATTTTAAGTATTTAGAGACATTTTGGAGTTACTATACATGGTATTTTATTTTAAATATCAACAGTATTTAAATATAACAATTACATGTTAATAAAATGCATTGCGCTTCTACCATGAAACCTTGCTTGGCTTATTAGTATATGCCATCGTTTCTAGACTCATTGGGATTTTCTGCTCCCACAGTCACATCATGATTTCTTTCCTGTCTTTTATGCCTTATTTCTTTTTCTTGCCCGTTGCACTGGCTAGAACATTTTCTATGTTCTGGTGACCATCAGTGGTGAGAATGAGCATCCTCATGTTATGGCAGCCTCAGGGGAGAGCAGACAGTTACCCTTTATCCAGTCAGTATGATATTAAGTGTGGATTGCTTGTAAATGCTCCTGAACATTGTAGCTGTCCTTCATTTTTAATGTACTCAGAGTTTTTAAACAGGAAAATTATGAAATATTCAGATGTTGCCACTGGTACATGGATTTACTTTTCCGACTTGTTAATGTGATGGGTAGCATTGGCTGATTTTTCAATGTCATCTTCGCATAGATCCATTTGATGGTGGCATATAACCAAAGCTGTGTATTTTTTTATTTGATTTGGTAATATTTTGTTGAAGGTTTTTGTTTCTAATCTCATGAATTCATACTGGGCTGACTTTTGAAAAATGAAACAACTTGGAGACTATTGTCTCTTCTAGTTCACTGGAGAAATTGGGTAAAGCTATTATCTGTTATTTCAATAGTTAGTAAGATTCTCTATCTGTGTCTGGGTATTTCTTCTGGAGGAGGTTTTCAATGACAAATTCCACCCCTGCAGTGGCTGTAGCAGGGTTCTCCTTACCTATTTCATCTTGATTGTGACTTCTTAACTTTAAGAAATTGGTCCATTCAATCAAAGTTATCACACTGATGAGCATAAAGTTGTTCATTGTGTTTCTTTATTATTTTTAATGGCAGTGTGATGCCTTTCATTCATAAGATTTTTTTCATATATGTCACTTTTGCTAAAGACTTTATTGGTTTTTCTTTTCCTCAGGCACTAGCTTTTGTTTCACTGCTCTCTCTCTCTCTCTCTCTCTCTCTCTTTCTCTCTCTCTCTCTATTTGTGGTTTTGTTTCTGTTTTCAATTGCATTTGTTTCTTTTCTTGTTTTTTTAATGTTGTCATTCATCTCTGTGCTTTGGCTTTATCCTTTGCTTGCCTTTGGAGGTGGGAACGGGGCTTACTGATTCAGGACAGTTCTTTCTAACTAATATTAAGTGCTGTAAGTTTCCCTTTACCTGCATCCCACAAATGTTGATTCTCTGCTTCCATTTTAACTTGATTCAAAGCATTTTGAAATTTGATTTGAGACTTTCTTGGGCCTATAGATAGCCCAATTCCCACTAGAGTTTTTATTGTTGTCTTTCTGTTAGTGATCTCCTGTGACTGCATTACACTTGGAAAACATACCGTGAATTATTTGTTATTTGAAATATTTACAGATCAGTTTTATGAGCCTGGATTTAATCTGACTTTATGAATGTCCCATAGATGCTTGCTAAGAATATGTATCCTACTCTTGATAAATGCTCATTGGTTTGACTCTGTTGTTTGATGATTCTATTCAATTCTCTCTCTTATCGGTTTTTTTTTTTTTTTTTTTTTTTTTGTCTAGCAGTGTTATAAATTTCTGGGAGTGAGGTATTGGTTCTAATTATGGATTTTCTGTTTTTCTTTCAGATCTATCAGGTTTTATCAATGCATTTTGAAACCTCTATGTCTTCTTGGGGAGCTGATCTTGTAAGAATGGAACTTTTTTTTTTCTGTACAAATCTTTGCTCTGAAGCATATTTACCTCATATTGGGTGGGGACAAATATCATTGATAGAATGATTGCCTACCATGTGCAAGGTTTGGGGTTCAATCTCCAGTACTGAAAAGAATCCCATCCCAAATGTAATGCTTTATCTGATACTAATATATATATATTTGTTTAAAATAATTTCATATATTTTTATTCTTTTATTTTCAATGTACATGTATTATTGCTTTTTAAAGTATTTTATTTTAGAAACACATAGTTTTATCCACTCTATCAAATATATTTTTATTTTTACTTAAAAATTAATTATGTGTATGTGTGTATTTGATATGTGCATGTATGTGCAGACATCCATGGGAGCCAGGAGGTATTGAATCCCCTGGAGCTTTGGTTTCAGGTGACTGTGAATCTGTTTGACATTCACGTGTATTTGAAACTAAACTTAAGTCTTCTGAAAGAGAAGTATCACCCCTAACCACTGAGCAATCTCTCTAGCCTCAAAATAGATCTTTTAATTGGGAAGAGGGCATGATAAGACTGTTGGAGCCAGAGGACCAAGATGCCTGCTGCTAGACATGACAGAAACAATGCATCCATGAATTCTTGACAATAGGGATGACTGAACAAGACCAACATAATGACACTAGTTGTTATGTCAACATAGATGGGGAAAATTCCACAATGAAGAGCTACAGGTGGTCAATGCCTCCTCTGAGAGGGAGAATCAATTTCTGTTGTAGAATATTATTTTAAGGTTTGTTATTTTTGTTTATGTTGCATTAGTTTAACTCTATGAAGCTGTATTATTTTGCCTGTCTAAAACACCCAATGGTCTAATAAAGAGCTGAATAGCCAATAGTGAGGCAGGAGAGAGAAATAAGCAGGGGTGGTAGGCAGAGAGGATAAATAGAAGGAGAAATCTGGGAGGAAAAATCAAATAAGTAGGTAGAGAAGAAGGAGGACTCCAGGGGCCAGCCACCCAGCTACACAGCAAGCCATAGAGTAAGAGTAAAATTTATGGAAGAGAACGAGAAAAGCCCCAAGTCCAAAAATAGATGGGATAATTTAAGTTAAGGAAAGCTTGTAAGAAACAAGCCAAGCTAAGGCCAGATATTCATAATTAAAAATAAACTTCTATGTGTGATTTATTTGGGAGCTGAATGGTGGGCCTCCCAAAAGAACAAAAACATTCAACAAATTTTCTCTATGGACATGCTTCCACATATGTTATCCTATCCCAAGTGGCTAGTTCCAGACACATGTACATAGGAACAATGTTAAATGGACTCAGTAGGTTGTATATTTGTGTGTGTGTGTGTGTGTGTGTGTGTGTGTGTGTGTGTGTGTGTGTGTGCTGGCCTCGAACTCACAGATATCCACCTGCCTTTGCCTTCTGAGTGCAAGTATTCTTTTAAAAATATAATAAATAAATTAGAAGAGCAAGAAAACTGAATTTATACCATCTTGTCCCAAAACTGGATACTGTATACTAAAAACAAAAAGTAGGACATTTAGGTGATGTGGAAATCCAGTGCATTGGAAGCTTCCTGGAACCTATGAGGATGAACCTAGGGACGATTCCTAGTAATGGAGGATATGGAGCCTGAACTGAGCATCTTCTGTAATCCAGCCAGGCTCCCAGTGATGAGACTAGGATCTCAACCCAGCCATAAACCCTTCAACCCCCAACCTGTTCTGCCCGAAGGATCTGCTGGGTCAATTGTGGCTCAGAGCTTCTGGGTGTGGCCAACCAATGACAGGTCTAACTTGAGGCCTAAGCTATGGGAGGGAGCCCATGCCCCACACTGCCTGGATGTCCAGGATCAGGAAGCTGGATGGCTCAGAGATCTAGGATAGAAACAAAAATGACTGACAAAACAAACAAAAACAAACAAAAAATTAAGCAGAAACAAGGGGGAAGAGGAGGAGGAAAGGATTGTAGGAGCTAGAAAAAAACAACACAGAGTAGGGGGAGGAAGGATTGTAGGAGCTAGGAGGTCAAGGACACCACAAGATCACAGTCATGGAATCAACTAACCAGGGATCACAGAGACTGAAGCATCAATCATAGAACCTGCATGGGTCTGAGCTAGGCCTTTTGCATACATGGTGTGGCTGTTTAGCTTGAGGTTTTTGTGGAATTCCTAACAATGAGAATGGGGGTGTCTCTGACTCTTTTGCCTGCTCATGGCACCTCTTTTCTCCTACTGGGTTGCCTTGTCCAGCCTTGCTATGCATGTTTATTCCTAGTCTTATTGATATTGTTATGCTGTGTTCAGTTGAAATCACTGCTCTTTCTTGAAGGGAAACAGAGGAGCATTGGATGTAGGGAAGAGGGTGAGGTGAAGTGGTACTGGGAAGTGGGGGTAGGGAATCACAGTTGGGATGTACTGTGTAAGAGAAGAATAAAGAAAAAGAAAAAAGTATTGTTCAAAATAAGAGTCTTTTCTGGGTAATGGGTATATAATTATTCATTTTAGATATAAAATTTAGATATAAAACATGAAAATGTTTTACATATTTCATTGAGTTTCAAACACCTCTCCTCCCAAATCACCAAATGGAAGGACATGCCAGATATAGGATAATGTTTTGTTGCATTCTAATCTCTCCTGTTTTGATTCATTGGTTACATTAATTTTGATCAACAAAATACATGTTTGGTCAATACTCATATCTAGAAATGATTTCAATCAATGGTAATTTTGGATGAACATTTGACAGAATGAATTTAAAATGAAGCAAAGAAATATAATGTTAATGTAGTCATTATGCCTGTGGGCCTGGGCTTGAAAACTTCAAGGATTACATGTTGATTCAAGTTAGTCTTTCAAGGATCATTCCTTTTTTATTTTCTCTTTTATTGGAAATAGATTCTTCTCTCACATAATATATTCTGATTATAGTTTCCCTTCCCTCTACTCTTCCCCACCTCCCATCTAGATCTACTCCACTTCTGTCTTTCATTTAAAAAGAACAGGATTCTAAGGGATAATAACAATACAAGAAAGTAAAATATTAGATAAAACAAAAACTATCACATTGAAATTGGACAAGACAAGCCAAAGGAAAAGAGAACACCCAGAAATCCTATATAAAACACTAAACTGAAGCCATAATATATACCTAAAAGACCCAGTTAAGACCTGTGCAGGCCCTGTGAGTTTGTATTAGCTTTGCTCATGTTGATTTAGAGAGCCTTATTTTCTTAGTGTCCTCTATCTTCTCTGGCTCTTACCCTCTTTCCACCTTCTCTTCCATGGGGTACCCTGAACTCTGAGGGGAGGGATATGATGGAGACATTCCATTTAGGGCTGAGTGTTCTAAGGTCTCGCACTCTCTGCATAATGTCCAGCTGTGGGTCTCTGTATTTGTTCCCATCTGCCTCAGGAGGAAGCTTCTCTGATAATGGCTAAGCATGGCACTGATCTATGAGTATAGCAGAAGGTCAATAGAAGTCGTTTTGTCATTTTATCACTATATTGTTTCTTTTTTCTTTTTTCTTTTTGACCAGTAGCATTTGATTTGCTCTGAGTCCCTGAGCTATCTAGTATTCTGGTACTTGGACACCTAAACAGATATAGAGTCCATCAGGTGGAGTAAGCCAGCTTTAAGTCTAATTTGATATTGGTTGGTTACTCCCACAAGCTTTGTGCCACTGTTGCCCTAGCATACATTGCAGGCTGACACCATTGTAGATCAAAGGGTTTGTGGCTTCCTTAGTGTTTACCTTTCTTTTTTGGTAGCATACAGAGTATCTTCCTGTATGAAAGATACTAGAACATAGGGATGAAGGCTCTACATAGACACCAGCTCAACTTTTCCACGTTCAATGAGTTGTATAGGTGTTGTCTTCAGCAATGCAGGCGTGCTGTCAGTTTGTGGAGAGCAACCTATAGTCTTGACAGAATTGTGTGGGAATTCCCATAGGACTCCTTTGGTCAACAACTGAATTTCTGGTACTAGAAGATTCATTTAGTAACAAGAGATGTCTAGTTGGGCTCCTGACCTTCCATTATTTGTTAATTTCATTTAGATTGCCCTTCATGTATGCATATATTTTAGGACGGTTCTATTATACTAGATTTCCATACTATCTTTCAAATGGCCCCTAATTTTAGCTGTCTCTCCACATATTCCCTCCCTCACGCTCCCCTCCCCTTCTTATCCTCACTTGATCCTTCTGTTCTAGCCTCCACCCCAGTCCATTCAGAATTATCTATTCTATTTCCCTTTCCTAATGAGATCTACCTATATCCTCTAGTCCCTTACTCTATACCTACCCTCTGTAGTTCTGTAGATTGTAGCTTGGTTATTATTGATTTAACAATTAATATCTACATATAAATGAATATATACCATATTTGTCTTTCTCACTCAGGATGATTGTTTTCTAGTTCCATCTATTTACCTGCAAATTGCACGATGTCATTTTTTAAAAGCAGAGTAATACTTTATTGTGTAAATGTGCCGCATTTTCTTTATCCTTCCTCTGTAGAGTGACATCTAAGTTGTTTCCAATTTCTGGCTATTGTGAATAGAACAGCAATGTCTTTGTGGTAGGATGAAGTGTCCGTTAGGTATATTCCAAAGTTGTATAGCTGGGTCTTGAGGTAGATTTATACCCATCTTCCAAGATGGAGTTTCTGTAGAGGAACTGCTACACTGATTTCCATAGTAGCTGTAAAAATTTGCACTCTCTCTTGCAATAGAGAAGTGTTCCCCTTTGTCTTAGTTAGGATTTACTACTGCTGTGAAGAGACACCACGATCATGGCAACTCTTATAAAGAAAACATTTAATTGAGAGTGGCTCACTTACAGTTTCAGAGGTTCAGTCCATTATCATCATGATAATGAGCATGGCAGCATGCAGGCAGAAGTGGTGCTGGAGCTGAGAATGCCACATCTTGCAGGCAACAGGAAGTCAACTAACTGCCACACTGAGAGAAGCTTGAGAAAAAGAGACCTCAAAGCCTGCCCCCACAGTGATACACTTCCTCCAACAAGGCCACACCTCCTAATTGTGCTACTCCCTTTGGGGGACATTTTCTTTCAAACCATCACACCCTTACTCCATATCTTTGCCAGCATTGGCTGTCAATTGTTTTATTGATCTTAGCCATTCTGATGTACATAAGGTAAAAATCTCAAGTAATTCGATTTACATTTCCCTGGTGGCTAAGGATGTTGAACATTTCTTTGTTTCTTGGCCATTTGAGTTTCCTTCATTGAGAATTTTCTATTTAGATCAGTACCCCATTTTTAATTGAGTTATTTGTTCTCTTGACAATCTGGTTTCTTGAGTTCTTTGTATATTTTGTATATTAGCCCTCTATTGGATGTGTAGGTGGTAAAAATATTTTCCCATTTTGTAGTCTGCCACTTTGTCCAAATGACAGTGTCCTTTGCCATGGAGAAGCTTCTCAGTTTCATGATATCCCATTTATTACTTATTGATCTTAGTTCCTGTGTTAACTGTGATCTGTTCAGAAAGTCTTTTTCTGTGCCAATGAGTTTAAGGCTATTCCCCCACATTCTCCTCTATCAGTTTCATTGTATCTGGTTTTATGTTGAGGTTTTTGATCCAGTTGGAGTTGAGTTTTGTGCAGGATAATAGCTATGGATCTATTTTCATTCTTCTACATGCAGACATCTAGTTTGACCAGCACCATTTGTTGAAGATACTGTCTTATTTTTTAAGTGTGTGTTTCGGGCTTTTATTAACATTGAATATCCATAGGCGTGTGAATTTATGTCTGGGTCTCTAACTAGATTCTGTTGATCAATGTGTTTGTTTTTGTGCCAATACCATGTTGTATTTATTACTATACTTCTGTAGTACAACTTGACATTGGGGATGATGAGACATCCAGCAGTTCTTTTATTATTTAGAGTTGTTTTAACTATCTCAGGTTTGTTGTTTTTCCATATGAAGTTGAGAAATATCTTGTCAAAGTCTGTAAAGAATTGCATTGGTATTTTGATAGGGATTGCCTTGAATCTGTAGATTGCTTTTAGTAGGATCGCTATCTTTACTGTATTAATCCTACCGATCCATGACCATGAAAAATCTTTCTATCTTCTGATTTCCTCTTCAATTTCTTTCCTCAGTGATTTCAAGTTTTTATCACACAAGTCTTTCACTTGCTTGGTTAGAGTTACCCCAAGATATTTTATATTATTTGAGGCAATTGTAAAGGTGTTGTTTCCCTGATTTTTTTCTCAGGCCATTTGTCATTTGTGTATAAGAAGGCTACTGATTTTGTGAGTTAATTTTGTATCCAGCTGCTCTGCTGAATGAGTTTTATCAGCTGTAAGAGTTTCCTGGTGGAATTTTTAGGATCACTTATATATACTATCATATTATCTGAAACTAAATATACTTTGACTTCTTCCTTTCCTATTTTTATCCCCTTGATTTCCTTCAGTTGTCTTTTTTTCTCTAGCGAAGTCTTCATGAACTATATTCAATAGCTATGGACAGAGTGGACAACCTAGTCTTGTTCCTGATTTTAGTGGAATTGCTTTGAGATTCTCTCCATTTAAGTTGATGGTGACTATGGGCTGGCTGTAAACTGCCTTCATTATGTTGAAGTATGTATTTTGTACATCTAATCTCTCCAGGGCTTTTTATCATGAAGGGGTGTTGGATTTTGTCAAAGACCCTTTTTGTATCTAAATGATAATGTGGTTTTTGTTTTTCACTGTTTGTATGGCAGATTACAATTATTGGTTTATGTATGTTAAACCATCCCCACATTTCTTGGAGGAAGCCTACTTTATCATGGCAAATGGTCTTTTTGATGTCTTATTCGATTTGGTTTGCAAGTATTTTATTGAGAATTTTTGCATCTATGTTCATAAGGGAAATTGGTATGTAGTTTGTTTTATTTGTTGGGTCTTTTTGCAGTTTGGATATCAGGTTAAATGTGGCCTTGTAAAAAAATTGGACAAAGTCCCCTATTTTGTGGATCAGTTTGAGTATTGGCGTTATCTCTTCTTTGAAAACTCTGATAGAATTCTGCACTAACACATCTAGCCAAGGACTTTCTTTGATTGGTAGATTTTTAATAAATCCTTCTATTTCAGTAGAGATTTAGGTCTGTTTAAATTGCTTATGTGATCTTGATTTAACTTTGGTGAGTTCTATGTATCTAGAAAATTATCCATTTCTTTTAGATTTTTCAATTTGGTGTACAGGTTTTTAAGTATTTCCTTATGATTCTCCAGATTTCCTCAGCATCTGTTGTTATATGCCATTTTTGTTTTTTAATTTTGTTAATTTGGCTATTTTCTGTGTGTCTTTTAGTTAATTTGGATAATGGTTTGTCAATTTTATTGATTTTTCTTAAAGAACCAACTCTTTGTTTCATTGATTCCTTGTATTGTTTGTTTAAATTTTATTGATTTTTAGCTCCGAGTTTGATTATTTCTTATCATCTACACCTTCTGGGTATGATTTCTTCTTGTTCTAGAGCTTTCAGGTGTGCTGTTAAGTTACTAGTATGATATCTCTGGAATTTTGTTCTGTAGGCATTTAATGCTGTGAGCTTGCCTTCATTGTGTCCCATGCATTTGGCTATGTTGTGTATTCATTTTCATTGAATTCTAGAAAGTCTTTAATTTCTGTCATGACCCATTTTCATTCAGTTTCAATGAGTTAGAAAGTGAAAGACTCTCGAACAGGCCCCAAGCATGGCAAGCATGGCACTGGCAGGCCTTGCCCTTCCCTTTTCCCTCCCCCTTGCTAAACCATTAGATCACATTCCTAAAGCTAACCACCAAGGTCTATTCCCTGATTTGGCTACTTCCTTATGCCTGACTAAAACACCAAGGTCCAACTATCAAAACACCAAGGTCCAGTAATCAAAATGCATTATTTGACTACACTGCCTAACATGTCCAATCAGGACTTACCAACTCATACTAATATAGACTTCTTTTTTTTCCTTAAAATCTACTCCTGCAGAAATACCTACTTCTGTCTTTGCCCAATCCAGAGGAAGCCATCACCCCCACTTGTCCCTCCAGGTTAATAAATCTTCTTTGGGATGAGATTTTGGTGTCTCTGTGTGTTCTGTGCCAACTTTGAGGCCACTTCAGTAAGTTTTCTGTTGTTGATATCCAGCTTTACTTTGTGGTGGTATGATAGTACTCAGGGAGTTATTGTACTTTTCTTGTATCTGTTGAGAATGGCTTTGTGTACAAGTATGTGGTCAGTTTTAGAGAAAGTTCCCTGAGGTGCTAAGATGAAAGTATATTCTTTGATGTTTGGGTGAAATGTTCTGTAAATATTTTTGGTCCATTTGGTTTATGATATCTGTTAGCTCCAGAATTTCTGCTTTTAGTTTTCTTTCTGTATGAACTGACTATTGATAAGACTAGGATATTTCAGTCTTCAACTATCAGTGTGTCAATATGTGATGTAAGCTGTATTAATGTTTCTTTTTATGAACTTGGGTCCCCCTGTGTTTGGGGTATAGGTGTTAAGAATTGCAATGTCTTCTTGGTGTAATTTTCCTTCAATAAGTATGTAGTGTCCTTCCATATCTTTTCTGATTAGTTTTTGTTTGAAGTCTATTTTGATAGATATTAAAATGGCAACAGCAGCTTGTTTCTTGGGTCCATTTGCTTAGAATATCTTTTTCCATCATTTTATCCTGAGGTGATGTCTATCCTTGATTTTCAGGTCTGTTTCTTGGATACAGCAGTGGATGGGTCCTATTTTCCCATTCATTCTGTTAGGCTGTATCTTTTCATTGGAGGAATTGTGACTATCAGTGTTGAGAGCTAGCAATGACCAATTATTGTTGATTCCTGTTATTTTATTGTTGGTGTTGGTGTTGGTGGTGGAGGTGGTAGTGGTGGTGGTGTGTGTGTACTTCCTTTCTTTTGATTTTGCTGGTCTGGGATTATTTATTTCCTGTGTTTTCTTTGGTGTAGTTAACCTCCTTCTATCACCTTTTATAGGACTAGATTTGTATATAGATATTAATTAAATTTGGTTTTATTATGAAATGTCTTGTTTTTGTCATCTATGGTAACTGAAAATTTTGCTGAGTATAGTAGTCTGAGCTGGCATCTATGACCTCTTAAGACTCTGCAGGAAATGTGTCAGGCCTTTCTGGCTTTTAGAGTCTATATTGAGAAATCAGGTGTAATTCTAACAGGTCTGCCTTTATATGTTATTTGGCCATTTTCTCTTGCAGTGTTTAATACTCTTTCTTTGTTCTGTGTGTGTGGTATTTTTATTATTACGTGCTGAGGAGTCTTTTCTTTTCTGATCCAACCTATTTGGTGTTCTGTAAGCTTATTGTACCTTTATAGGCATGTCCTTCTTTAGGTTAGGAAAATTTTCTTCTATGATTTTGTTGAATATATTTTCTGGGCCTTGGATCTGGGAATCTTCTCCTTCCTCTACTCCTATTATTCTTATGTTTGGTATTTTCATAGTGTTCCAGATTTCCTGGATGTTTTGTGTAGTCAGAAGTTTTCCTGTGTCCCTGCTGGCCAGCAATCAGGACAAATCTCTCCCACTCGAGTCCCTCAAGTAAACACACAGAGGCTTATATTACTTATAAACTGTATGGCCATTAGCTCAGGATTATTACTAACTAGCTCTTACACTTAAATTAATCCATAATTCTTATTTATGTTTAGCCACATGACTTGGTACCTTTTTTCAGTTCTGCCTTCACATCTTGCTTTCACTGTGTCTGGCTGGCAACTCCTGACTCAGCCTTCCTTTTCCCAGAATTCTCCTTGTCTGCTTATCCCTCCTCTACTTCTTGCCTGGCTACTGGCCAATCAGCATTTTATTTATCAACCAATCAGAGCAACACACATTCACAGCATAAAGAATGACATTCCAAAGCACTTCCCCTTTTCTATTAATCAAAAAGAAAGGTTTTAACTTTAACATAATAAAGTTACATATAATAGAGCAGTTATCTAGCAAGAATTACAGTTACAATATCTAGTCTATTTGTATTTGGCAAAATTAAAGAAAATAGTCTATCTATCCTATATTTGTGAGTCTAAATTTTCATATCTAATTTATATTTTATCATAACCAAGGAAAATTATAACTATCTAGTCTTCAACTACATCAAAGATCCTATAAGGATATAGCATTACCTAAGTAAACAGGAAATACATTGTAAGCAACTTCCAAAACTCTGGAAATGACAGAGACAGTTGGCTGCTTAGACAGTCTTCCAAACTTCCTCTGTAATGTTGGGGCATCCATCTTCAGCTTATAGGTCTAGAGTTTTTCAGTCATTTGTCCTTGTGTCCTGTAGAATATTTGGCAATATTTTCTGCAAAGCAGGAAATGAAGAACCATTTCATCTTGCAAAATTCAGTGGTCACCTTCCTATGGGTCCTGCATGTCCAGTTGATACAACATTTTGTCAAGCAGTTCAGCAAAGAAAAGTTTCTTCCCCAAATGGCTGTTTTTCCAAGAAGAAGATAAACTCCATATGGAGTGTCTTCAATTCCCATCTTCCTTTTTGAAGTAAATCAGTGTTTCCAGGAGCAGACATGTCTCATTGTTCAGGAAAGTCTAAATTTTTAAAACATTTTAATTGCCATATTCTGTAGGTCTTTGAAGTCTACCTAATTGAAATATATCTATGTATAGCTAGAAAACTTAACTAGCATGATTATAAGTTTGATTATCATAGAGACTAATTGTCAATCTGAATTTCTTAATTATCCATTACAATTTCAAATGAGCTGCACAAACATAATACCTTAAAAAGAGTAGAAATATACATACAGTATAACAAAATTAACTTGGATGATCTGGGCCATGGCTTCATTGGAGACCTTTCAGAGGGTCTTTGCTGGTCAAACCATATTATCCTGGAAGCAATCCACATGTTCTCATCTTCTGTGGAAACAAAAGCAAAATCTCTTTTTTTCCAAAGTAACATATCCTTAGATATAAATTTTGAAATCAAGATATCTTTAATATATATATATATATTTAACTCAACAGATTTTACAATCAATTGTCCTTCTATAGTTAAAAATCCCAAAGACAATGTAATCTAGACTCTTTGTGTAATATCCATCTTTATGTGGCTTATTTTTATATATCTTTACTGTCTCTTTAAAGACTTTATTTTTTAAAACTATTTCTTTATATAACTGTCTATATTCCTTTTCCTTTCTCTTCCAAGCCTACATACATTTTTATATGCATTGTAAACTGTTTAGGGTTTATCCCATCTGAATCTGTTTTATTGTGAATCCATTGATTTAAACTGCAGCATGACTAGGACTGAAATGGCAGCTTTGGCTGCTGGCTCCAGCCACCTCAGCTTTCCAACATGGCAGAACTATGTTTATTGCCAGCTTTGGGGGAACCATGCTCATTGCCAGACTCTGGGAGGCAGTGGGGTGGGCCTATGCCTTCATCCAACAGTGTATAGCCCCCAAACCTCCCTCCCTTTCTTTGTACCAGCAAAAGCTGTTTCCACCATGCACCATGTTGTGAGGCTTGCAGAAACCTCTGTGTAACTTGGCAGGAATTGACCATGCTGCCTGTGCTCAAGCCTGAATGCTGTGGCATCTCCTCACAGTCCACATGAAGCAGGAACCTGATTTTTGGCTCCATTATTGTGTGTTTAGAAGCCCTTTTTAAACTCTTTTAGGCCTTATGGAAATTTGAGAGCTCCGAACTTCTGACTACAGTTTTGTGTCAATAATTTTTTACATTTAACATTTTTGGACCATTGTAGCCATTTCTTGTATCATGTCTTCAGTGTCTGAGTTCTCTCTTCCATCTCTTGTATTATGCTAGTAAAGCTTGCCTCTGTAGTTCCTGTTCGAGTTCCTAATTTTTTTCATTTCCAATTTTCCATCAGTTTGGGTTTTCTTTATTGATTCTATTTTTATTTCCTGTCTTGAACTGTATTATCCTTGTGTTTTCATAAACGTCTTCAAGGAATTTCTTTAAAGACTGTTTAAAGAACTTTTCTTTCTTTCTTTCTTTCTCTCTTTCTTTTCTCTCTTTCCCCTTTTTCTTTGTTTTTAATTTTTTTGTATTTAAATATATTTATTTATTAATTTTTTTTTCATTTTACATACCGACCCTAGTTCCCCCTGCCTCCCCTTCTCCCGCCTCCTCACCTCCCTCCTACCCTACCCCCATCCACTCCTCAGAGTGGGTAAGGCCTCCCATTGTAGTCAACAAAGTCTGGCATACCAAGTTGAAGGAGAGCCTAGCCCCTCCCCATTGTATCAAGGCTGAGCAAGGTATCCCACCACAGGGAATGAGCTCCACAAAGCCAGTTCATGTATCTGGGATAAGTCCTGGTCCTGCTGCCAGGGACCCCACAGACAGATTGAACCACATACCTGTCGCCCACATTCAGTGGGCCTAGTTCAGTCCCATGCAGGTTCCCGAGCTGTCAGTCCAGAGTCAGTGAGCTCCAACTAGCACCAGTCAGCTATCTCTGTGGGTTTCCCCATCATGATCTTGATCCCCTCTTCTTCTTCTACTTCTACTTCTTCTTCTACTTCTTCTTCTTCTTCTACTTCTTCTTCTTCTTCTTCTTCTTCTTCTTCTTCTTCTTCTTCTTCTTCTTCTTCTTCTTCTTCTACTTCTTCTTCTGAATGCCGAATGCTGTTTATTGAAGGAGGGAGGAAGTCTTAAATGCAGGCTTACAGCACAATGGCAGAACCCTGGAGGGCAGAAGTTTGCTTCTGATTTTTTTGTTTGTTTTTTTTTGGAGCTGAGGATCGAACCCCGGGCCTTGCGTTCGCTAGGCAAGCACTCTACCATTGAGCTAAATCCCCACCCCTGCTCCTGATGTTTTACAATCTCGCATCTAAGCTGTTAATGCCTAATATGCTAGATACACAGACAAAGCACTTTCCTTAAGCATTTAGGAGGGTAGAATCTCGCAGGGAATTAGCATAGGGAGGTTATCAAGGTCAGGGTCAGCAAGCAAGGCAACAGTTACCCAAAACAGGGGGCCAGGGACCTACAGGTCCCCCCTTTTAATAAAAAAATGAGCTTCTGACTTAGGCTGTGTGGGATGTCAGCAGGTCACCTTACCCATCATGGAGACACCCACCCATGTCCAGGGCACACAGGCATTCTGTCTTAGGTTGGTGAGCGTCCCCAGGCATTACCTGTCTCTGAACACTCATTATCATACAGGCTTAATTGTATGAGAGCTGCAGAGTTAACTGTTGCCAAAGATCTCTAAGTGGCTCTGGGCTTGCAATCTGTATGTTTGACATAGAAAAGACCAACAGAAGTCTTGACCCACCCATAGCTGGTAGGCTAAAGGCAGCTGAGCCATTCCCTTCCTTAACGAGCCTTACTGCAAATTGGAGTCCTTGTAAGATGGTATCCTGAGAGCAAATGGAACTTGAGTTTGTAAATTTATAACTTTCAAAGCAAATTGAAATGTATATAACTATTGACTTAAATTTGTCATGCCCAATAGAATGAAAAATTAGTTAACTGTGGTAGCTACTTTTGCTGCCAGGGTCTCCACTGTGCTAGCTGTAGTAACCATTTATGAAATGGCAATCCCAGAAACAGTAGTAGCAGTGGTCGTCACTGTTATAACAGCAAAAATGGCAGCAGTGATGTCAAATTCTCTTCTGGAGTGTGTGGGTATCCATTGGCATGGACACAACTCCAGGAACATGAACTGCCAAGAAACATTATTCTTGATTCCAGCATGACTTAAGCTGGCAGCTCTGCAAAAGAACAACTAAGAACCATAAAGGAAAAACAGGCAGCTCACAAGCAGCAGAACTAATGGACTCATAATGGCTACATTCAGACTCACAAATTTTAAGGTATCTTCAAAGGGGGGTAAATGAATTTCAGGAGGCCAAAAAATGTTGCACAGTGCCACTCCTGAGAAGTAGGTACTGCTCCAGCATGAATAGGATTGTGAGATTGAAAATGCTTAGCTGGCATGCTACTGTTACTAAATGGAGGTCAGTGATCTTCAGTGTTATCCTTAATCTCCTAGGTTCTCAAACATACTTAAAAAAGCAGTTACCTCTCTTTCTCTTCCTTCACTCTTGTTCCCAGGCACTGGTCTCTGCTCTCTTCTATGCCCCTTCTTTGCCCCTTCTCTCCCATCCCCTCAATAAACCTCCCATGTGGGCCCTGTTGTATGGTGTGACTCTTCCCTGCTGGTTTTAAAAATACATTTGGTGCCTAGATTTAGATTCAGTCTGAGACATGCTGGGACCCTGCACTTGGCCCACCAATGACAGCCCTACTTTTTTCCCACCTAACGGATTGCTGGGTCTCTCCATCTAACACTGCCGATTGTTTTTGTGAGCTTCAGGGAGTCGACTTGGATCCACCTCAAACAGCCTGGTTCCACAGAGCCTGGATAGTGAAGGGTCCAGTTAGCTACCCCGGGACATGGCCAGCACCCCAGATTTCTCAGGTCCCCCAAAGATGATTGATGTCCCCCAGACCAGCAGGAAGCAGTCTCGAGAACACTGCACCCTCATCCCCGCCTCACCTGCTACCCCTTTCTAACTCCTCACCTTTTTTATAATAAACAGAAAGGAGGAATGTTGGCATTTAGGCATCTGTACTGGCCTGCCCTTAGGGTCCTGTCAGGATATATCCTCAGCTGCAGCCACTAAGAGCACCCCCTGGGCATTCGCTATGTTTCCTTATAAAAGGGGGTGTTGTACACCTCCTGTCTGTCTCTCTCTTCCTTCGAGCTCATTTCCAGGTACCAGTCTCTATTCCCTTCCCTGCCCCTTCTCTCCCCTCCTCTCAATAAACATCCCATGAAAAGAAAAAGAAAAGGCAGTTACCATACATTACCTTCTGGAGAATCCAACTGCATGGCTGCAGTTCCTAGGCTTATGTTAATGCTTACCAAAGATGGCCCTATTGGGCTTTCAATCCCCATTGTCATCGGAAGGGGAGAGTTTTTCACGAAGGTCCAATAGGTTTCTGCCATGTTGGGCTTCCACTGCAGCCACAGGGCCCACTCCGCGCTCAGAAACCCTATAAGGAATTTTATTGTCCTTAATAGTGTAATGTTTCATTAAGGGTTGCTCAGTAATTGAGTAAAACCAAATCTTATTATAAGCAACAGTCATGCTAGGGTCCTCTTGAGTTCTTTATATACTGTGGAGATCAATCCTCTGTAAGATGTGGGGTTCGTGAAGATCTTTTCCCATTCTGTAGGCTCTCTTTTTGTCTTATTGACCATATCTTTTGCCCTGCAAAAGCTTCTCAGTTTCAAGAGGTCCCATTTATTAATTGTTGTGCTCAGTGTCTGTGCTGTTGGTGTTATATTTAGGAAGTGATCTCCAGTGCCAATGTGTTCAAGAGTACTTCCTACTTTCTCTTCTATTAAGTTTAGTGTAACAGGATTTATGTTGAGGTCTTTGATCCACTTGGACTTGAGTTTTGTGCATGGAGACAGATATGGATTTATTTGTAATCTTTTACAAACTGACATCCAGTTATGCCAGCACAATTTGTTGAAGATACTTTCTTTTTTTCCATTGTGTAGTTTTGGCTTCTTTGTCAAAAATCAGGTGTTCATATGTGTGTGGATTAATGTCAGGGTCTTCAATTCGATTCCATTGGTCCGTATGTCGGTTTTTAATTTTTTTGACAAGGTTTCTTTGTGTAGCCCTGGCTGTCCTAGAACTCTCTCTGTAGACCAGATTGGTCTCAAACTCACAGAGATCTACGTGCCACATAAACTTGAAAAGAAATAAAATATACAGTTAATGTCCTCTCTGTTCTCTATTCCTGTTCTCTTCTGTCCTTCCTTCCCCCAGATATTCATCATTTTCATGCATGTTTAATGAGATTACCACACAGATATCTATCTGAAAGTAATCCCTAGAATTTCTTTGCTTTTTTTCCCCTTTTTCCGGAGCTGGGGACCGAACCCAGGGCCTTGTGCTTGCTAGGCAAGTGCTCTACCACTGAGCTAAATCCCCAACCCTAGAATTTCTTTGCTTTTTTAAAACACCATGTTAATGGTACCACACTTCACCTACCGTTCTGTATTACTAGTATATTTCAGCTTATTTTTATCATATTATTTTGTGTTTTTGATTAGTCTTTCCAGTTTTCTGATTGATTGGGTAGAAAATTTTTCCTTCTTAACTCTAGTTTGGAAGTCATATTTTTTCTATTTTGCTTTAGCAGCTATTCTTACATTTTTCACCAAGATAGACTTCATTATAACTGTCTTTTTCAACTCTTGAGCTGCTTGATACCTTTCTATATCACAAATCTTTAGCTGCTGTCTTATAAGCTTCCCACTTTATGTTATCTAGGATTTCATTTTTAAAGATTTATTTATTTTATATGTGTGTGGGTGTGTTGCCTGCATGTATGTCTTTGTATTACATGCATGCACTGCTCACAGATGTCAGAAGAGGATGACAGATACCATGGAACTGGAGTTAAAGATGGTTGTCCCCATATGGGTGCTAGAAATTGAACTCAGGTCCATTATAAGAATAGCACGTGCTCTTAACTGCTGATATATCTCTAGTCCTTGTCTATAATTTTAGTCATATTGTTTTAAAACCACACAATATATAGGTATTACTTAAAAACTAAATTTACCATTGTATACTGTATGCATTTCTTTCCTCACTCTTCTTGGTTCAGTTATGAAATATCCCCCTGGTTCAGTTATGATTTCTTTACTCTTGAAAATGCCTGTATTTATTCTCATCATGAAATGATATTTTAGCTGAAAATGAAGTTGTAAGTTGAAGGCTGCCCTCCCTTATCAGTTTGAGGATCCAGTGTCTGAAATCTATTATAGCTGAAAATACATCATAGGTTTAATTCCTTTTCAAGATAGTCTTTTCATTCTTACAGCCTTTCATTTTTTTCACTTTGCCATTGATGTCCTGAGGTTTCAGTACAAGTTGTCTGACTTTGTTTTTTTTATTGTTAAGAATTTGCCATGGCTTTTAGTTTAACTGCTTTTGACCCATCTCCACTGTAATTTAGGAAAATCTATTTTGAATTCCAGTCACACATACATTGGCACCTTCGCCTAGGCTCTCTCTTCCTGCTTTCATTGCATCTGTTTATATCTCTGTATTGTGTTCTATATGTTCCACAAGACTGTCTTTTAATTAAGTAGTTTTCTTTTTGACTATGTCTAACCCAGAACTGACCTCTTTCATTGATTGGTTTGCTTTCATAGTTGTATTTTTATTTCCAAAATTGCTAAATGACACATTCGATTTCACTTATTCCTATTTTATTTTAGGCACTTTTTTACTTACATTTCATAAGCGTCTGTTCTCTATAATATTATTCTTTCTTTTATGAGCATATATAAATATTGAAATCATTTTCATATTATTTATGTTAGTTTCCTTTTGTTTATTTCTGAAAAATGTATGTTTGTTTCTTCATGTCTTGGGGTTATGACTTTCAGAACTATGGGACTTTCAGCGGCAGACATCTTATTGTTCTCTGTAATGTTGTCATTTTTTTCTGACTGGAAGTTTGGGAGTGGCTCCACCTGACCCACTAGAGCCCAGATCAACATAGCTTTCTGAAATCTCTCATCTTATTGGGACACTGGACAACCACCAGTCCACTAATAGAGCAATAGGTCACTTCAATCAGGTCCTAATTATGAGGCAGTCTGAAATAGTTGAACCCCACCCCCAGATCCAATTAAACCCAAGTCCTGATAGCAGTCTACTGGCAAGGAAGCCTGTAACTTTTGTACAATTACTGCTTTGAGCTTCTGCTTTACTTCTGTTCCCCTAGAAGAGTTTTTCACTTGCTGTATTCTAAAATGTTTTAATCTTAAATATTTTACCTATCATCCACATTAATCTACTAGAAAAAAAAAAACACAGAGATTTCATTTCTTTGCCCTTGTTTTCCATTAGCTTAATTTCTGTATCTACTTAGAAAAACTTTGTTATACCAAACATACTCTTAAACTAGCTCTAATTGTTCCTTGTTTCATTAGTATTACAAATAAATATATATAAACAAACAAATAGAGTTGCTATAATCACACTGCACTCACAGATTGCTGTCATTGGTAAGAAATTAAGTGTCCCACACTCTCACCCTCTACGTTTGCTTGCCAGAACCACATTTTCAGATAACCATCCTAAAGTAGTCCTGGCTCCTCTGGCTCCTAGGTATGGAGCTTGCTAGTATCTGTTAAACTCCTAACTATCTTTTCATTCCCAAGATAGATATACACTCCTGATGTGTTTTGATAACCATTTTGAATGTATGAAAATAAAAGGAGGATCACTCCTTTAACAAATAATTTTGGGGTGCTTTATTTATGTGTTGGGAACTATGGCTGACATTGTACTTATATAAATGAGTATAGCAGACTTCTCCTTTAAATGAAGCCCACATTTAGTGAAAGGGTTAGCAAGCATTTCATATATTGTCTTTTTTAACTGATTTATTTTTAATGTGATGTTTGCATATATGTGTGAGTATGTGCACATGAGTGTAGGTGACTTCAGAAGCCAGAAGAGGGCATCAGATCTCCTGGGGCTGCAGTTACAGGCAGTTGTAAGCCACCTATGTTGGGGTGCTGGGAATCAAACTTAGGTCCTCTAAATAGTAGCCTCAGAAGAAGTGGTACAAGTTCTATCCACTAAGCCATGGCTCATGCCCTTCACATAATGTCATAAGTGTTATAACAAAACCATGTTTTGAGGGATAGTGACCCAGAAACTAAAAAAATGGCCAAGCTAGGTAAAAGCTATCCAGATTGAATTTTGCAGGCCAGCCAAACAATGATGTGGAACTAAGCCTGGCAAAAAGAACAATTGTGCAAGATGAAGTAAGAATTTGCTATGTCTGCTGGTAGGTGAAGAGGAAACATGAGGAAATCTAAGGGCAGACATGAGAGAGGATTAGCGAGGTGAGCAGACTTTTGATCATGAAGGCCTTGTGCATTTTTCTTAAGCTTGAATATTTTCTTCAAAGCAGTAGAGAGTCATTTAAAAATTTTAAGCAGAGTAATCATAGGATTAGATTTTAATTTTGTAATATTGCTCCAGATTTCAGGAACTTGGAGCTAGATACAGGAAGTGATTAGCATACAGACTGTGGCAGTAACTAGAGGAGTTAGAGAAGATACAATAAGTATTAGGAATCAGCCTGCACTGAGCTTGGTGATCCAAAAGTATGGCAAAAGTCAAGGATGCCTCACAAGTCTGCAGTTTGTATCCAGTTGACCAAGATAATAAGTACGAGCTTGGGTCTCCAAGGGCAACATGAGAAGAGACATGAGGTGTATCAGTTGCTATTCTTGTTTCTATGATAAAATCCATGACAATAACTTAAGGAAGCAAAGATTGATCTTGGTTTCTGTTCAGAGCATTTCAGTCTACAGTGGTGAGGAAGTCATGGTCGAACAGCTCTATAGTGGCAGAATGCCTCACATGGTAGCTAGACTAGAAAGAAGAGAATAGGAAGGAGCCAAGCTAAATTTACCCCCAAGGATCCATCCCCAGTGACCTACTTTCTCCAGCTAGGCCTCACATCCTATTGGTCTATTGCCTTTCAAAATAGTACCACCAGCTGATGAATAAGGTTCAAAAACAAAAGCCTATGGAAGAAGAAATTTTAAGTTCAAATTCTAATAGAAGCAGGCTTTAAAAATATTTGGTTATTTGAATGTATGTAAGTTGTTAGACTCACTTCAATGATAGAGATGATTTGGCTGTTTTCCATGTACTCATCTTCTTACAAATACAGGTCATACATCCTCAGGTTTGCTCATAAATACAGCAATAGTATCCAGAATCATTTTTCCAAGGGAGAGAAGACTCCAGACAGCTATCCCATCTCTCTGGGAGCATAGAAGATTCCAGTAAAGTGTTTTTGTTTATTATTTGGATCAAACTACTAAAACAGTAGTCAGGTTAACATGTAACATAGGGAGTCTTTCCTGTTCCCTAAGACTTCATCACTGCATAGGAAAAGCATCACAAACAGCAATGAGTTTAAGTGATCCAAACTATAATAAAAAATGTAAATATATCTGTAGGCTACAGAAAGAGATACCAGTTAGATACAAAAGAACTTCCATGCAGATCTTGGCTAAATGAAGGAATGCTTTACTCAGAATTTCAGGGAGTCTCCTTCTTCAGATACTTTCAAGAAGGAATAACAATTAATTTCATTGAAAAATTTTAAGGTAGCTCAAGAAAAGCATAAAACTTTCAGTAGCTCTTCCACCCCCTCAGGAGGAAATAGACAATCCCAGAAGGGTTTACACAGCTAGTTATGACTGCCTTCCTGTTGAACTCTCCCTCCATCTCAAAGTCTATTGATTTTCCACTCCCTGCCAAGCTGAATGCTCTCTCCTGGACATTCTCTCCATTTGGAATCCTCTATATTCTGCTATATACCTCTATTGCCTCTGATTTATCCTTCAAGTCTCACCTCAAATGCTAATAGGAAAACATCATTGATCTTCTAAATAATAGTCACTTTTCCTGTATGTACATATTAACTATTAAAGACATGATTGACAAGATCTTACTATGTGTGAAACAGTGTGAGACATTTGAAAAATAAATTTACTTCAACAAAATCTATTGGGGGAAAGGATTTAGGACAAGTAACCAAAAAAATTTAGTGCAGAAAGTAAACTGATGTATTAAAATATCCAGCAATAATGTAACATAACAAAGAAAGCCATATAAAGTAGCTCATGAAAAGACAAGTAAAATTTAATTCATATTTACATGAATAGCTGCACATACAATGTTAGTATCTTAGCATATTGGATAGTGTACCATTGTTAGCACTCCAGCCAATGAAGTGGGACAAGGAGTAGAGTTCTGAGCTCTCCAATCTCTTCTTAAGTAAGTGAGGTTGAAGTTTCTCCCATGCTTTTTGTTAATATTCTATTGGTCATTCTGTGCTTCATTACATCTAAGTTGACAGCAATTGTAACATGGCCTATAATTCTATGTGCCACCAGATAATGGGATATAATTTGGCTGTTAAGAGAAACAAAACCATATTCTTTATAGGGCAATAAATGGAACTAGAGATATCATGTTAGGTGAAATATGCCAGCCTCAGGAAGACAGCTAGTTCATGTTTTCTCTTATATGTAGAATCTAAACGACAACAAAAACCATAGAAGAGCAGAGTGGCTTATTTGGGAACAGGAAGGAAATGAGCAGAAAGGATGGTAAGCCTGGTAAATATGACCAAAGTGCTATATATCCATGCATGGAAATGTCATAATGAGACCCATTATTGCACAGAACAAAAATTTCTGCCCTAGTTTAACAAATAAATTCGATGTAGCAAATGTGTGTGTGTGTGTTTTAAGAGGGGAAGGATTTATTTTGTTCCACATTCAATGGTACAATCACTACGACAGGGATTGTGTGGTAGAAAGAATATGGGATGATTGGCCATTGTATCCACAGTCAACAAGCAAAGGGAGATGACTGTTGTTGCTCAGCTCCCTTGTTCCTTTTTACCTAGACCATGACCACAGCATATAGAATGGTGCTGCCCACAGATGGAGAGGGAGGATTTTCCACATAAATTAGTCCAATCTAGAAGCTCGTTCAGATGTTCTCAGAGATTTACCTAGTAGATGACTCTAGATCCTATCAGGTTGACAAATATTAACCATCACAGTCATCATTATTAATGCTAATGGAAGTCATGAATGACATTGGTATATCAAACAGAAATTCATAGGACCAGCTAGAGAGTAGTTTCAGGTACTTTGGCGGTAAATGCACATGACTAACATGAGTGGAGGGGACATAACAAAATAGATCTGTTTTATCATATTTTTCAGAGATTTAAGCACATTAAGAATTTTATACACGAATTTAATGTTTTTTCCACTATTTTCTTTTATTTTGAGATTATAATATAATTGCATCATTTATCCCTTCCCTTTCCTCTATATAAACCTTAATAACCAACTGGCTCTCTTTCAAAGTGATGGTCTTTTTTTCATTGATTGCTGTTGCATGCATATATGCGTGTATGTATATATATTCCAAAATATAACCTGCTCAGTCTGTATAATATTATGGGTATGTATGTTTTCAGGGATGTCTATTTGGTATTGGATAACCAATTGATGTGCTTCTCCCTGGGGAAGACTGTTTCTCTGGTTCTCGGAACTCCTTAGTTGTCCATGGTTCCTTGTGTACGGTTGAGGCTTCAGTGGATTTCCCCTTTTATATCAGCCTGTCTATTGGTGTTATCTTTGTTCAGCTCACATTTAGGCAGCAGCCAGGTTAGTGAGACTGTATGGTGTAGCTTCTGAGACTACTAGGAGACACAATCTCATAGCAAACTCCTGGCTCCTCCAACTCTTACAATCTTTCTGTCCTTTCTTTCAAAATGTTCCCTGAACCTCAGGTGAAGGAGTTGTTTGTAGATATATCCTTTGGGGTTTTGGCTTCACAACTCTGTATTTTGATTGGTTGAAATTTTCTGTAATTATTGCTGTCTGTTGCAAAGAGAAATTTCCTTGTTGAGGGGTGAGGACTAATTGGTGGGAATAAAGACAAATATTTAGAATGTAGTTAGGGATATTCTGGTTTAGTAAAGTGATGGTTTTAGGCTCTCCTCCAAGACCCAGGACTTTACTAGTTTGGGGTAATTGGCTAGATTTCTGATGCCAAGCATAATTTTCATCTTGTTGAGTGGGTCTTATGTCCAACCAGAAAATTGTTGGTTACCACTAAGGTGTGTGTGCCACTGCTATATCCTTAAGATTATCATGCCATGTTAGTCACTGTTCATAGGCATCATAGCTGGATAGGACTATTGGTTTATTCACCATCTGAAAGCTTGAAGGGCTCCTTCTGGTACCATGAAAGCTAGTCTTTAGGAGGAAGCATTCAGGTGAGGAACCTCTGAGCCCTGTGTCTAAATTGCAGGGTCTCTTCAGCAATAAAAACTTACCTTCCACCTCTCACAGAAATAGCAATAGCTTGTAATGTTTAGGCTAGTCTCAAAAGGTAGTTTCAAATACCTGATGTTGGATTTTTATTAAATGGTCTTTGGATCTTGGGAGAACATTGTCAGTCTAAATGAGTAAATCTCATTAAAATATATATACTTGGACACAGACTTACATGTGTTATAGGGCCATTTTTATAATGGTAGATAGATAATAGTATGGTTTCTTAGTATTTTTTTCAGACATTTTGCTATTATTTTTGCCCATCCCTCCTTCTTCTGTATTTATCTCCCACCCTCTCCCCATCCTTAACAGAGACTCCTGTCTTTCCCTCTCCCAGATGAGATCACTTGTACCCTGTTTTCCCCTCTCTGTTCTTCCCCTACCTCTATACTCCAGCAATGGTCACATTTTATTTTCCCATTTCCTGTAGATACTCCAGCATATGTTCTCACATCTGAATATTTGGAGGTAACCAATGAGAGAGAATATGCAGTGTTTGTTTTTTCTGGGTCTGTGTTACCTCATTCATTATATTTTTCCTAGTTCTATCCATTTACTTGAAAAGTTCATGGTTTCATTTTATGTACAGCTGAATGATGTTCCATAGTGTATATGTACCATGTTTTCATTATCCATTTATTAGTTGAGGAGTATTTGGGTTGTTTCTGTTTCCTAGCTATTATGAATAGCATGGCAATGCACACACCTGAGCAAGTATCTGTGAAGTGGGACGGCGAGTCCTTTGGGAGTATGCCAAGGAGTGGTATAGATGAGTCATATGGTAGATTTATTTTTTCACTTTTTGAGAATTCTCTACACAGATGTGACAAAACATTTTTAAAAGTAGAGAAACACTTCCACTGTCTTAGGATTATTATTGCTGCAATAAAATAAAATGACTACAGAAAGAGTTCATTTAGCTTTTTCTTCCACATCAGAGTTCATCAAAAAAGGAAGTCAGGACAAGAACTCAAACAGAGCAGGAACCTGGAGGCAGGAGCTGAAGCAGAGGCCATGGAGGGGTTTTATAGAACCCAGGATGACCAGCCCAGAGATGGCACCATCCACCATGAGCTAGGCCCTCCTCCATTGATCACTAATTAAGAAAATGTTCTACAGGCTTGCCCACAACCTGGTCTAATGGGGGCATTTTCTTAAAGGAGGTTCCCTCCTCTCAGATGACTTTAGCTTGTGTCAAGTTGACATAAAACTATTTAGCATATCCACCTAAACTGCTATAATGCATTTTTTTTGAGGGGGTGGGTTTTGAGACAGGGTTTCTCTGTGTAGCTTTGCGCCTTTCCTGGAACTCGCTTTGGAGACCAGACTGGCCTCGAACTCACAGAGATCTGCCTGCCTCTGCCTCCGGAGTGCTGGGATTAAAGGCACGTGCCACCACCGCCCAACTGCTATAATACTTTTTATAAAAGAAAATCATATAACTTTTTAAATTGTGTGTGTGTGTGTGTGTGTGTGTGTGTGTGTGTGTGTGTGTGTGGCAGTTGCAGGCATGCATGTGCCCTAGTGTGCATGGGGAAGTCAGAGGGCTGCTTTTAGGGGCTGGTTTTCTCCTTTGACCATGGCTTCCAGGGACTGAACTCAGGTGTTAGGCTTGAGTGGTGAGGGTTTTACCTGTCGAGCTGTCTCACTAGCCTGTTTTGTGCTTTTACACCTACAGAAGTAGCACACACATCACAAGGAAATAGAGATGAGATACATTCATAGCGCTTCCTTGCATAGAGTCAAACTTTTGAGATTTTTTAAAAAACTCAGACCTGTGAGTGTTTTTGGGTTTTCACAGTAGTTCATGGTGCACTCAAGAACAGGGTGATGTGGGATTTCCTATGCATGCTCTATTGCTATTGCAGGATTTGCTTCTAAGATGCTGATAGTCATTTTGCAACATTAGATTCTGGTGCTTTATCAACAGTGTTAATAATCCCTTCACTGAAACAAATATTGCTAGGAGCTAAATCACCCCAATGCACAAGCTGAACTCCAGGTTCATTGAGAGACCCAGTCTCATAAAATAAGGTGAAGAAGCAATTGAGGAAAACACCTAACATGACCTATGGTCTTCACACACATGGACACATAGAGGAGTTGAGTAGCTTGTGTTAACAGATGCTCACTGAATTAATAATTGACACCTGAATTGGTCACATCAGCTTTCCAGGACTTTGAAACTCCCTTTGTGTGTTCTGAAATATTTGACAGTTTCTCTGCATTCAGTTCCATTGTTCATCATAAGATATGACAACCCCTTTCCTTATACGTCAGAAGCCAAATATAGCATAGCATCATCTACTTTCTTCCTTTCTTCTTATAAAGTGTATTCCTGTTGATCTGCAAGAAAATATGAAATTGATGTCATCCCTCCAATGATGAATATTTGCTTTGCTAATATCAAATTTATGCTCCATCACTTTGCCTACATGCCTTTCTGTGTACATGATACCTTTTCATTTCAATGCTAAATCACAGTATAATCTTTTCGAAGACATTTTAAACAACAATTCAATTTAACATGTATTGCACAGATTTCAACTGAAATGATGAGCATGTGGATGGCTAGCACTGACTTCGCACATACAAGGGCAAGGATAATCATGTTAAGGCTACCACCCAGTTTACAGTAATGGTAAGAAGCCACTGATTAGGGAGCAGAAGCCAGTGGCAGGAAAAAAAAGGAAAGCCAAGTGTGTTACAGCTGATGAGAAGATCCAGAGCTCTGGAAAAAACAGAAAGAAAAATCTACGTGGGCACAGAAAGATATAAAAATGAGAGTCCATGATAGCCTTGGGTAGGGGAGGGAAGGATGTGAGAGAGGGGAGGAAGGGGAGCAGAGTTGCTTTTGAAAGACTTCTCACTTAAAGCTGTGGCAAATGCATACATATACATGTACACATATGTGCACGTTTGTGTGTTTTAATCAGGCAAATCTTATTTGTGCGCCATTATAGCTGTACTTGAAAACAAAAACTCCCAAAGACTCTTTGGAGATGTGCTTCAGTTCAAGGACTGACCTTGAGAAAAAGTCCAAAGAAGCTCATCTAAACCACAAAGGCAACTGCACTGGATGGGTCAGTTTGAGGGATCCTGACTAAACAAGAAACATGAATTCCACGCAGCTTAATACGAAGTGACACTCAAGCACATACCCTCTATAGGATTTCACCCGTGACTAACAAGCCTTTTAATCATGGCAAGAAGACACGGAGATTTCACAAACATGCTTTTACAGTACCCGCATTTGGTGTTCCTGACCCTGTTTTCTTGCCAGATTGTGAGAAGCACCTGTTCCCTTTCAAGAGGTTGTCAGATCAATATTTAATCAATTGCCTTTTGATATTTGGTAGCGCTGAATAAATGGGACGCCGATATTTCTGCTAAGAGCCGTTCCTTTGGTGTACCTCATTGCGTTTCTGTGAAAGCCTTCAGGAACCTCTGAACACTAAGCGGCATGTCCTACGAGTACTGTGGCATCCCCCTCTCTGCTGCAGAGGGGCTCTGTGGCTGGAGGAAATGCAGGACGCTAGTGCCTGTACCACGCTTATTAAAATGCTGTCCTAACCGAGTCATGAAAGCAGGAGAGCAGAGCCTCGTTCGGGACACTGGGGGGCTTTGCCAGGTAAGGGCTATTTAATAGAGCAGCCACATTAAAGAAAGGCAATGATGTAGTGAACGGAGCCTAATGAGCAGAAGTGGGGCTACCGTAGCTAAAGAGAAAAAATAATGAGCTGCGAAATATCCCCCAAGGCGAGATTGCCAGCCTTCTGCAAGGAGGTCTCAGCCTATAGGTTAAAAAAAAAAATGCTCATGTGGTCCCTTATCCTTGCATGGTAAACAGAAATTCCGTGGGCAATTAGGGGCTGAGCTGAATGTGAGATTTGAAAACCGAAAATTATGTCTCCAGCTCTTTGGAGATTTCCACACCCAAGACCCCAGCTCTAACTCCCCAAGGAAACAGGAGACTACTCAACCAGTGAATAGAAACCAGGAACACATCCTATCATCAAAAACAATGCTCTCAGTGTCTATACAGCAGATGGACATCTGGATGTTAGCTCCAAAAATCCCAGGGACCAACCGACACTGTAGAATCCTTATAAAGCCCTCCTTAGAGGCCATGCCACAGGGCTGCCTCGAGGGCAAAACTACTGTCTAATGAGACCCTCTTGGTCTTTCAGTAATGACCCCTCCAGTAGAATCCAAGATGGGCATTCCTTTCCTCCTTTATTTCTTTTAGGCTTAAGGGGGAACATTGGGCCAGATTTCTGTACATCTGTGTAGGAAAAAATATTAAACATAAAGCCATATTATACTGCTAATGTGAGAAAAATAAAGCAGCCAGATGTGGTCCCTATCCTGGAGAAATCCACCAGCCTGTGCCACTCAGGCAATGGATCATTAACAAGCAACTTTTCAAGTGTGCACACTGGAAAAGAGGGTGTCACCTGTGTTTCCCAGATGAGGCAGGAGATGGGACAATGAGACACATATTTTGAACATGTAAACACACTACAGCTTTATGATCTACATCTGGGTCGTTTATAAAGCGCTTTCTTTTTTATTTCCTGCACGGGTGCTTTCAGTGGCTTTGCAGTTCATTCCCTGGCTTACATCAGGGAAATTCGGAGCTTAGAGGGACTTGAGCCAGAGGTTCCTTAAGCCTTTCCAGTACGGACAGGGCAAGGACCAGAATCTGCATGAAACACGTCAGTGTCCATAACCAAATTTAGAAGAAAATTCATTTTCTCTGGTAAACAATTAGTACTATAAGTTAATCTTTTATTTGGGGGTGACATAGGGACAGGCATCATCTGTTAAAAAAAAAGTTTTACAAATAAGCAAATAATGAAACCAGTCAACTAAAAATAGCAAGGTATCTTCAGGAAAAAGTTCAGAGAAATGGCCAAGCAGGACTCATATGTTATTTCATTACATTTTTCTGAGTCAGTCTTGCAAACTAGAATCCTTTATAGGTCAGTTATAATACTGTACATTTCATTAAAGTTGCTATGCAAGAGTTTGCAGGCAAACCTAGCTTAATACACTCATCTTTTTTTATCCATGTTATTACTATTGGCATGTATCCATTGTATGTATTAATGTGATCTAGTGTAATATTTCAATACATGTACTGGTTAAAAAAAAAGCCATATCTTTTATCTTATCCCTTTTTCTCCCCAACCTCTGGTAGTCACAAATTTACATTAAGGATATATATCCATCCTATGTTTTCCTTGACTTCTCTGGCTCTTAGACTCCTCCTCCTCCACAGGATTCTCGAACTTCACCTAATGTTAGGCTGTGGGTCTGCATCTCTTTCCATCAGTTGCTGGAGGAGGCCTCTCTGATGACAACTGGGCCAGGCACCAATCTGGTCACAGGAGAGGCCAGTTGAGGCTACTTATCTTATCCACTATTGCTAGGAGTCTAAGCTGGGATCTTCTCCACAGACTCCTGGGTGGGCTCGTAGGGGCTCACAGAAACTGAACTGACAACCAGGGAGCCTGCATGACACTGACCTAGGCACTCTGCACATATGTTACGGTTGTGTAGTTTGGTGCTCTTGTGGGACTCCTGTGAAAGCAGGGGCTGTCTCTGACTCTTACTGACTTTTGGAACCCTACTCCTCATACTGGGTCCATACATACATACAAGGTCCATACAAGGACATCGCCTTGTCCAGCCTTAACACATGGGGAGGTGCTTAGTCTTACTGCAAGTCAAGTTGATATGCCACGTTTTGTTAATACTCATGGGAGACCTGCCCTTTCCTGGTTGGAGATGGAAGAGAAGAGAATTGGGTGTGGGTGGGTGGAAGGGGGGGGAAGGGACTAGGAGGGGAGGATGGGGGGGCTGTGACTGGGATGTAAAATAAATAGATGAATAAAAAATTTAAAAACAACCTCTTCTACTTATGATAGAATATGTGGTACTTACCTTTCTGTGTGTAACTTATTTCACATAAAACGCAATTCTAGTTCTACCCATGTTCCTGCTAATGCCATCATTTTATTTTTCCCAATGGCTGAATAATATTCCTTTTTCCATTCATCCATCAACAGGCAGTTGGGTTGATTTTGTACCTTAAATATTGTGATTATTTATGCAGTAAATATGGTGTGGAGATATTTTGTTGGCATACTGATTTCATTTCCTTTGGTGGAATAGCTGGATTATCAAGTAGCTCTGTTTTCTGTTTTTATGAGCCTCCCCGTTCTCCAGAATGGCTGTACTAATTTACATTCTCTGAAAGAGTATAGGAGTCCTTTCTCCTTTGCATCCTTGCCAGCATTTGTTATTATTCATTTTATATAATAACCATTTGAAGCCAGGCATGGTGGCAGTCGCCTTTAATCTCAGCACTTTCGAGGCAGAGTCAGGTGGGTCTCTGAGTTCGAGGTCAGTCTGGTTTACAAAGCAAGTTCCAGGACAACCAGAGCTATTACACAGAGAGACTCTGTCTTAAACACACACACACACACACACACACACACACACACACACACACACACGTACACGCACACACACGTACACGCACACACACGTACACGCACACACACGCACACATGCACGCATGCACGCACGCACACGCAACAACAATAATAGTCATTTTAACACAGGTAAGATAATGCCTCATAGTTTTTATTTCCATTTCCCTCATAGCTAAGGATATTTATCAGTGTGTGTGTGTGTGTGTGTGTGTGTGTGTGTGTGTGTGTGTGTGTGACTTATATGCATTTGTATGAGTGTGGGTATGTCTGTGTCCATGTTTGAGGGGGGCCAAAGTTCAGTGTGGGGTATGTTCCTTGATTGTTCTCCATATTATCTTGTTGACACAGCATCTCTTGATTAACCTGGAGCCCATCAATTCAGCTAGGCCGGCTGGCCAAAGAGCTCCAGGGATCCACCTGCCTCTGCCTCTCAGCACTGGGCTTCCATGTGTGCTGCTGTGCCAGTTTTTTGCAGGTGTTTGGGTTCTGAGTGAAGATCCTCATGCATGTGCAGCAAGCCCTTTACCAACTTGTCCATCTCTCCAACCACTAAGCACCTTTGACATGAGTGTTGGACATTCATGCTTCTTCTTTTGAGAATTGCCTGTTTATCTCATTCACCCATTCTTTAATTGGTTACTTTTTGTTAAGGTTTTTTTGTTTGTTCTATATGATGAGTGTGAACTTTTTTCAGATGAAGTATTGCCAAAGTCTTTCTCTTGTCCAGTAAGATGTCTCAAACTCCATTTGTTTTCCCGTGTCTCAAGGTCATGTCCAAGCATCATTGTCTGTCAATATCTTGAACCATTTGCATTCTATTTTGTTCTAGGCGTTTCCTAGCTTCAGGTCTCACATTTAGGTCTTTGGTTTATTTTGAGTTGATTCTTTTAAGGAGTAAGTGACAGGGCCAAGTTTCAACCTTTTGTATATGGATATACAATTTTCCTAGCACCATTTATTGAGAAGGCTCATGTGTTTTTAGTGTATGTTTTTGGCATCACTGTCAAACTTCAGGTGACTGTAGATGTTTGAGTTTATTTCTGTGACATCTATTCTGTCCCATTTGTCTGTGTGTCTATTGATATACCAATGTCAGGCTATTAGTTCTGGAGTATGTCTTGAAATCAGATATTGTAATGCCTCTGTTTTTTCTACTTTTGTTCAAGATTGCTTTGGCTGTTAGGGTCTACTGAGCTTATATATGATTTTATTGTGTTTTATTATATCTGGAAGTGATTATCTCTTATGAGGCGACAATCACATATGGTTCAGACCTTACTATCTAGAGTCCTAGTCTTGTGGTTTTCAGGCTTCCCTATGCATCTATCTTGGCATGAGGACTGGCTTGGGCTTCCTTATAGCATGATAATCCAGTACTCTAACATTAGTGTTCTAGGATCAGTGCAGAAGTCTATCACTTTCACTGACCTAGTCACATTGTATCAATTATAGTGCAGTCACAGTCCTGCCCAGTTTCAGTGGGAAGGGCCAGAGATCACACCTCTCTAGTGGAGAAGGTGTAGGTTTTATTGCTGATAAGCAGGCAAGGACATGTTGTTGCAGACAGCTTTAGAAAACAAAATCGAGCAGAGCTTACCTAGGACTAAGATTATAATTGATCTAAGCCTGTGTCTCTGAGGTTGAATATAGAAGCAAAAATATAGTTGATCAAAATTGCTTTGTTAGACTCATTTGGGGGGCAAAGAATCTTGAAGTTTTCAGTACTTTCTTTCTGCAGGTGCATTTAATAAGGCAGTAAGCAAACCAACTGAAAGAAAACATAAACAACCCCATTTCATTATTTACAATAATGAAAGACTGAATTTATAGAGTATTTACATCTCATTATAAACCTGAAAAGCATTTTAAAATTTCACTCATTTTATCACTTTGCCTGCCTTTTAATTTTGAAATAATGGTTGCATCATAGACAGAAATGTACCTTAAGCCATTCTCACTTTGTGCAGTATAAAACCTCTTTTTCTTGCCTTTCCTCACAGCCTTGTTATTAAAAATGGAATACTGTATGAACATTAAATGGAAGTAGAAGCGTTTATGCCATCGCAACTCATGGGCACTGTAAAAATCTGCCATCATTATAACTAATGTTAATAGGGCACTTACTGTCTGGTTTGGCTGAGTGGAGTCTAAGAGTTTCACAAAATTTTCCAGTTCAGGGCCTGGGAAAGAACATCTAACCCTGGGAACTTAGATACGTTGATCTAAGACTGTGGTTCTCAACCTTCCTAATACTGCAACCATTTAATATAGATCCTCAGGCTGTGGTGACCCCCAACCATAAATTTACTTTGGTTGCTACTTCCTAACTGTCATGTTGCTACTGCTATGTATCATAATGTAAATATTTGTGTTTGCTGATGGTCTTATCACCTAAGACCCCTGTAAAAGGGTGGTTGAGAACCACTCCTCTAAGACAACACATCCAACTTAACTTAGTAGGTTATAATAGAGCTTGATGACCATGCTCATTTTATTTTCTCTCCAGAAGGCATCGCTTTGGTAATTTTAAGATAGAAAAGGTATTTTAGATACTATTTATTACCACTGAATGGCCATATCTATCATATGGCTTTAAGCTCCCTGCCTACCCCTTCATACCTCTTCAGGAGGTAATGAGTCACTCATTCTCGGTCCCCACTATTCTGCCTATGGCTGCCTAACCTGTTCTCTCTTCTTGGGGAAAACATTATAATATAAGAGACTAAGAATCATCTGATCATTAGCATAAATTTGGAATCATCTAATTGGTGTATTTTGTTTTTATTATACTTGGTAGCACATATTAGCTGTAGGAATCAAAGAGGTTGGTTTTGACATTCCCAAACATGTCTCCACTGTGCACTACTCATGTCCACCTGCCTTTCCTCTCTTCTTTCCCATCCTCCTCTCTGTGTCTAGTCCCTTTACAATTGATATCTTTCAAAATGCTTCCTAACTGCAGTGCTTGACCATCATTGACTATTTACTTAAGACACACCTCTGGGATTGTGACATCCTGGAATGTTCTGGGCACTTCTGATGAGAATTGCTAGGATTAGTGGACTAACCAAGGTCATGTGGTTAATTAATAACAGTGCTGGGGTTCAAACTCTATTTTTGAACTCCTTATCTTAGCTTTTCTGAGTGACATTTTAGTCATAAAACTAACAGGAACTCACATACTCATTAAGGCTGGAGACCCAAGATAGACGTAAAGTAACAACTATAGCAACTTATGCTGCATTATGTACACTTTAAATTTCGTATTTAGTCCTAAAAGGATTACAGGAGAAATATGGTCCTGAAGAGGGGTGTTCTCTCTCCCTCCCTCCCTCCCTCCCTCCTCTAAGTCAGTGTTTGTGATGTGTGCCTCCCCATACAATTCTGCAGCAGTGCTAATTTGTGTTGAACAACACACTCTATATGACCTATTGGTGATAATATAATTCTACTGAGAAAATGAAATATAAATGTCATATTGTTGGTCTTGCAAAATCAGTTGGAGTACAGAAACTATAGTTCTGTAGCAGGTTTCTTGATCTATAGAGCATTGTATGCCTCAGTGCTACAATTGCATGGACTTTCGGTTAGGAGAAACATGTCATATAGAGGGAAGAGTGTCCAGATCTTGTCACTATTTTACATCCATTGTGTTGTAGCCAGAAACTCCCCTTTATCTCAGGCTTAGGTCCTATTGTTGAATAGACTTCCCTTCTTTTCTTATGGGGAATACGTCCCTGGAAGTTTCTGCTTGCCTACATAAGATCTTGCTTCTTTTAGAGACTTCTAGTTGAATAGTATACATGCTTACATGCTTATGCATCTGCACACGCATGCACTTGCACACACACACAACCTTGGAAACTCAAATTTCGATTAACACAGTGGAGATGGTGGTTATCATTTGTGCGCACTCACTACCAACTTTGTGTTCTCGAATAGAGCTTGTCATCATGAAAAATAAAATATTTTAAGAAGATTCTTAACAAAATGTTCAAGAAAGAGAGATGCAGATGCTAGGAAGTTTGCTAAAGTAGCACATTGTATCTTCTTAAATCTATCAAAAAAAAAAACTAAACAAAACTGTGGAATACATGTGCCCTGGGTTTGACAATAGTTAATATGTACTGTTGTATTTATTCACTTGAGTTTTATGAAGCTGGAGATGCTTCAAAAATCTCAAAAGCCCTAGGCCTATGTTTTTCTTCCTCATTCTCCATAACTGACCCAGGTGATCCATTTCCCAGCCTGAGCCCTGGAACCTCCTGTTTTCTGGAACATGAGACTAGGTGGTGTCTTACAGACTCCTCTACACTCTGGTGCTGTGGTCCCATGAACTTGAATGTTCTTCAGAGTGAGTCAGGTCATTGCCTTTTTCTAGCACAACTCCACAGGAGCGTAGTTCTTAAATTGGGGAATTGACTCAAATGGAAAGTATCCTGTGCTCTATTTATCTAATAGGGGGACCTATGCAAAATACCCCAATTCAGAGCCATTGGTTGCATGTCCCTCTATCAGATGAAAGTTGAAAGAAAATTGGGCTTCTACAGCCTGCAAAAATATGCATAAATAAAAGATTACAGAAGCAATCTATGATATGGAAATAAAAGCTTAACTCTTAGGCAGTAAAGGTGAGGAAAATAACTGTGTAGAGTTAAAGGCTGAGTCAATGCTTCCTTGGCATAAATTCTATTGAAATTATCAACAGGGTAAGAAAGTAATGAAAGAGTTGCTGAGGAGAAGACCTGCTCACCTTGTTCCTGTATCTTAAGTCCCCTTAAAGAACCTGGCTCCCACTGCTCAGTGCTGGAACTTTGGCAGGCAAGGACAACCAGGTGTCAAGGAAGGAAAAAGGGCTTGCTCTAGGTAATCTGACCCAGGCCAACAAGGCTTTAGTAACACCTGGACAAAAGCCAGGATCAGTTATTTCTTCAGCAAGTCTGAACTTTTAGATAAGGAAAAGGCTTTCCACTGTCACTTAAGAGAAGATTCCTGTCCTTTAACCATCAACCCCTGTGAATCTTCCCGAGTCAACCTAAGAAAGCTTATATTTCTGAGTTTCTTCTCTCTTCTGCTTAATCGCTTTCCATTTACCCACCAATACCCAACTCAAGCCACACCCTTAGAACCCCCAAGTTCTCCAGATAGGAAAAGGAAGTATCTTTTATTCCTTTCTCCTAAAGCAGAGAAATGTGGTATTGTGTTCACCCAAAGTATTGTGTGTTTCCCGAAATAAACTTATCTGGGGTCAGAGAACAGACAGCCAGTAGATACAGAGCCACAAATGGTGGCTAGAAAATGGGAAGAGTAAGCCATAACAGAAGTTGAGTGGTGGTGGTGCACGCTTTTAATCCCAGCACTTGGGAGGCAGAGCTAGCCGGATCTCTGAGTTCAAGGCCACATTAGAAACAGCTAGGTATGGTTGACACAGCCTTTAATCCCAGAAACCCAGCCTTTAATCCCAGGGAGTGATGCAGAAAGTAGAAAGACATATAAGACATGAAAACCAGGCACCAGAGTTAGTTAAGCATTTAGTTAGTTAAGCATTTGGCTGGTTGAGTGTTCAGGCTTTGGAGCAGCACAGTTCAGCTGAGATTCATGTGGAGGAGGACTCAGAAGCTTCCAGCCTGAGGAAACAGGATCACCCGAGGAACTGGAGAGGTGAGGTAGCTGTGGCTTGTTCTGATTCTCTGATCTTCCAGCATTCACCCCAATAACTGGCCTCAGGTTTGATTTTATTAATAAAAACTTTTAAGTTTCCTACTACAGTGAAATCTTATTATAAGTCACTCTCTAATATAGGACATGTCATGCTATATGTGACTGTTTCCTTTTTTCAGTTAGAAATGTTAAAGTGTTTTTTTTTTTAAACTGACATACTAGTTTGTGTCACCGACAGTTTTACCTTCCATTGAAGCTTGAATCCACTCAGCTGCCTGGCTGTATCTCCAAGATCTGTCTAAGTGAGTTTGATTCTCAGATTTCCTATTTGCCCTGCCTTTGTGTGTGGTTATCAGGAACATCAAGCTTAAACCACCTCAGAACTCCTAGCAACAAGAAAAAGAAACTCTTATTCTGAAGCTAAGCTAGTCTTCTGAGTCCTGATTGACCTGGCTTGTATTATGTACTCAAATCTAACCAATTGCTGTGGTATAGAGATTTTAAGTCTCTAATTATCTTGACAGAGATAATATGCCCCCACCCATGGGGGCCAGAAGTAAAGATGACTCGCCTAAGCCTAGTGAGATGGAAGCAGCAAATGAGTGAGTATTATTAGTGCCACACCAAAAAAAAAGTGCACCGTGAGTGCTTCATAACACCATTTCTGACACACAGTAGGTATTTAATAAATAACGTATGGGTCTGTGGATAAAACAGCGCCTTTAGCCTGTGTCTCCCCTCACTTGTATCCACTGCTCTCATCTATATGGTTACTGGAGACTATTAACCTTCTAGAAACTAGAACTTAAACAACTAGCGTTCTTCTACACGTTCTTTTCCTCCAATAGCCAACACGACTTTGATTGGTCATGATTGGATTGATTTTATTCAGAAGCCACAGAAGTGATTCCTTGCTAATTTTCTTGGAGGATTTTCCACAGTGTGATTAGATTATTACTAATCTAATAATATACCATACTAATGGAGTTATTAATAACATTATGTGAGTTTTCCAGCAATCATATAGCTCACTCAAGGAAAAATTTCTTTTCTTTTCTTTTCACCCCTGGATCCAGTTCATGTTGTTAGAGGATGTATATATATATATAGTGTGTGTGTGTGTGTGTGTGTGTGTGTGTGTGTGTGTGTGTGTGTGCCTGAGAACACTGAAGTCTGTCTGCCCCAGATTCATTACTTTATGTTGGAAACTGTTGTTCCTTGGTCTCCTCTTAGAACCAACAGAACACAGCAACTGTGTTGTTTATCATTAGAGGAAAGATCTGAAGAAGAGGCTTGCATAGGTTCTAAGTACATTCCCATGTTCTTCACCCTATTTTAAAGAAAGAGGAAACCACGGGATGGTTAGAGAGGGCATCTCTAAAGCATAATTCCAAGAACATGGACCTTTACCTAGAACCAAAAGAAGCACTGCACATAGTTGAGGGTGGTGGATCACACTGAACACAATTGTATCGTCTACACAACTACTGCTCCAGGGACATCCCCTCTTGACAAACACTTGCACACACACACACACACACACACACACACACACACACACACACACACACAGAGTCAATTATGGTTTAGGTCTTAAAAATTATCTCTATAACTAAAAGAAACTGGTCTTCAGATGAAGCTATGGTCAAATGTGGAAGCTGCCTGTCAGGAGACATATAGACACAAATACCCATGATCCTTGGCCCCTGGGTCCTTAAAGGTTCTGTTGCATCAACAGACCACAGTGACAATAATACAAGCATCAATAAAGTCTTCAAAGTTGTAATGGAGATTGTTGCCACCCTGCCACTTACCCTCAAACGCTCACCATTGCACTTATTCCCAATGATATCATTTTTCTGAATACTTTAAACTCTTCACCTGAAGGATTTCTTTTGGTGGAAGAGTCAAGGGTTCATACTAGAAGCACATTCATTCAGTCATGGGAAGAGTTGGAGGAAGAATACACCAGCTTCCTCTTCCTTCAGGTGTGATCATCCTGAGTCCTGAGTTCTACACCATCTCCTGGAGGGACCCACTGGGACTGAGTCTCAGTTGTTTATAATAGTAGCCATATTAATTCACAATTTGAATAATAAGAAAGGGTATTCTTCCTTTCCAGGTTTCTCTCTTCCCTGCTGCCTTACATCATTCCGTGGCCTTTAGTTCCTAGGATATTTGCCATGAATATTTCAATGATGAAATCCACACTCTCAAATATTTACTTTGGCATCTGCTTCAGGGTATACAAACTTGATTTCTGGTCCCGTCAATTTTGACTGCTGTGCCACTCTCTGCATTCCTCTGTTTCAGTTTTAGAGACGAGGAAACCAGCAACTTTCCTGAGCTTTCACAACGAGAAGGCTATAGAAGCAGGATTTGAAGCAAATCAAATTTCCAAACTCAAATTACCAATGAATGAGCTTCAATTGTATTGCATACCACCCTAACGCCTCAAAAGCGCAGATCAAAGTGTTTGTAATTAGGGTTGAAACCCCAGACTACCATTTTCTAGTTGTCAGATCCTCTATCTTTTTCCTCATATGTTGATGACAATAATTTCAGAGTTGTTAAATAGCATGCTACAGTCACAATACTTTACACTTTGCTTCGAACATAGGATGGGATGTGCTGCTCTGTATACAAGTTAGTTGGCTCCTTGGCCCACTCCATTCTCTGTAGCAGATTCATTCCTTGGATTGACAAAAAGGCACATAATGGCATAGGAGAATTTAGCCTCACATGCTTGCTGTTTCCAGAAAGTATCTGGCTAATTTATTTCAAAAGGCTTTTGCTCCTATGCAGTTTAATAGAGTTGATGCGTATTAAAGGAATCACTTAATCTTCATCTGAATGTGAGCAGTAAATGTGTTTTGGAGATTATACTCATTCCCCAGTGACTCTAAGTACTTTCCTATTCTAAAGCTGATTCTCATCCATCAGAGCTAAAGGTTTTCAATTCTATGGAGTCACCAAAGTGAAATACAGAGTCATAAACAAAATGGTTGTTTACCCTTTGGTCCAGGAACACACCCAGCGAGAGCCACAGTGTGGGTGCTGGCTCATTAGTGGGCCATCTATTGTTGCCCTAATCTGCTTCTGAATTTGTACAAGGCTATGGATCTCTGAAAAACAGGCTTCAAAATCACAGGGCTTGCCTAGGGAGCTAACACCTGTGAGCTGCTGGTTCTTCCACTTTGCTGCTCCTAATAGAAGGTCAGCCCATCCACTTACGGTGGAGCTGCTAAGACCTGTCAGGGGAGACATTTTGCCAAATGAATTTTAATGGCTTGGAATCAAGTTCAATTCACACAAAAAAGAAAGACAGGAAAACTTACTTGATGTCAAATTGGCAATACTAAACTTTTACATCCTGTAAGCACATAGGATGTACAAGTTGCTGAGAGGGTATGAAGAAAGTGTGTTCCCCTGCCAGAAGTAATTCAACCTAGCATTATCTGAGAAAGGGCTTGGGTTTTGTCTCTGTGTTATTGAAATAGTCTTGAATCAAATCGGAACACAGAAGGTGTAATTACACTAGAACTAGACACTGAGTTCAATGGTGTGGAGTGAATGATGGTTGATCAAGAAAGATGGCAGCTAAGTATTTATAGTGGCTGTCTCACATTGGGTCACACCCTAGCGATTTCCTCCTGAAGAATGCTTCTAGACACAATCGGGCTTGTTGATAGAATGGAAGTATGTAATATAAGAGGTTAAAACAAAACAGAACCAAAAAACAAAAACAAAACCCAAACAAACAACAACAACAAAGCCACCTAGCCAAATTCTAGTCTCAGTTGGGATTGGAGCACAAATCTTTCTGTGACCAAAGCCTATGCTCTTTGTTCTGATACTGTGACAACTGTTGACCTGGGGGTGGGTTGTAGGGGATTCATAAAGTACGAGGTCAGTTCTGATACCCATGTGGCCTTGAGCAAATAATTTACTCTGTTGAATAACCAGTTCCATCTGCAAAATGGGGATAATCACTATGATTTACATATGTTCTTTGATTGCCATAAGGACAAAATGAGCTAATACATGTGCAATTACTTTAGAGGCAGATAAGAGCTACTCAAATATAATTCATGGTCATTTATTGATGATGATAATGATGACAAATTTGATGATGATCACTGTATCACCAAAGACATCTCAAAGAATACTTGAAGCAGTGATACTTATTAGAATGAATATATTCATGGAAATTGGTGTCTGAGAAGGCACTGCTTGCAAAGGGGTAGGACAACTCCAGGTACTAGAGAACCAGGCAGTGTAGCTTGGGAGGAAATGGAGGCATGATTCCAGTATTATGACCTCAGCCTGAGGGGAAAAAAGAAGACAAGGCACTAGCTGAGGGGGTCATCAGGGTTAGAGACTGTAGTGGTATTGTGTTCCCCAAAATATTGTGTACCCTAATAAATTTATCTGGGATCAGAGAACAGACAGCCACTAGATACAGAACCAAAAAATGGTGGCTAGAAAATGGGTCAGAGCAAGCTATAGCAGAAGGTGGGCCGTGGTGGCGCACGCCTTTAATCTCAGCACTTGTGAGGCAGAGCCAGGTGGATCTCTGTGTGTTCAAGGATACAGCCAGCATGGTGACACACGCCTTTAATCCCAGGGAGTGGAGGCAGAAAGGAAAAGATTATATAAGGCGTGAAGACCAGAAACTAGAAGCATTTAGCTGGTTAAGCATTTGGCTGGTTAAGCTTTTAGGCTTCTAGCAGTAGTTCAGCTGAGACCCATTCTGGAGGAGGACTCAGAAGCTTCCAGCCTGAGGAAACAGGATCACCTGAGGAACTAGCAAGGTGAGATGGCTGTGGCCTATTCTGCTTCTCTGATCTTCCAGCATTCACCCCAGTAGATGGCCTCAGGTTTGATCTTATTAATAAGACATTTTAAGATTTCTGTTACAAGAGACCAGCAAGACAGCAAAGGGGAGGGCAGGGGAGAATCCAGATGAGATTGCATTACCGAGCCCTAGTGAGATCTTGGTATCATTGTTAGCTGTTGGGTTCAGATCATATTTTTGAACAATGAGCAAGCAGCCTTATGTCCAAACCATCTGGGCTTGCTATGGGACAGGCTTCCAGCTGCGCGAGTATGGAGGTGGAATCTTCCAATATTTATGAACTTCAGATGCATGGCCTCTGGAGCTCCAGGAGGCAAAAGCACATTCCAGATGCTGAAAGGCTGAGTGTCAGTATGGGATACACCACAGGAGGCTCTGCTTTAAACATCCCCAGTGGAGCCTGAGTTGCTACAGATGCAGGCAAGAAGAGTCAGAGTGAGCCGGCTCTGTGGTGAAATAACACCGAGCGATCCTGACTCCATGGGTATACTGAAGGTGGCCACAGTGTTCCCTTGTGAGAGTATGAGTGGAGCTCTCTGTTGTTTCTTTTCATGGTTTTCACAGTTGAACTCCTCAGGGTGAGAGAAATAGGTTAGCCTTGTTGCCAAAGGTGCTGGAACTCCTTCCAGTGTCTCACTGGTTTTGTTATACAAGAAGCGGTTTTTTCCAAGTGGTTGGGATGGCAGCAATGCCTTTGGCCTGGACCCTTGGTCTGAAGCCTTTGTGCAGACGGAGTTTACAAAGGACTTACTGTAAGATAAAGTATAAAAAGGCCACAGCCCGCTGAAGGTAAGGAAGTAAAGAAGGGGGACTTTTGTCTTTTCCAATCCGCCTGGGGCTTCTCAGATGTGACTTTGATCCACCCATGACTCCGATAAGGTGTTCCTTCTCCAGACACATTATCTCTTCCTTTTTCACACCAGCCTTTCTAAGCTGGAAGAGGGGCACTTGCAGAACAGAAGTGGGAAGTCGGGCCTTTTGTGCTTTGATTTGAGCTGGACTGTTGGCAGGCAAAAGGGAAGAGATGGTTAAGTGCACTGGGGTGGCCAGATTAGTGAGAGTGAAGTCCCTTCTCGCATCAGAAGGGAGAAGCATCTCAAGTAGCTGTGATCTGCAAGGAAGGAGCATATAGTGAGTGTTTAAATGTGTAAGAGCAGCCTTTGCCCATATACACGAGACATTTGAATCTCTCAAATATCTTCTACGCAAGACACAAAAGAGACTCTGAATAAACAAATGACACTCTGAAACTTCAACACTGAAAATGTTTCCTTGCAATCACAGAAAATGATCACACCAATGATGACCCCTGAAGAAAGAGAGCAGAGAACCTGCTTCTAATACCTTCTAGAATGCAAGCTAAGTCTCCTTTGTACCTGTATATCTATTCTCCCTTGCAAGTTACATGAAAACTATACAACAGCTACAATTTATAGATAGAGATCATTCAATGGTACTGGCATTATATCCTGTCAACATTCTACTTCTCAGGTCCCTGGTCTCTAGTTCTCTAGGGAATTCTATTCCTAAAGTATGTAATGTGGCACATCCTTCGAGTAATTTCCTCTCCATGCCAGAGTTGATTTCTTGTGTTTCCAGTTGAAGAATCCTAACTTATGTTCTTATTTATGTTGCCTTCATTCATTCAATTACTGTTTCTTTACCACCACCATTGTCCAGGCCTAAATACCATTTCTGAAAAGCATAACTCATGAATTCAAAGATCAAAGAAACAAACAAGGAGAAACAAGGGAGATGAAATGCTACAGTGAAGAATTGGGTGGGTTCTAGGAAGGCAGAGGTGTCTGGGCAGCTTAGACTTGGTGGAGTCAGAGTGTTTTCCAAAGGGAAGACACTTTGGTTATGTTTCGAGGGATGAGTAAAGGCATTCCAGCGCAGAAGGTTGAAGAAAGATGCAAACGCAGGACATTTTTGATGTATCTCTACCATATTACTTTGGACAATCTGTGAAAGGTCTACAGAAACATGTTCTGAGAAATGCATGAAGATGTTGGAAATTAGACACCAGACCAAGATGTATATACAGCAGTCCTTCTGTTACAAGAACCGTAATATAATTTCTTACAGTTTCCATTATCAGTCATAGTCTGAAAATATAAAGTAGAAAATTCTAGAGACAAGTAATTCATGTTTTAAACTGTCTGCTGTTTTCAATATGTATAATGCAGTCTTGCACAGTTTTGTGATTCCTGGGATTTGAATTATCCCTTTCTTCAGTGTATCCTTTCTGTATATATTAGCCATCCATTCTGGTCATCTTCATTGACAATTTGAGGGCATTTTATATCACCTGGAGATAAACCTCTGGGTATGTCTGTGAGGCATTTTTAGGAAGGTCTAACTAAATAGAGAAGAGCCACCATGATTATGAGCTGGAGACTCAGGATAAGTAAAAAGAAAAAAGTGAGCCAAACATCACGATTCATCTTTCTCTGCTTCCTGATTGGGGATGTGATTGGACCAGCTGCCTCATACTCCTATGGCCCCAGATAGAACTGCTGTGACCACCACACCTTCCCTTCCAGGATGGATCTGTGAGCTCAAATGAATCCTTCCTTGGATAAATTGCCTTTCTTAGGTATTTTATCACAACAGTGAAATATAATTAATAAATTCGCCCCTAGTCTTTAAACAGTCATCTTAGTTATTGATAGACAATCTTAGTATCACAGTGTTTATTTTCAAGGAAACTTTACCTAATACATTGTTTTTCTACTTTATTTTTAGTCATTAAAAACAATCTCTTTCTATACCTAATGTATACACTAAACTCTATGTCACACACACGCACAGTGTGTGTCTCTGTGTGTGTGTGCATATATACTGGTCCTCTATACAATGTTTTTCCACATATATTTTTCCATATTTCAATACTATCTTACTTTCAGGCGTCCACTGAGGATTTTGAAATACATTCCCATGAACAAAAAGGCTCCTATATTGATGCTTAGCCCAAGAGGGTAAACACTCTTCCAGAAAAGGCACTGAAAAGTATTTTTAAATTAAGATATTCTGTGCATGTGTATGCTGTAAGTGTGTGTGTGTGTGTGTGTGTGTGTGTGTGTGTGTGTGTGTGTGTGTGTGTGTGTTGGGGGCATGCTTATCATGGCACATGTGCGGATGTTGGAGAACAACACTGTGACATCAGTTCTCTCCTTCCACCTTTGTGGGGATCCCAGGGATCGAATTTAGAGGGTCAGGCTTTCACAGCCAGCACCTTTACTCATTTAGCCATCTTGCTGGCCCCAGGAAAAATTTTTTAAAGGGAATTGCTTTGGTCATGTTTACACTTTAGAAAATTTACTCTGATTTAAACTACAGAGCAATTTAGGTAAGGCATCAGAAAGCTAAGGTTCAGATCAAGACAGAAGGCATCTAGAAGGGAGATTACTTGGATGTGGGTACAAGGATGAGAATAAAGAAAACACCAAAAGATCTCGGAGTCTCATATTCTGATCTTTCTTCTCTCATCTCTTATATTTAGTCAGATCATGTCATTTTAAATTTTAAATTAAAAAAACAAACAAACATGCGTCTGGGTGTTTTGCCTGCATGTACATCGTCTATCTGCCTCATAGGTGAGGGCATTTTGTTCCCTGGAACCGGAGTTACAGACAGTTGTGAGACCCAACAATATGCTGGAAATTGAATCTAGGACCCCTGGGAAGAGCAGCAAGTGCTCTTAGCCACTGAGTCATCTCTCCAGCCCCTGTGGTCATATCATTTATTTTATGGTTAAGAATCTTTATATGATTTCTCTTGGCTTTCAGGCGTGTGTGTGAGTGTGTGTGTGAGTGTGTGTGTGTGTGTATGTGTGTGTGTGTGAAAAAGGGTACAATAATCTGTTCTAAAGGCATTCTACTAATCAATTTTGGGACAATTAGAGTGCTAAAAAATCACAAAACAATTCAAGTAATAGATTATAACACATTGCATAACACACACACACACACACACACACACACACACACACACACACACATACACATCCAATTAGAACTGGCAACTAGGGACAAAGCATTCATATGCCCAAGCCATGTGGCTGACATCTCATTCAAACAGCCACAGTATATGAGATTCAATATACGAGCCTATAGGCATTTTTTTTTTTATATTTAAGCCCTAATACTCTGCCTGCATACTAGTGTATGAGTGCCATCATGTTTGCTGCTCCCTCTGCATGGGATGCATCTGACTTCATCGTCATGGAACATAAGGTCTCTCACTTCATTCTGGTTTCTAGTCACAGATACATACTTAGGGAGATCTATCTCAATTCACCCTCTATCCATTTCCCCGGCTCCACCATTCTTCTTTGTAAACTTCATTATCTGACATTGCTTGGTTTCCTTCTGTCCTGTCCAGTGTAAATTCTATGAGAGTAAAGATCTGTCCCCCGCCCCGCTCCCCACTTCCCTTTGCCTTATTCCCATACCTGCATAATGTCTGGTTCTAAATGTGTTCGACTGTTTAGAGAAAAAATGAATTTATTAACAAATTTACTGTTGGTATGCTAAGAAATTCTTCAGGATTCCTTTATTTAATTCTCACAGTGACTTTCAAGATAGATCTTGCATCATCCTCTCCAAATTAAGGGTGAAGAAAATAAGTGTATTATATTCTTTGTGCGGTGATAAAATAGTGGAAGGAAGTCATCTAATGGAGGAAGGGTTTATTTTGGCTCACGGTTTGACAGAGTACAGTCTATCATGGTGACAGAAGAAGCTTGTGGCTGGGGCAGCAGGTGTATGAACTGGGTATCACATTGCATTCACAGCCAACAGGCAGAGAACTTGGGCCAGAACTTGGCCTTGGTTATGATCTATATGCTCCTTCCTTCAGTGACCCAATTTCTCTAACTAAGCCCCCATCTGCCCCCTACAACCTCCCAAAACAGAGCTGTCAGCCAAGGACCCAAGTATGTAAACACATGAGCTTCTGGAGGGCATTTCATACTCAAACCATAACAGGGGTTTAAGTACACTGATTTGAGCCCTTGCCCCAGGCCTTCCAGGTAGGAAGTCAGAGCTCAGAGAAGAACTGAAGCCTCTCTGACCTGAGCACTGAGGCCCATTTTGTGACTCAAAGCCGAGACAAAGTGCATTTCCTCCCATGCATGTTAGGAAGCTCACCTCTTAGCACGGGTTGTTTTCTTTGTATCACCCAGCAAGGAACAAGATTCCCTAAGCACAGTGAGCACAGCTAGAACCCAGCAGAAGGAAAGTAGAGAGTGGAATCACTGAAACATGGACTTCTGAGGAGAAACATGTGGCAGGACTATGAGTGCCCGGATGGAATGATAGGCAGATGGAGAAAGAAAGGGAAGACAGGCCATGCCAAGGCAGAGAAGGACTGTCAGAGGCTTGTTCTAGACAGTGCAGGCTATGTAAGGGCTAAGTACAGGAACACCTCCCACTAAGGACTGTCATGGTGGAGGAGAGCTGTAGTGGTGTTTTCAGAGGAGAGAGGTGGCTCAATGGTTAAGAGCACTGACTCATATTCCAGAGGATCCAGGTTCAGTTCCCAGGCCATCTGGTGTCCAGTCACGCCAGAGATTATGAAGGGACTTTGCCAGGAGGTGCCTGAGTAAGTAGTATGGACTCCGGAAGGAAGCTGCTCTCAGACATGCCCCACCCTCTAGGCTAAACTTCCTTCACCCAAAGATGAAGCCAAAAGAAATGACATGTCTTAGGCTGACTTTACTGTGAAACAAAATTTGAGTCAGAGATTAGCATGCAAGAAATTTCTTGGGATCGTCCTCAAGAGCCACATCTGTAAGGCGGGGGAAGGCAGCAGGAAGGGGCATCTGGATAAGCTTCAAATGTAATGCTGTGACAGGTGCCTCAGCTTGTGTCTCAGGAAACTCCAGAGCTGAGGTGTCTACAGAATTCCCCTGCCCCACAAACAAAGAGTCTGGTCTTTAGTGCTTCCCACACAGATGGAGGAGACATGACCTGGGACATAAAGCTCCTGTCAGCTGAAAGCAGCCTCCAGAGAAGGACTCAGCAGCTGGCAGAGAAAGAATGTAAGAAGGCCCTTGGAACATCACAGCATACTCTTGTATGGCCAGAAATGCAAACCACCGAGAAAAGCAGCTGACCATTTCCTACCAATAGCAAAGACTGAACAATGATTGTTCTCAAATCCTTTTGGACAGTTTGGCTATGGGTTGTGGAAGTGGATCTGAAGTTGACAGGAACAGAACCAAAGTCTCAGGTGAGAAGAGATTGTGCAGAGGAGCAGGGAAGGGGAATATGGCCTCAGACTCCACCCAACAGGCAGAAACAGCATCACATTTCTGCCTACAATCCTGCAAAAGGCAAGGTTTGTTTTGTAGGATGTCTGAGGTGGTGGCAGAGCTCTCCTTGGCAAATAAAACCTGGGGATGTCAGCGTCATTTGTGGCTTTATTTTTTAGGGGGAAAGGAATAAAACATACCACTTCTATTGTTGTAGTAGCAAGCACCCAGATAAAAGAGTTTTTTGTCCATTTGAAATTGGCTTGAACTCTTTTTCAGACTCCTAGTCTAGACGCAGTAAGTTCAACCTGCTCAGTTTACGTATAGAAAACTGACGCAGAGTGCAGATGTGACTTGGAGCAAGTGACCAGGATCTTTAGTGTAAAAGTCAAAAACAGGCCCAAAGCAGTAAACCTCATGTCCAGGGTTCATTCACAACACACAGCTTCTATGAGTCCAAGCAGGGTTGCCTTTCTTCTTCAGAGCAACCGGGAGTGGGAGCAGGGGGTGCTGCGGGAGATGGTTCAGTGAGTAAGAAGTCCTGCTCTGGAAGCATGAGGACTCCAGTCCAAATTGTCATCACCTGTGCAAAGAGCTGGACATGGCTATGCATGCCTTTCACCCTGGAATTGGGAGGTGGAGACAGTCAGGTCCAAGAAGTGTCTGGCCAGCAAGCCTATATGAAAAACAAGGCTCTTCCAGTTCTATGAGAGAGCCTATCTCAAGGAACGATAGAGGAAGGCACCTGAAATCTTGCTCTGGCCTATGTATACTTGCTCTCGGGTGAGCATTCCCACTCTCTTATGTGCACATACACCTCCCCCACCCTCCCCCACACAAAGTGACTCTGTATTTTCTATGCTAGTTTTATGTAAGCTATTCCTCTCTGTACACAGCTCCTGTCTTTCATGGAGTCGTGTCAGTACTGCTCTCCAGGGCCAGGAGCAGCCTACTAGACTAACGCCTGAAGACATTAGCATTTGAGGGAAAGGGCTGATGGTCTTTTTTTGGGGGGGGGGTGTGGAAAGTAATGTGGCAGCAGTAAGCAGAATGTGACCTAATGAGTAGTTTGCGATCTGAGGCACTTGTAGGCTCAGAAAGCAGCTCTTGCCTCTTCCCAGCCTGGCCAGGTGGGCTCAGAGCTGTGCCAGCCCAGCCGTTACCCCATGCCAGATGCCCGCCTGGAAAGAAGGAGCCCCCTCCCCCCACCCCTTAGGCCTGCTCCCAGCTCTCCAAGCATGAAATCCCCAAGGAAGGAGCAAGGAAAGATGGCAAAAAGCTTTCCATATCTTTTGGGGGAGGGGCAGACTTTCTGCCTTGAAGGCGGAGGCGCTCAGAAAAGGTGTATGGTGGGGTGGGAGATAGAGGGTGCCCCTGTGGATAGTGGATGCAGTCACCAACATCTCACACCTGTTGTTGTCTGCTGTGACCACACTGCTCGTGACCCCAGGGGCTCCAGATAAACAGGCAAGGAGTGTAATTAATCCATTGTTTAGCATTATTGGAGCTTGCTGCTGTGCCGATTCTTCCTGGCACCTCTCCCAGGCAAGTGAGGGAGGTTCAGCAGCCTGATGGTGGTGGTGGAGGCAACAGCTCGGAGAGCAAGGAGGGGGAGGGAGGATTGAGACATCAGGACCAGGGAGGGCAGCTTCTTATTAAGGGAGGCAGTCTGGTTGCTAGGGGTGAGGGAAGGACAGTATCTAGCTCTCCTTCCCACTAGGAAGTAATGTCTATCTGTCTGACTCCTGCTGAGAAATTCAGCCTCTTGTCCCCCTCCTTAGTCCTTAGAGGCTGGCTAGGCTGTGAGTACAGTGTGGAGGATGTTTGCCCAGATCTGGTCTTTGTATTATACAGGCCTGCTTCCTTCCAGCTGGCTTCTGCTCTGGTCTCTGTGTGTGTGCGGCTTTCACCTTCCACCTAACGTCCAGTCTAAGCCAAGCTGTTAGTATCTTCCTGTGAGTAAGAAACATCCAGGCCCCGTTCTGAACAGTGGACATACAATTTCTCAGTGGGTCTTCCCAGATCTTTTATGACAGAGCAAAGGAGACACTGAGATGTTAATTAATGTACCCAAGGTAGCACAGCTAAGATGAGATGAAGATGGACGCTCAACTGAGTCTGGCTCCAGAGCCTCTGTGCCAACTCTTGTACTATGCAATGGTTTCCTGGAGTTGTGAATCTCAGCTCATATACCCGGCACATCTGGAGCAAGAACATTGCTTGGTCTCTCCAGGGGGAATTTCCATTTCTGCTATACATGTTGCGATTACCCCGCAGAGGGGTGCTGCTATGGTTTGGATACGGTTTGTCCCTTCCAAAATTCATGTTAAAATTTGTTCTCCAGCATAACGGTTTTGGAAACTAATGAGAACTTTAAGTGCTTATTTGAGTCATGGTGGCATCCTTTTCATGAAAGAACACACAGTATTCTTGCTGGACTAGGTCGGGTTTCTCCAGAAGAGGTTATTATAGAGGTGATTTTCTGCTTCTTCTGCTTGTTCTTTCTTACCATGTGACCACTTCTGATTTTTTTTTCCTCATTATGAAATCAAACAGGCCAAAGCCCTTGTTAGGTGCAAGCACTTCCTAGCCTCTTGAAATGTGAACAAAATAAACCCCAACTCTTGAATTTGTTGCTCTGTTGTATTTTGTGAAAGTACCAGAAGATGTTGTTTTAGGAAAAGTTCCGGGTGTAGCTTTCACGGTCAGGTATATCTGGGAAATTCTAGAGCTAGAAGTGACTTCAGCTCAGTGCTTCTCAAATCTAAGTGTGAAAGGCAATCACCATAGAGGTTAGCAACATTTCCAATTCCTTTCAGGCACTCTGCTGGCCTTAGACTCACTAGCTGAGTTTCTTCCCTCTCTCTGTAGTGGGCACAATAGGACCAAATCAGTGTATCGCTGCACTGTATGTGTATCTTGATTACACAGTACTGGACTGAGGCAGCCCTGCAGGTCTCAGCAGTTCTCAGAGCAGAAAAGGGCAAGCTGAAGGACTGGTGGAGGGATCGAGAAC